>NC_052088.1:33488406-33823018 GCF_015852505.1 Tachyglossus aculeatus | reverse complement strand
TCTGGGAAGGCCTCCTGGAGTAGGTGAGCTCTCAGTAGGGCCTTGAAGGGAGGAAGAGAGCTAGTTTGGCGGATGGGCAGAGGGATTGGGGGCATTCCAGGCCCGGGGGATGACGTGGGCCGGGGGTCGATGGCGGGACAGGCGAGAACGAGGCCCGATGAGGAGATTAGTGGCAGAGGAGTGGAGGGTGCGGGGTGGGCTGTAGAAGGAGGGAAGGGAGGTGAGGTAGGAGGGGGCGAGGAGATGGACAGCCTTGAAGCCCAGGGTGAGGAGTTTCTGCCTGATAATCTCCTCACCATGCCTCGTTCTCGCCTGTCCGGTCGTCGACCCCCGGCCCACGTCATCCCCCTGGCCTGGAATGCCCTCCTTCCCCACATCTGCCAAGCTAGCTCTCTTCCTCCCTTCAAGGCCCTACTGAGAGCTCACCTCCTCCAGGAGGCCTTCCCAGACTGAGCCCCCTCCTTCCTCTCCCCCTCGTCCCCCTCTCCATCCCCACCGTCTTACCTCCTTCCCTTCCCCACAGCACCTGTATATATGTATATATGTTTGTACGGATTTATTACTCTATATTTATTTTACTTGTACATATCTATTCTATTTATTTTATTTTGTTAATATGTTTGGTTTTGTTCTCTGTTTCCCCCTTCTAGACTGTGAGCCCACTTTTGGGTAGGAACTGTCTCTATATGTTGCCAACTTGTACTTCCCAAGTGCTTAGTACAGTGCTCTGCACACAGTAAGCGCTCAATAAATACGACTGATTGATTGATTGATTGATTGCAGAGAGTCAGGGTCAAAATCACTCTGAGAACCTGGCCCTTGCCTTCATTCAGTGAGGCATGAGTTCCACCCTAGTAGCTTGATTCTCCCTGCTAATGTAATGAAAAATAACCTTACGTTCTGCACTCGCATGGCTCTGGAAAGGAAAACAAAGTGCGTCAGGTAAAACTGGGGAGGAGCTTTTAAAGAAGAAAAATGGAGTTGAAGGACTAAATATGGTATTTGGTCTTTAGTCTCTGGCTTCTTTTTGGAAGATGCTTTTATGAGGGCTTTTGATCTTCCGCTGAACCTCCATCGTGCTTTTTCCTATTGGTTTATTTTCCCCCATGTGGTTCCAATTCAGTTGAGCTCATGCTTTATTTCTGGAGCTCCAAGATGCCTCCCACTCTGTAAACACAGATCAATGGAGTCTACTAACTGTAGCATCCCTTCCGTGGATCTTTTCAAGCCTGATCTATATGGAGCAAATCTACTTTGACAATATTCATGGCAGCCTTATCTAAGGCTACTGTACTGGGAATTACTTTTGTAATTGCCTTTCAAGTAAAATGAGGCAGTGTTTTAACTCTATCTCCCATTTCAGGGTAAAATAGTTTGTAGCAATTAATAATAATAATGATAATAATAATGGCATTTATTAAGTGCTTACTATGTACAAAACACAGCTCTAAGCACTGGGGAGGTTACAAGGTGATCAGGTTGTCCCACCGGGGCATTAATCCCCATTTCTTAATCATCATAGTCTTAATCCCCATTTTACAGATAAGCTGTGTGCCTAAAGTCACACAGCTGACAATTGGCAGAGATGGGATTTGAACCCATGACCTCTGACTCCAAAGCCCATGCTCTTTTCCACTGAGCTCTTTATTGAGCTCTTGAACTAGGCAGAACAATTGTACCTATGGCCCTGTGGTAAGAGCTCAAAACTGGGAGATGGAAAAACCCTGGTTGTGTTCTCTGCTTGGCCATTTGCCTATTGTGTGACTTTTAGCAAGACATTTAACTTCTCTGTGCCTCAATCATTAAATCAATCAGTGGTACTCATTTAAGTCATTACTGTGTGCAGAACATTTTGCTAAGCACTTGGTGGAAGCAAAATGCAATTGAGTTCATAGACATGATCCCTGACTCTAAGGAGCTGTGATTCTATACACCCCAGTGCTTAGTACAGTGCCTGGCACATAGTAAGCACTGAACAAATACCGCAATTATTATTATTGTTGTTCCAGCTTCAGTTTCATCTGCAAAATGGGGATAAAATAATCGTTTTTTCTCCCACTTGGACTATGATACCCATGTGAGACAGAGACTGTCTGACCTAATTTTCTTTTATCTACTCCAGAGTTTATTAGCACAGTGTTTGGGACATGGTAAGCACTTAACATATCACTATTATTACCACTGCCATTAGCAGATTCCAATTAAGTTAATAGCCAAAGGTCCCTGCCCTCAAGAAGCTTACCATGGATCTGTCTCTCTTTCGTTATTCAATTGAGCTACTTCAGGAAAAATATTTCAACAGGGCATCAGAGTTCTTGCCTCCGAATGTGGAAGAACAACTAAGTCAAGCCCTGTCTTCAAGTAAAAGACTCACTGCCTGGTGAAGTGACACTCTGAGCCCTCTGCTTCTTGGTAGTGAGCTTTTCTAAGCCACATGAAGATGGTGTCAGAAAAGTATTAATCCACCAATCCCACACTGATGACAGAATAAAGGGTATAATGACTGTCTGAAAGGACAGAAGCGTGCATTCTCTTTTCCCAACTAAAGCTTGTGGAGGTGAAAGTTTACAGATAATAATAGTAATAATCATATTTGTTAAGCAACTAGTGTGTGTCAAGCACTGTTCTAAGAGCTGGGGTAGATTCAAGTTGATGAGGTTGGACACAGTCCCTATCCCACATGGGGCTCACAATCTTAATCCCCATTTTAGAGATGAGATAACTGGGGCCCGGAGAAGTGAAGTGACTTGTCCAAGATCACACAGCAGACATGTGGAGGAGCGGCAGATGTGTGGCAGATCTGACTGCAGGCACTTCCCCTATGCTAGGGGTCAGTCTCAGCAGGGAATAATTATTATAGTATTTGTTAAGCACTTACTATGTGTCAAGCACTGTTTTAAGCACTGGTAATCAGATTGGACACAGTCCCTGCCCCACATGGAGCTCACAGTCTAAGTAGGAGGGAGAACAAGTATTGAAACCCCATTTTACAGTTGAGGAAACTGAGGCACTTGCCCAAGTTCACCCAGCAGGCAACTGGCAGAGTCAGCACTAGAACCCAGGTCCTCTGACTCCCAGGCAAGTGCTCATACAAAGTGGAGGCCTAGATGAGAATACCACTAAACTTTAGTTTGGTATGACTCTTCTTAAATACCGAACGGCTCATTTTTATTGTTTAAAGTCCGAGGTCAGAATTGGATTTTTGAGTCATTGGTGAGGGGAATAATTTCCTCCGGGAAAATGAGTTTGTGTGGAGAAAATTTCACCATTAAGCCACTATCATACCTATTTTCTAAGATGCTACTTTCCTGCAGACCATTCATGAATGATTCTCACAAATCTATTCGAGCTTGCCCAAGCCTTGTGCAAAGGAGGTCCTTTGAAGTGATTTGTTCATGATTACATGGCGAGGGAGTAGCAGTTCAGAACCAGATCACTCACCCGTAAGCCCTGCAATTTGCACTACCCTAACTTTTCTTTCCAAGCGGGCTGAAAGAAAAGACATTTTACCATTTGGCTTAGCAGGAGGAAAATGCTAGTGATGAAAGCCAAAGAATGCATTGTCAGGGGAACATAATTTCTATTCAGCTCTACTTAAAATGCGTTCTCGTCGACTCTCGAAATTAAGAAATGAATTCACGTCATTCTAAATTCATCCCTGGCCACTGAATACGTGTCGATACGATAATGAAGATTATGGACCACTCAGTATTGGGTGAGGAGGAGGGGGTGGTTTTCAGGTGAGATACAGAATATTTTGCTCTTGAAGTTGTCTGTGTTTTGGGGAAGTTCTTTGTTGCAGGGCAGAGCAGGCCTTTTTATAGGCAACTGGGGCCTCTTCCTTGCCCTACTATTGACCTCGACTTTGACCTGGCTGGGCCACCCTCACTAGAAGGGGAGGTAATAAAGTCCCAGCCTGGCTTAGGCTTGGGTCTGAGCTCAGCGGAGGCTATCAATCATGGAAAATTAAGTCTGGTGGTTTTGTGATGTAGACATTTACTGGAGACTGACTTAAGATCACCAAACAAAATTCGTTTTAAGTCTTCAGAAGGTCTCAAAGTCGGATCAAGGGTATTTGATCCAGTATTTCTGAACTGTTTACCAAATTTAGAAGAAAGCTGTGATCCTAATGGGAAACAGTCTCTTAGGAGAAAGTATTTTTAAATGGATAATAACAGGGTGTGATAAACTCGATCTTGTTTCCCGTCCTGTAGAAGATCCGGCCTTTACTAACTTGGTAGGTATTTTGCTTGTTTTAAAGCCATAAATAGGTCGGCCTTATCAATAAAAAATTTCTCATGGTTTGACATCCAAACGTTGACTAATTGTGCCTCTTCAAATCCTGAGAATTTTTCAATTCTTACATTTGAATAATTAAGACAAAATCACATGATGTGCGCCGACAACTCAGGTATTTTGTTCCACTACCTGTCATCCACGATATATTTGGTCTTTTAATGGCTCTAAAGACTGAAACATTCTCTGTCTGTTTAAATGACCTCGTGTCCCCAAATCAGCCCCATTCTGACCTTGCCCTTTTTAACCTAACCTCTAAAAAAACACATAAAATCTATTTCTCTTGTAGAAAAAAATCAAAGCTTTCAGAACCAGGCAGAAGGATAGCTAGTGCATTTTGAGTTTTCCACTCGCGGCCCCATTAAATACTGTCTTGCTAAGCCCAGAATTTAAAAATAAAAATGAATCCACTCACTAGCTTTTTCAATACAGGTAAGTGAAGATTATGTTTTGGAGAATGGAGCAGAAACCTGGATAGGATCCATGCCTTTCTAACAATTACATGTCATGCTCTCTTTTCTATATGTAAGTGGATGACAGTCAGCACTATTTACTGAGCATGTAACTGTACCAGGAATTTAGGAGCGGAAAATAGAGTTGGTAAGGGCCCTTAAGGAGCTTGTCTGGCCTTGTTAATACACCCCATCCTGCCTGGTGTATACACCCCTGTTCTTCCTCGGTCTTTCGGCCAGAACGTTGATTGTAAGCTCATTGTGGGCAGGGAATGCATCTGTTTATTGTTGCATTGCACTCTCCCAAGTGCTTAGTACAGCCTTCTGCACACAGTAAGTGTACAATAAATACAATTGACTGAATGAATGAACATTGTTAGGGAATTGGGGGAAGATTTGTGTAACAGTGAGCTTTTGTAGGGACACCACGGTGTGAAAGGGAAATCTGTGGAGGGGACGGGACTCTGTGTGATACTGGACTCAGTGAGTACTGCTATGTCAGCTTTCCTTATTGAGAATTTTCACCAAAAAAACAGCATGGCCTAGTGGATAGAGCACAGGTCTGGGAGTTAGAATGACCTGGGTTCTAATCCTGGCTCCGCCACTTGTCTGCTGTGTGACCTTGGGCTAATCACTTCACTTTTCTGGGCCTTGGTTCCCTCATCTGTAAAATGGGGTTGAAGCCTGTGAGCCCCCCATAGGAAAGGTACTGTGTCCAAGTCAGTTATCTTATATCTACCCCAGCACTTAGAACAGTGTCCAGCCCATAGTAAGCACTTAAATGCCATTATCATTATTATTGTTATTATTAATCCCAATTACTGTGACCTTGGGCAAGTCAGTTAACTTCTTTGTGCATCAGTTACCTCATCTTTAAAATGGGGATTACATCTTCAATTTAGACTGTGAACTCCCATGCAGGACAAGGACTGTGTCCAACCTAATTAACTTGTCTCTACCCCAGTGCTTAGAACAGTGCTGGACACATAGTAAGTGCATAACAAATGCCAGTTTTAAAAAAAAATAAAACTCCCAGGTTAGAGGAGAACTGCCATTATGAAAGTGAAATCCTAGCCCTGGCTCTGTAGCTCAAAATACCAATGTTGGACCATTACCTTATAACACATCATGTGGACTTATAGATAGTTACCTGTGGCACTGATGCATTTGAGAAGCAGTGGGGTCTACTGGAAAGAGCAAGAGCCTGGAAGTCAGAGCATATGGGTTCTAATCCCAACCCTGCCACATGTCTGCTGTGTGACCTTGGAGAAGTCACTTAATTTCTCTGCGTTTGTTACCTCATCTATAAAATGGGGATTAAGACTGTGAGCCCCATGTAGGGCAACCTGATTACCTTGTATCTACCCCAGAGCCTAGAACAGTGCTTGGCATGTAGTAAATACTTAAATACCATAATAATGATAATTATTACTATTACTAATGAGCATTTACTGTGTGTAAAGCACTGATCGAAGCACTTGGAGAAAGTACAGCATAATAGAGTTGGCTGACCCCAAAAAAGACCCTTCTCCTGAATCTAGTCAATTAGCGTTATCTTTTGGCTGGAGAGGTCTTTTATTAATCGGTGATATGTCAATTAATAGGATCTATCGAGCCTGTTACTCTTTGCATAGCCATTATTCTACACACTTGGGAGAATAGACTAGAGTGAGGTGACGTGATCTTGTCTCGCAAAGAGCTGAAAATCTAGCGGAGGTAATAAACACTGTCACACAGCTTGAGTCGGTCATCAGTTAATTGTACAGCATGGCATAGTGGAAAGAGCCCGGGCTTGGGGGTCAGAAGACCTGGGTTCTAATTCCTGCTCTGCCATTGTCTGCTGCATGACCCTGGGCAAGCTACATAACTTCTCTGTGCCTCAGTTACCTCATCTGTAAAATGGGGATTAAGACTGTGAGCCTCACGTGGGACAACCTGATTACCTCGTATCTACCCCAGTGCTTAGAACAGTGCTTGGCACATAGTAAGCACTTAACAAATACCATCATCAAAAATACCATAATTAATATTATTAGCAGTATTATTTGAGTGCTTATTGGGTGCAGAGCACTGTACTAAGCACTTGGGAGAACACAATACAATGATAGACCGTTTCCCTGCCCACAAAGAGCGTGTGGCTCTCTTAGTGTATAAAGTGCAACTTACATGTCCATTACTGAGCTGGGCACTGAGGTAGACATAAACAGAACAGACACAGTTCCTATCCCACAGGGATTCACAATCTAAGTGAGACCAGGCTAATAAAAACAAGGGTACAATGGATGGGAAGGAAAAAAAACAAGTCAACAGAGACAAAGCTATCAAGATAAGGAAGCAAATAGTGCTTGGAGGGGAGAGTTCCCAGATTCCTCCCTGCTGGAAGGAAACATCCTTAGTTACAAATCCTAGCAGTCTCCCCAGGGCTTTAAAGTTTCTAAATGCAGAATTCAGGGTTAATCTGTCCTTTGAGTCCCTGTTCCTTTGTCGGCAAAGCAGTAGTAGACCCCAGGGATCCAGACCTAATAATAACAATAATAATGATAATGGTACTTGTTAAGCCCTTACTATATGCCAGACACCATTTTAAGCACCAGGGTGAATACAAGCAAATCGGGTTGAATATAGTCCCTGTCCCACATGGGGCTCAGAGCCTGGGAGTCAGAAGGTTGAGGGTTCCAATCTCGACTCCACTACTTGTCTGCTGTGTGACCTTAGGCAAATCTCTTCACTTCTCTGTGCCTCAGTTCCCTCATCTGTAAAATGGGGATTGACACTGTGAGCCCCACGTGGGACAAGTATTGTGTCCAACCCGATTTGACCATACCCACCCCAGCACTTAGTACGGTACCTGGTACATAGTAAACACTTAACAAATTCCGTAATTATTTTACAGATGAGGGAACTGAGGCCCAGAGAAGTGAAGTGGCTTGCCTAAGGTCACACAGACAAATGGTGGATTTGGGATTAGAACCCATGGCCTTCTGACTCCTAGGCCTATGCGATCTCCACTATGCCATGCTGCAATAAGGGGCACTGAGTAATGTATGATTCTGTACCTGCCTAGAAGCAGTGTGGCTTAATGGATAGAGCATTGGCCTGAGAGTCAGAAGAACCTGAGTTCTAATCCTGGCTCCACCACTTATCTGCTGTGTGATCTTGGGCAAGTCACTTCACTTCTCTAGGCCTCAGTTCCCTCATCTGTAAAATGGGGATTAAGGCTGGGAGCCCAACCTGGGACATGGACGGAGTCCAACCTGCTTAGCTTGCATTTACCCCAGCTCTTAGTACAGTGCCTGGCACCTAATAGGAGTTTATCAAATAGCACAATTATTGTTATTATTGTCATCCCCTGCTCTGTCATGCAGTGTGGGAGAAGGCTGGTCTGGGCATGGCTTAATGAAAAGCAATGTGGCATAGCAGAAGGAGAAAGGGCCTGGGAACTAATCCCAGCTGTGCAAATTGCTTGCTGTGTGACTTTAGGCAAGTCACTGCTCTGTGCTTCAGTTTCCTCCACTATAAAATGAGGGTTAAATCTTACTCCCTCCTTTACAGACTGTAAGCACTATGGGCAACAGGGACTGTGTCCAACCCTATAAACTTGTATCTACTTGTAGAGAAGCAGCGTGGCTCAGTGGAAGGAGCCCAGACTTGGGAGTCAGAGGTCATGGGTTCAAATCTGGGCTCTGCCAATTGTCAGCTGTGTGACTTTGGGCAAGTCACTTAACTTCTCTGTGCCTCAGTTCCCTCATCTGTAAAATGGGGATTAAGACTGTGAGCCCCTGGGACAACCTGATCACCTTGTAACCTCCCCAGCACTTAGAACAGTGCTTTGCACATAGTAAGCACTTAATAAGTGCCATTATTATTATTATTATTATTACCCCAGTGCTTAGGACAGTTTTGGACACATAGTAAGTGCTTAAGGAATACCATAAAACAAACAAAACAAACATGAGGAGGCAGTAGCAGATCCAAAAAGATTTACTGTTTCTTCTGAATTCCCTCTTTTTTTTGTCACCATCAAGCATCAGGTCCTCGGGTATACTGGGGTTTTTTTTGTTGCTTTTTTAATGGCATTTATTAAGCGCTTACTATGTGCAAAGCACTGTTCTAAGTGCTGTTGTTGTCCCATAACCTTGTTCCTTACCCACCAAAGCAGTATTGCCCACAAGCACTGTCTCAGTATTTGGTAGTAGTCTATTTGAGTACCAGCACTCTGTGACATGCTACACAAGGCATCTCTAGACTGTGAGCCCACCGTGGGCAGGGATTGTCTCTCTTTATTTGCTACATTGTATTTTCCAAGCACTTAGTATGGTGCTCTGCACACAGTAAGTGCTCAATAAATATGACTGAATGAATGACATGGGAAGTTCATTCATTCATTCATTCAATTGTATTTATTGAGCACTTACTGTGTGCAGAGCACTGTACTAAGAGCTTGGGAAATACAAGTCGGCAACATGTAGAGACAGTCCCTACCCAACAATGGGCTCACAGTCTAGAAGGGGGAGACAGACAACAAAACAAAACACGTAGACAGGTGTCAAAATCGTCAGAACAAATAGAATTCTATTTATTTTATTTTGTTAGTATGTTTGGTTTTGTTCTCTGTCTCCCCCTTCTAGAATGTGAACCCACTGTTGGGTAGGGACTGTCTCTATATGTTGCCAGCTGGTACTTCCCAAGCGCTTAGTACAGTGCTCTGCACACAGTAAGCGCTCAATAAATATGATTGATTGATTGATTGAATTATAGCTATGTGCACATCATTAACAAAATAAATAATAGTAAATATGTACGAGTAAAGTAAATCGAGTAATAAATCTGTACAAATATATACAAGTGCTGTGGGGAGGGGAAGGAGGTAGGGCAGGGGGGATGGGGAGGAGGAGAGGAAAAAGGGGGCTCAGTCTGGGAAGGCCTCCTGGAGGAGGTGAGCTCCCAGTTGGGCTTTGAAGGAAGGAAGAGAGCTAGCTAGGCGGATGTGTGGAGGGAGGGCATTCCAGGCCAGGGGAAGGACATGGGCCGGGGATCGACGGCAGGACAGGCAAGAACCAGACACCGTGAGGAGGTTAGCGGCAGAGGAGTGGAGGGTGTGGGCTGGGCTGTAGTTTAGAATAATGAAGCGACACGCTTCCTCGCCACAAAGAGCTTACACTCCAAAGAGAAAGACAAATATATTTACAACTACAGGGGTTAATATAAATGAGTCCTATTAACTTGCCCAAGATCACACAGCAGACAAGTGGTAGAACTAGAACCACAGTCAGTCAATCATATTTATTGAGCACTTACTGTGTGCGGAGCCCTGTACTAAGTGTGTGTTAGAGTACGATATAACAATAAATAGAAACAGTCCCCACCCATAATGATCTTGCAGTTTAGAGGTGGAGAAAGACATTAATAGAAACAAAGTACAGAGATATATATAAGTATAGTTTATGTATAAGTGGGAGGAGTGGAAAGAGCATGACTTTGGGAGTCAGAGGTCATGGGTTCTATCCTGGCTCCACCACTTGTCAGCTGTGTGGCCTTGGGCAAGTCACTTCACTGGTCCTCAGTTGTCCTCACCTGTAAAAGGGGGATTAAAACTGGGAGCCCCACGTGGGACAACCTGATTACCTTGTATCTACCCCAGTGCTTAGAACAGTGCTCAACACACAGTAAGCACTTAACAAATACCAGTATTATTATTATTATAAGTGCTGTGGGGCTAGGAGAGGGGATCTATTATGGGAAGTAGTGTTGCTTAGTAGACAGATCACGGCCCTGGGAGTCAGAAGGACCTGAGTTCTAATCCCAGTTCTGCCACTTGTCATCATCATCAATCGTATTTATTGAGTGCTTACTGTGTGCAGAGCACTGTACTAAGCGCTTGGGAAGTACAAATTGGCAACATATAGAGACAGTCCCTACCCAACAGTGGGTCTGCTGTGTGACCTTGGGGAAGTCACTTCACTTCTGTGTGCCTCAGTTTCCTCATCTGTAAAATGGGGATTAAGAGTGTGAGCCCCATGTGGGACTGGGACTGTGTCCAACCTGATTACCTTGTATCTACCCCAGCACTTAGTGCTCGGCAGATAGTAAGTACTTAACAAGTACCACAATTATTATTACTGTTATTAAAGGGAGCAAGTCAGGGTGACGCAGAAGGAAGTGGGAGAAGAGAAAAGGAGGACTTAGGGAAGGCTTCTTGGAGGAGATGGGACTTCATTACGGGTTTGAAGGTGGGGGAGAGTCATTGCCTGTCGGATGTGAGGGCAGGGGGAGGTCTTACATTTCAGTTCCTGTGGGGCCATAAAGCTCCTGGAGTCCAAAAGAGGAAGGTATCAGTTCTCCCAGTTGCCGGTTCTGAGGCCTGATTGCTTTGCCAAGGAATTCAAAGACGTTGGCTGCTACCTCAACCTAGGTCCCCTAAACCAACTGTACTGGGAGGGCTAATCTCATTAGCTCTAAAATCATAGCTCAATGATTACCTTTATTAATCAATGGTGAGCATGTTTTCGTTACTTCTGAAATGAAAGTAATGTAGTCATAGACCGCAAATTAAATTCTTCATCACACTTCAGGTGCATTTTTGGAAATAGCACTGTAATTATCTGCAATAAGCTATAATTACATAAATAGCCATGTACAGTATTAGTATAATAGCTAGTATATGCATGAGAGATGAGAAATAGGAGTTTAGTTTTAAATTTACAGTGATTTTCTAATTGATGAGGTACAACATAGAAGGGATAGAACACTTTGGATGATTATTAACGAATTCACTGTTCCTGGAAGTAGAGAAGTATTATTTATTTCCCTTTTGTCAATGAAGGGAAGGAACATGTCTATGAACTCTGTTATGCTGTACTCTCCCAAGCACTTACTACAGTGCTCTGCATATAGTAAGCGCTCAGTAAATATTGACTGATTGAATGTTACATCGATCGAATTCTGAGTTTGGGTGGTAATTTCTGTGGCGTCTGGATAACAAACACTGTGACCTAATGGAAAGAGCATGAGCCTTGGAGTCAGAAGATCTGGGTTGTAAACCCAGCTCTGTCACTTATCTGTTTTGTGACTTTGGGCAAGTCACTTCACCTCTCAGCATCTTAGTTTATTGATCTGTGAAGTGAGGATTAAAATACATTTCCTCCCCGCTATTAAGATTATGAGCCTCGAGTGTGGACAGCCTGATTATTTTAAATTTACCCCAATGTCTAGTACAGTGCTTGGTAGATAGTAAGCACTTAAATACCTCAGTTATTAATAAAGTAGACCAACTGCTCTCTCTCCAACCCTCTTATCTGTGAGTCTCATAGTAGCTCAACCTGTGGATCCTTTCTTCCAGCCACAGGGGATTTATAACATGACTAAAATATAATAATAATAATTTTGGTATTTAATCATTCATTCATTCAGTCGTATTTATTGAGCACTTACTGTGTGCAGAGCACTGTACTAATCGCTTGGGAAGTACAAGTTGGCAACATTCAGAGACGGTCCCTACCCAACAACGGGCTCACAGTCTAGAAGGGGATTAAGTACGCATTTAAGTACTTAATGTGTGCCAGGCACTGTAATAAGCGCTGGGATGAATACAGGCAAATCGGATTGGATGCAGTCCCTGTCCCAAAAGGGGCTCGCAGTGTCAATCATCATTTTACAGATTCATTCAATGGTATTTATTGAGCACTTACTGTGTGCAGAGCATTGTACTAAGTGCTTATGGGTAACTGAGTCAAAGAGAAGTAAAATGACTTGTTTCGGCAGACAAGTGGCTGAGCCAGGATTAGAACCCATGCCCTCCTGAATCCCGGGCCCGTGCTCTAACCACTATGCAATGCTGCTTCTAGTCACAAGTCTCAGCTATTACAGTACCACAGCTACTAATGGTATTTATTGAGTACTCGCTATGCATGGACCATGGTACTAAGCACTTAGGAGAGCAAAATAATAAGAAAAGATCACTGACCTCAAGGAGCTTACCATATAGTGGGGGGAGTGAGATACTAAATTAAGTGATGCAGTAAAGTACAGTTCCAGACCTCTTACTAATCCCCTGCTTTCCATCTCTCTTCTCTCCGGTCTTTGCTAGGCTGCACAGATCTGAATTTATCTGTCTCCCTACATCTCAAATAAGACACAACTAGGAGGAAAAAAGAAAATGGCATACACAGAAATCTTATTGGTTGTTGCGAGTATGCAAGTCTGGGAAGGCCGAATTGGTAATGGTGGGAGGATGGAATAACACCAGGAATTATTTATCTTGACAATTATAACTGCGGTAGCTGTTAAGCCCTTATCATGTGTCAATTGCTACTTTATTTGTACATACTTACTATTCATTCATTCAATCGTATTTATTAAGCACTTAGTGTGCAGAGCACTGTACTAAGCGCTTAAGAAGTACAAGTCGGCAACAAATACTATATTATATTAATGATGTGCATATAGCTATAAGTCTATTTATTCTGATAATAATAATAATAATAATGATGGCATTTCTTAAGCGCTTACTATGTGCAAAGCACTGTTCTAAGCGCTGGGGAGGTTACAGGGTGATCAGGTTGTCCCACTCGGGACTCACAGTCTTAATCCCCATTTTACAGATGAGGTAACTGAAGCACAGAGAAGTGAAGTGACTTGCCCAAAGTCACACAGCCGACAGTTGGGGGAGCCGGGATTTGAACCCATGACCTCTGACTCCAAAGCCCGGGCTCTTTCCACTGAGCCACGCTGCACCTGACTACTTGTTTTGTGTTGTTGTCTGTCTCCCGCTTCTAGACTGTGAGCCCGTAGTTGGGTAAGGACCGTCTCTATATGTTGACGATTTGTACTTCCCAAGCGCTTAGTACAGTATTCTGCACACAGAAAGCGCTCAATAAATGCGAGTGAATGAATGAATTGCTGGTGGAAATACAAGTTAGATTGGACACGGTCCCTATTCTACATGGAGCTCACAGGCTGAGATGCAGTGTGGCTTAGTGGATAGAGCATGGGCCTCGGAGTTAGAAGGACCTGAGTTCTAACCCCAGCTCCTCCACTCACCCACTGTGTGACCTTGTGCAAGTCACTTCACTTCTCTGTGCCTCAGTTACCTCATCTGTAATTAAGACTGTGAGTCCCATGGACCGTGTCCAACATGATTACCTGATATCTACCCACATGCTTAGGACAGTGCCTGGCAGATAGTAAGCACTTGATGAATACATAAAAAAAATGAAAAAAGGAGGAGGAAGAACAGGTATTTAAGGTTCATTTCCTGGATGAGGAAACTGAGGCACAGTGAAATTAAGTGACTTGTCCAAACTCACACAGCAGGTAAGTGCTAGAGCTGGGATTAAAGCCCAGTCTTCAGAAATGATAATAATAATAATAATGGCATTTATTAAGCACTTACTATGTGCAAAACACTGTTCTAAGCACTGGGGGAGATACAAGGTAATCAGGTTGTCCCACGGGGGGCCTCACAGTCTTCATCCCCATTTTACAGATGAGGGAACTGAGGCACAGAGAAGTGAAGTGATTTGCCCAAAGTTACACTGCTGACAAGTGGCAGAGCTGGGATTAGAACCCACGACCTCTGGCTCCCAAGCCCGGGCTCTTTCCAGTGAGCCACACTGCTTCTCAGGCTCTTTCCTCTAGGCCACACTGGGGGCTGTTGTCTGGTGGATTTGAAGTGGGGAATGGAGCACCTAGACAGTAAGCTCGCTGTGGGCAGGGAATGTGTTTATAGTTCTACTGTACACTTCCAAATGCTAAGTACAGTTTGCTCTCAGTAAGCGCTCAAATATGATGGACTACAACTGAGTGACTTCTATCTCTTTGCCTCCATGGAGACTGTAAGATCTTTATGGGCATCAAACGTGCCTGCTAATTCTGTTGTAATGTACTCTCCTGAGTGGTTAGAGCAGTGCTCAGCACATAGTAAGTGCTCATTAAATGCCATTGAGTGATTAATTGGAGCATCCTTCCCCAGAATGAATGGGAGATGGGTGCCCCACCCACACCTAGCTAGACTCCCTTCCTCTTATATTGTCTTTCTGGAAAAGAAAGAATGGAAAAAACCTAGATCGATCAAGGGTAACTATTGAGCACTATGTGTGGAGCACTGTACTAAACACGGGAGAGTACAGCACAGTGGATAGGTAGACACAATCCCTGTTTTCAAGAAGCTTACTATCTAGTGGAAATCCAAAGAAACTGGAACTTTCTAAAGAACAATTGATAGGGAGATTATTTCAAAGGCTCTGATTCTCATAAACTCTGGTGAAAATGGAGATGATCCTGTCAGTGTTAACATAGGGCATCCTGCCAGAACTCTGGTGTTCTTCTACTGGGTATCAAGTAGCCGGTGGTTTTTAATACTGCTAATTTATCTCGATTTATAATGAAAAGTCTAAACTTTGTCTCTAGATTCTGCTCACTCTCAGCCATAATCGAATCATACCTCTGTAATGCCATCTGTAAAGTAGAATTGTTGATCCCTTAATTGTATTTAGCTAACTTCATCTGAAAGCTTTTGGAGTTGTCGTGGCTAAGAATGATTGTACCAAATCCATTCCAAGCTCACTTAGCCATGGTCGATGTTCAGATATACACACGACGTCTGAAAATGATCTATAAGAAGCTTTAGAAAATGGCTTAATGTTAGAAAGACGACACCCCCTCTATTCATCAAATAACATTAATAATGATTCCTCCAAAAGCTCTATGTAGTAAAAAATGAAAAGGTAAGTCTATTAAAATATATAAAATCCATGAGTATTGGTCTATTTTGTGACCTCAAAGTGTAGACTTAGAGAGAGCAAGAACTCTGATTTAGATCAGAGGATCTCAATGGATATGAACTATCCAAACTGGGCATCTAAGAGCTGAATTTCAACTGGGAATTGTGGCAAATAATAATAATAATAATGATGATGGTATTTGTTAAGAGCTTACTATGTGCAAAGCACTGTTCTAAGCGCTGGAGCGATACAAGGTGATCAGGTTGTCCCACATTGGGCTCACAATCTTAATCCCCATTTTCCAGATGAGGCAACTGAGGCCCAGAGAAGTTAAGTGACTTGCCCAAAGTCACACAGCTGACAACTGGCGGAGCTGGGATTTGAACCCATGACCTCTGACTCCAAAGCCCGTGCTCTTTCCACTAAGCCACGCTGGTTCTCTAATGTTCTGATATTACTGAGACCAACTAGAATGTCAAATTAGACTCTGAAGTAGGTACAATAAAATCTATTTTCAGGCATATCATGTTGAAAGGAAAGTGAGATTAACTGTTAAATGTTCAGAAGTCTGGAAACTGTTTTATCCTCTTCTTTAACAGAACACATCTGGTGAGCAAATAGATCTTGAATGATCCATAACAAGGTGGGGAATATCGTCAGGAAAATGCCTGAGAAAAGACGCTTATGGTCTTCTTTGAGTAGGTCCAAAGCATGCAATGAATTTTGCTGAGTTGTATCAGTGGTATTTATTGAGCTCTTACTACATGCAGGGCACTGTATTAGAGGAGCAGCATAACCTAGTGAATAGACAAGAAACTTTCTGGTTCTCACATCCCCGTCCTCAAAAATCTCCCGTGGTTAGCTATCAATCTCTGTAACATACAAAAATTCCACACTATTAGCTTCAAAGCTCTCCATCACCTGGCCCCTTCTTACCTTCCCTCCCTTGTCACCTTCTACAGCCCAGCCTGCACACTCCGCTCCTCTAGTGCCGCTAATCTTCTCACTGGGCCGCCATCTCTCCTGTCCTGCCGTCGATCCCTGGTACACGTCCTACCTCTGACCTGGAATGCACTCCCTCCTCAAATCCACCAAACAATCACTCTTCCCCCCTTCAAAGCCCTAATGAAGGTTTACCTCCTCCAAGAGGCCTTCCCAGACTAAGCCCCCCTTTTCCTCAGCTTCCACTTCCTTCTGCATTACCTTGACTCGCTCCCCTTCCTCTTCCCCCCACACTTCCCACGCCACAGCACTTATGTATACATGTAAATATCTATAATTCTATTTATACTGATGCCTGTTTACTTGTTTTGATGCCTGTCTCCCCCCCCCCCCCCCCCTTCTAGACTGTAAACCCGATGTGGGGAGGGATTATCTCTCTTTATTGCTGAACTATACTTTCCAAGTGCCCAGTACAGTGCTCTGCACACAGTAAGCACTCAATAAATATGAATGAATGAATGAATGAATGAGTGTGAGAAGCACCGTGGCCCGGTGGAAAGATTACGAGGCTGGGTGAATAGAGACCTGGATTCTATTGCCACCTCTGCCACTTGCCAGCTGGGTGACCTTGGGCAAGTCATTTAAAGTCACTGTGCCGCATTTCCCTCATCTGTAAACTGGGGATTCAATATCTGAACTTCCTTCCCTTAGGCTAGGCCCCATGTCAGAGTCTGGGTAGAGACTTTGTCCAATCAGTTCATCCTGTATCTAATCCAGTACTCAGCATGTGTGATGCCCCCAAAATACCATTGATTGGTTGATGATGATGTTGGCATTTGTTAAGCACTTACTATGTGCTAAGCACTGTTCTAAGCTCTAGGGTAGATACAAGGTAATCAGGGTGTCCCATGTGGTGCTCACACTCTTAATCCCCATTTTACTGATGAGGTAACTGAGGCACAGAGAAATGACTTGCCCAAAATCACACAGCTGACAAATGGGAGAGCTGGGATTAGAACCCATGACTGCTGACTCCCAAGCCCGTGCTCTTTCCACTAAGCCACGGTGCTTGTATTACCCCAGTGCTTAAAACAGTGTAAGCCCATTATGGGCAGGGATTGTCTCTCCTGCTGAATCGTACTTTCCAAGCGCTTAGTACAGTGCTCTGCACACAGTAAGTGCTCAATAAATGCAATTGAATGAATGAATGAACATTCATGAACAGTGTTTGCCTAAGAGTAAACACTTAACCAATACTATTTTTTTAAAAAAGTGACTTGGAGATTGGAATGCAGTTATCTTTATGTAGCAGTTCCTAAACCACATTTTCACAAATTTTTGTTGATGCTCTTTCCCGTTAGAGTGAAATTTTCCCAGTGGAATGGAAGGGTATTCTGATTCCAGCTTGCAGATCTTTTTGTTATGCAGCAGAGCAAAACGGGTTGGACAGAGCCAGGCATAGCATGTCACGCACCTTGACTCCAATAGCGATGGGGAAATGGTCATTCAGAGCTCCCTCAGCTCTGCCCATCAATTATCTCTAGACTGTAAGCATGTTGTGGACAGGAAGTGTGTCTGTTTATTGTTATACTTTACTCTCCCAAGGGCTTAGTACAGTGCTTTGCACACGGTAAGGGCTCAAAAAATAAGACTGAATTAAACTTTTGTCATGGACTAGCCAAAGATTCTTGGAAGTAGCATGGCCTAGTGGATAGAGGACGGGCCTGGGAATCAGAAGGACTTGGGTATTAGTCCCAGCTCCATCGCTTATCGGTTGTGTGGCCCTGGGCAAGTCACTTCTTTTCTCTGGGCCTCAGTTCCCTCATCTGTAAAATGGGGATTAAGACTGTGAGCCCCATGTAGGATAGGTATTACATCCAACCTAACTACCTTGTATCTACCCAGTTCTTAGAACAGTACCTGGGACATAGTAAGCACTTAACAGATACCATTTAAAAAATAATAATTTCCTGGTCCTGCTTATAGTTAGGTTTCCTGTTCTAATAAGGTCCTTTTTCTCATTAAGTGACCACTGTTGTTATTATCTGCATTCGCTAGACGCTCATTTTCTGCCAAGGATGAATAAGCATTACAAAAATGTTGGACCAGAAATAGTTCCTGTTGAGCACACGATTTTTAAAAAAATCAAGACAAACTGGGGCAGAAATTAGTTCAAAATAAATAATAACACTACAGTAACAGAAGAGTGAAGCAGCAAAGTCAAATGGAAAAACCGCAGTCTGACCGTCAGAAAGCTTGGGTCCTGATCCCAGCTCTGCTACTTGCCAACTGTGTGACCTTGAGGAAGTCACTTAATTTCTTTGTTTCCCCACCTGTAAAATGGGGATTCCCTCTTGTGAATGATAATCATTCACTCATTCAATCATATTTATTGAGTGGTTACTGTGTGCAATAATAGGGAAGACTGTGAGCCCCACGTGGGACACCCTGATCACTTTTTACCTACCCCGGAGTTTAGAACAGTGTTTGGCACATAGTACACACTTAACAAATGCCATTATTATTATCATTAACATTATTAATTATGATATTTGTTAAGCACTAAGCACTGGGATAGATACAAGATAATTAGGCTAGACAGTTGCTGTTCTATATGGGACTCACAGTCTTAATTCCTATTTTACAGATGAGGAAAATGAGGCCCAGAGAAGTTGTGACTTGTCCAAGGTCACATAGCAGACAAGGGGCAAAGCCGGAATTTGAACTCTGGTCGTCTCACTCCCAGTTCCGGGATCTTTCTTCTAGGCTACACTATTCCCTCTTTATACTGTGAGCTCTTTGTGGGCAGGGAATGTGTCTGCCAACTCTGATATATTGTACTTTCCCTAGCTCTTATTACAGTGCTCTGCCCACAGTAAGCACTTAATAAATATGATTGATTGATTAACTGTGAGCCCCATGTGAAGCAGGAACTGTCTGACCACATCTCGCTCCAGTGCTTAGTGCTTGGCACAGAGGAAGAGCTTCCCAAATGCAACTATTTTTATTGGTATTATTAGTATTATAATAATAATAATGAATGATAGTGATAAATAATGAATGGCAAATCAGCCATTCAGCATGATGAGGAAAGCACAGTTCTCAGAGTCCAAACCGACCCCAGTAAGGCTATCCTCGATTGAAACTTTCATAACGCAGCGTGGCTCAGTGGAAAGAGCCCGACCTTGGGAGTCAGAGGTTGTGGGTTCTAATCCCAGCTCCACCATGTGTTTGCTGTGTGACCTTGGGCAAGTCACTACACTTCTCTGGGCCTCAGTTCCTTCATCTGTAAAATGGGGATTAAGACTATGAGCCCTATATGGGACAACCTGATTACCTTGTATCTACCCCAGCACTTAGAACAGTCCTTGGCACATAGTAAGCACTTAAGAAATACCAACATTATCATTATTATAACTTTCTAACTTTCTATCCATTGTTGCATGGGATTTTGTCTCTTATCCCTCTTTAGGTAGGAAAGGAATTCATAGAATAATGAGTTTATACGTCAATCGCATTTATCGAGCGCTTAATCTGTGCAGAGCATTGTACTAAGTGTTTGGAGAGTACAATTCCACAATATAACAGAGTTGGTAGACATGTTCCCTGCCCACAGTGAGTTTATAGTCTAGAGAGAATTCAGATTCTAGTAAGTCTAGGCTAGGTTTAGATGTTGAGTGCATCCATGATGAGGTTTCTTTGATTTAGGGAGGAGAAAATGATAATAAATATAATTGATTCCATATCACTGCATTTGCAAGATAAGCATTACTGGAATGATATTTTTAACCTTTTAGGTATTCAACAGTGTCTATACACTAATAATAATAAAAATGGTATTTGTTAAGTGCTAACTATGTGTCAAGCACTGTTCTAAGCACCGGGGGAGATACAGGGTAATCAAGTTGTCCCATGTGGGGCTCACAGTGTTAATCCCCATTTTACAGATGAGGTAACTGAGGCACAGTGAAGTGATTTACCAGAAGTCTCACAGCTGACAAGTGGCATAGCTGGGATTAGAACCCATGACTTCTGACTCCCAAGCCCGGACTCTTTTCACCAAGCCACACTGCTTCTCAATAACTATGACATTCCCGGATAATCGCTCTGGAAACTGAATGGAGTGAAGATAATTCAGAGAGCTTGATCCACGTGGAATTCATTCATTAAATCGCATTTATTGACAAACATTTCATGGGGCCTACAAGAATAGCTCTCCACTGGTCATTTGAATAGTATCCCCAAGCAAGGCACTGATTTCCCCATTGCTTCCAAATGGGTGGTAACCAAGTTATCTAGTAAAATAAATATCTGTGGCAAATGACACATACCTATTTAATGGCACTTGGAGTTCATGTGAAGTTTGGCAGTGTAATAAAAGTCTTATCTCTTGCTTTCCCTGTTATTGCACAGATTTAAACTGCTGTCAGAGGCAGTTTTACTATCGTTTTCCAATCTATCCCATAAAAGTGAGACTTGAGTTACTCAGCATGAGAACAGATCAATAAAAGTTAAGTTATACAGCAGATTAGATCGCTAACTCAGAGATCAAAGATGTTAAATACAAGTTGTATAGAAAAGAAGAGATCAAAAGTTTGGGGGGTTAAAATGCACTGTACATATTTGCAGAGCTCAAAATACTAGTCACCTCAGCATCCAAATTTTTCTTCATTATTGTCATTTTATAAATGGCATTGTTTCTAAATGGCTAAGATAAGGGCCACGGTACCCTTTTTTTTGTGGAAAATCCCTGATAAGGGCGCTTTTAATAGGAGCTGACACATGTTACTTTTGGAATGTGGTTGTCTGTTGTGCTTTTACCAAATGCATCGCTACAAATTTGCTTTTCTGAATTTGTTTAAAGTCTGTAACTTCAAAAAAAGAGCAAGTGTTCGGGTCTCTTCCATTCCTATATTGCCGAAGTCAAAATCTTGTCTAGAGGAAGTGGAAAAAGTAACACACATAGATCAACAGTATATAAACACACTACTCACTGTGGCAGGGAACGTCTTTTCACGCCTTTGTGTTATACTCTCCCAAGTCCTTAGTATATTGCTCTGCACACAGTAAGTGCTCAGTAAACTTGATTGTTCAAGATGGGAGGCAGGAGACGTGGGTTCTAGTTCTGGTTCTCCCTAATAATAGTAATAATAATAGTACTAAATTGTTATATGGGTGGCACACTAAGGCAGATATACAAGATAATCAGGACAGACAAAGGGTCTTCAGTCTAAGAGGGAATGTGACCTGGTATTCAATCCCAGTTTTACAGATGAGAAAACTGTGGCACAGAAATTAGGCAATTTGCCAAAAGTCACACAACACAGTGGCTGATCCTGGATTAGAAACCAGGCCCATGGTCTTTTCAGCAGGCCATACTCTCTGTTGTGTGACCTTAGATAAATCATTTAACTGCTAGGCCTCAGTTTCCTCATCTGAAAGATGGGGATCAAATACCTGTTCTCCCTCCCCCTTGGACTGGAATCCCTGTATGGGACAGGGACTGTGTCCAATCTGATTATCTTTCTCCTGGGGCTGGGCACATAGTAAGTGCTTAACAAACACCACAATTATTACCAAGACTTGAGAACATTCAAGCATAACTGAAAAGTCAGTCCCTTGGTTCTTTTGACCTCTCAGTTTTTGAAACATCACCGATCTTGCTTCTTCCTCTTGAAAACTTTTTAACACACTTTTCATCCCCACTCTCAAAATGGAATGTGACACCTCTACTTGTCTTAGACAGAATGTCTTCTGCAAACCTCCTTGTGCTTCTTGGGTAAAAGATCTTACAGAAAGGACGATAATTATTAAAAAAACCCTCTAAACCCTTGATCAGGAATATATACTAGTACTGGCAGCATCCCCACTGGATTGTAAGCTCCTTGAAAGTGGATACCATGGCATCACTTTTCTTTTATAGTATTTGTTTATTACATGTCAGGCAATGTACTAAACTCTGGGGTAGACACAAGCTAATCAGGTTAGACACTAGTCCCTGTCTTACATGGGGATCACAGTCTTAATCCCCAGTTTGCAAATGAGGTAATTGAGGCACAGAGAAATTAAGTGACTGACCCAAGGTCACACAGCGGATAGCGGTGGAACCGAAATTAGAACCCACGTCCTGCTGATTTCCAGACCCCGTTCTCTAACCACCAAACCACACTGTTTCTTCTCAATCTTTCTCTGTATTCTCCCAAGAGCTTAGTACAGTGCTCAATCAATTTACTGTCATGAATTCTGGCCAGTAATGTTGGGAAACTTACAAATAATCTTTAGCTACAAATAATTACACTAAATCAATCATTCCATTAAATGTCAATGCCTGTTATTCAACTCTGGCTCCTGTACCAAACTGTTCAAACTGCTCTGAAAGGTCCCCTATTCCTTCATTAAGGACAAAAGAAGATTCTCCATTCCCTGTCAGAGAAGAGCCTTGGTCTGGGAGTCAGGAAGGCCATGGGTTCCAATTCCCGTTCCTCCACTTGTCTATGTGACCTTGGGCGAGCCGCCTTGCTTCTCGGTGACTCAATTACCTCATCTGTAAAATTAGCCTTGAAAGCAGATGTCACAGACATTTGTAGTAATGATAATGGTGATGTTTAGCGCTTACTATGGGGCAAACACTGAGGTAGAGACAAGATAATCAGGTCAGACACAGGCCCTGATTCTAAGTAGGAGGAAGTACAGGAATTTAATATCCATTTAGTACATGAGGAAATTGAGGCACAGGGAAGTTGTCAATGGCGCAGTGATTCAGCAGTCCATTTGTGGACCTGGGATGAGAACACAGGTCTTATGATTCTCAGGCCCATGCTTTTTCTACTAGGTTACAAAGTAATGTGTACTGTACACATTTCTAAATTCTTCATTAGGAAATGTCAGCAAGGAAAAAACTGTCCCCTGTAAATACTCAACTCCTCTGGGCGACGGGTAAAGTGAATTTTCCTCTTATTTTCACCATGAAAGCTGTGTATTTCCAGATCAATCAATCAATCAATCAATCGTATTTATTGAGCGCTTACTATGTGCAGAGCACTGTACTAAGCGCTTGGGAAGTACAAATTGGCAACACATAGAGACAGTCCCTACCCAACAGTGGGCTCACAGTCTAAAAGGGGGAGACAGAGAACAGAACCAAACATACCAACAAAATAAAATAAATAGGATAGAAATGTACAAGTAAAATAAATAAATAAATAAATAGAGTAATAAATATGTACAACCATATATACATATATACAGGTGCTGTGGGGAAGGGAAGGAGGTAAGATGGGGGGATGGAAAGGGGGACGAGGGGGAGAGGAAGGAAGGGGCTCAGTCTGGGAAGGCCTCCTGGAGGAGGTGAGCTCTCAGCAGGGCCTTGAAGGGAGGAAGAGAGCTAGCTTGGCGGAGGGGCAGAGGGAGGGCATTCCAGGCCCGGGGGATGGATTCCAGGCCAGATCCTCCTACACAGAGCAAGGATTTTTCCAATCGTTGTTGCGCTGACCAACTCGACTATTTTTTAAGCTTTGAACCAAAACCCACCACCACCAATGACAAAAAATTTCTCCCACTTAAGTGATATTGATAACTTCAGTCGCATTTATACTTTCTACATTCCTGATACTCAAGCCTTGCAGGAAATCTTCTGCATAGTGAGATAGAATCCAAAGATGATTGATGTGGACGCAAAACCTTCTGTTTTCCTAATCACAAATCCTGGAGTCCAGAATCTAGTGCTATTCAGGCTGGTATTAGCATGTGCTCACTTTATTATGATGGCATTGGAGTGAAAACCTCACAAAGAGGTGATTGTTCAAATCAAAAAGGGGAAAATCATATGCTAGTGCTTTCTGAATCTCTTCTGTTACATAAATCACAATATAGGCCCAGAGTTAAGCATTCATTCGAAAGTCAGGGGAGTTCAACATTTCATATTAGATTAATACTATGCTAGGATAGATTGGTGGCATAATTTAATCTCTTGGAAGATCCCTCTGGGTTTTTCTTCACCAACGAATAGAAGCATGAAGGTCATTTGTGGATCATTTTGGTCTTTTTTGCTTAGTCTGTGTTTTTCAGTAAAAAATAAAAGGCTTTCTGGGTCTGACTTCTCAGGATTCCTCAGTTGACTGAGGAAGTGACCATTTCCGAGTTCTGAGTTTATGAAACTCATATGGACAGGCTCCATCACAGCCTGAATTGCCTGGTTCTAATCAAAAATAACCCAGCCCGAAAAGCTTTCCAAAGATGAACCAAGGCCCTGCTTCAGGAGATTGAAGTGGAAGAAGAATTTTCCTCCTTTTCAATAACTCAATCAATGGCATTTATTTGGTGCTTAATTCTAGATCTTTTCAGCACAGATGGGAGAGGATTTCATCAAATACCCCAAAAGAGCTGCTGTGCCTCTCCCAGCCTTCCAATTTTGGAGTTTAAGAAAAATGAGTCAAAGCTGGACATGTGAAATTCTTTGGTGCTTCCAGATCACAGAACATTTTCAAGTCCAGTTTTTCCCACTCACTTCTCCCTAATCAAAACCAATCTACCTTGGGGGAAGGGACCGGGTCCTGCTTACCTCTACTACTGTTCTCTCCCAAGCACTTAGTACAGTGCCCTGCACATAGTAAGCACTCATTGAATACCATTGATTCCTTAAATCATATGGATTCCTCCTGAAACCCATTCTTCTCAGCTACCTTTCTTTGATGACTATGATTATGGAAATCGATATAAAAAGTACGTCAGTGTCTCTCTACTTACCTCTTTCCCTCATCAATTAATAATAATAATAATGATGGTATTTGCTAAGTGCTTACTATGTGCCAAGCACCGTTCTAAGCGCTGGGGTAGATACAAGGTAATTGGGTTGTCCCACGTGGGGCTCACAGTCTTTATCTCCATTTTACAGATGAGGTAACTGAGGCCCAGAGAAGTTAAGTGACTTGCCCAAAGCCACACAGCAGACAAGTGGCAGAGGTAGGATTAGAACCCATGCACTCTGACTCCCAAACCTGCCCTGCTGCTTCCCCCATAATAAGTACTCTTTAAATATCATTGTTATTACCCGTAGACTTTAAATAAGAGTCTGTCTCCCAGGCTAAATTGCGAGCTCAGTTTAGGCAGGGATCATGTACCCTAATTCTATTGTACTCTGCCAAACTCTTCAGACAGTATTTAGAGCCCAGTACATACTGAATACAATTGAAAGACAGAGATTCATGCAGACTAGTCCTAGCCACATAAACCAACCTGTATTTCCCTGTCTGCCTGGGCTGATTTGCAGAACAAGTAACAAATCCCCTCTACTGTAATTGGTCTAACAAACTGTTATTTGAAGGACAATGTGGATTACATAAAATGTTTGCAGACTGCCATCAATTTGTTTCTTTCAGCACCCAAAGACCAAGTTTCCGATTTTGGTAATGTTGCCAGACTGTTTGCAAGCAAACCTTCTACATTGAATAGGGACTAAGGAATGGAAGGCTGATTTTTTAAAAAAATGTTGAGAGTATCTCTTCCTCTAGACTGTAAACTTGTTGTGGGTAGGCAATGTGCCTGTTCATTCTCCCAAATGTTTAGTACAGTGCTTTGCACACAGTAAATGTTCAATAAATATGTTTGAATTGAATTGAAACTTCTTGAAAGGAGGGAATGTGTCTACCAACTCTGTTGTATTGGACTCTCCCAAGTGTATAGTAATGGCATTTATTAATCGCTTACTGTGTGCAAAGCACTGTTCTAAGCTCTGGGGAGGTTACAAGGTGATTAGGTTGCTCAGTCTTTACTATTATGTTGCTCACAGCTCTCTACTATGGCTCTGTGGAAAGAACACGGGCTTTGGAGTCAGAGGTCATGGGTTCAAATCCCAGCTCCGCCAACTGTCAGCTGTGTGACTTTGGGCAAGTCACTTAACTTCTCTGTGCCTCAGTTACCTCATCTGGAAAATGGGGATTAAAACTGAGCCCCCTGTGGGACAACCTGATCACCTTGTAACCTCCCCAGCACTTAGAACAGTGCTTTGCACATAGTAAGCACTTAATAAATGCCATTATTATTATTATATGTTGCCAATTTGTACTTCCCAAGTGCTTAGTACAGTGCTCTGCACACAGTAAGTGCTCAATAAATATGATTGAATGAATGAATGGATCTGGTTTAACTGTTATTGTGTCTTTGCATGCTGCATTTTCTCTAAAAGTGTTTCTTTCAAATCAGCCTCCCAGGAGTTTAAGATACTATGTTAAGGACAAGGCAGATTACATAAACATGTTTGCAGGTTGCCATTCATTTACTTCTTTCAACCCCCAAGAACCAAGTTTCCAGTTTCAGTAACGGTGTCAGACTATGATCCTAGTCTTTATGAATACTCACTGTAAGTGACTTTGGGCAAGCTGCTTCATTTCTCTGTGCCTCAGTTACCTCATCTGTACAATGGGGATTTAGACTGTGAGCCCCATGTGGGACAACCTAATTATCTTGTATCTACCCCAGCGCTTAGAATGGTGCTTGGCACATAGTAAGTGCTTAACAAATGCCATTATTATTATTATTGTTATTACTCCAAATAGAATCTATGTCATATGGACTTTGCACTGGGATTTACACCCTTTATTCACCCCTCCCTCATCCCCATAGCACAGGAGTATCTGCATAATATTATTTATTCATATTAATATCTGTCACCTCTTCCTAGACTGTAAGCTTGCTGTGGGCAGGGAACGTGTCTCCAAACTCTGTATTGTAATAATTATGGTGGTATTTGTTAAGTGCTTACTCTGTGCCAGGCACTGTACTAAGCACTGTACAATACTAAGTATTGAACTCTCCCAAGTCCTTAGTACAGTGCGCTGCACACAGTAAGCACTCAATGAATACCACTGATTGATTGATTTATCTATAACTTGGTGTTTCTGAAACTAACCTTCAAATTGCACCTCGTTCATGGCTCTCTCTTCTCCTTCTCTTTACTCGCACTGTTTTCTCCACTCTGGGATTCCTGGCCACCAACAAACATACCAGACTTTAATGATAACAATTATGGTATCTGTTAAGTGCTTACTATGTGCCAAGCACTGTTCTAAGCACTGGGGTAAATACAAGGTAATCAGATTGACCCAGGTGGGTCTCACAGTCTCAATCCCCATTTTACAGAGGAGGTAACTGAGGCACAGAGAAGTCAAGTGGCTTGCCCAAGGTCACACAGCAGACAGGTAGAGGAGGTAGGATTAGAACCCACATCCTCTGACTTCCAAGCCCATGCCCTTGCCAGTAAACCATGTTCCGCATCTTCAAAGCTCTCCTAAAATCCCAACTCCTTCAGTTGAATTTCTTTGTGGGCAAATTGCAGTTTCCATTAGCCTTAAGCATAGGGTTCTAAATTCCCAAATCCCCGACCTGCTTGCTATGTGCCCTTGGACAAGTCATTTAACTTCCTTGTACCTCAGTTTCCTCTTCTGTAAAATGGGGATAAAATTACTGTTCTCCCTCCCCCTTGGACTGTTAGCCCTACATGGGACAGGGAATGTTTCTGATCTGATTGATTTGAACCTGCCCCAGTGCTTAGGAGGTAATTCTTGCTTTGCCTCTATTGCACTTTCCCGAACACATTGTGGAGTGCATTGTACTTCCCAGGCTAGTCTGGAGAAAGAGTTTCAGAGGATCTGAGAGTTGGGCAGGTATGACAACATTCACTTGAAGAGAAACAGGAAAATCAGTAATAGAATAATAATAGTAATAGGGCATGGGCTTTGGAGTCAGAGGTTGTGGGTTCAAATCCTGACTCTGCCAACTGTCAGCTGTGTGACTTTGGCCAAGTCACTTCACTTCTCTGTGCCTCAGTTCCCTCATCTGTAAAATGGGGATTAAGACTGTGAGCCCCACTTGGGACAACCTGATCACCTTGTATCCCCCCAGTGCTTAGAACAGTGCTTTGCACATAGTAAGCGCTTAACAAATACCATCATTATTATTATTATTATTAATAGAAAACAAAAGGGTTTATTTTTCAAGAAAAGTTTTGCAGGCTTTATATGTTCACCTAGAGCAGGTAAATTAGTACAGAATCCAAACACTTCTTTCATGCACGTTTGAAAAATTAATAATGTCTTCCCAGAGCCATTGTGATTTTAATGCAAATAGATTTATAAATACACCTGTAGACTTAAGGTGTTTGCTTATTTCCCCCTTCTGGAGTATTGCTCTCCTAAGGCACAAAGCTGAGCAACAAAATTACTGTAAAAAGTGTTTATGAATCACAAAGGGGAATTCTTTATGTACCTTGTTTCCATATGAAAGTAGTAACATTTGTGCATAAGTGGCTCGCATCATTTTTTTTTTTATGAATTGGTCCTTAAGTGCTCATGATTGTCCTTGATATTCAGTTTTTAGTCATTAAGTAGCGTTGAAACAACAGGAGGAAAAAAGGAAACATTTTGTACCTGCGGTACCCACTTGGACAAAACTGCTTCTATAAAATAGCTACACTCTTATCCTTCTCTCTGTATAAATTATTCAGGGACAAAGACAAATGTGATGTGATGAAAAAACAAATTATATATATCTGAAATGTTAATGGTCAATGCTTTGTTCAACATAAAGAAATGCATTGATTTTCTTATTTGATTCACAGGAACGCTTCTATTTTGCCAAGCTGTATTGTTTCTTTGGTAGAAGCCCACTTGCACTGGCTAGAGAAGTTGATAGTTCTCTTTCCACCTGCAGGTTAATTAACCACAACCCTCTTCATATTATCTAATGATCGTGTCGATGTAGGAGGAAGTTATCATTACCATCTAGGATCTAGAAAAGGCTGAGTAGATACCAAATCGGATTTTGCCTTTTATAGTAATAATAATAATAATGATGATGATGGAATTTATTAAGCACTTACTATGTGCAAATCACTGTTCTAAGAGCTGGGGAGGTTACAAGGTGATTAGGTTGCCCCACAGGGGGCTCACAGTATTAATCCCCATTTTACAGTTGAGGTAACTGAGGCACAGAGAAGTTAAGTGACTTGCCCAAAGGCACACAGCTGACTTTTGGCAGACCAGGAATTTGAACCCATGACCTCTGACTCCAAAGCCCGGGCTCTTTCCACTGAGCCATGCCACTTCTCATTTTATCATCTAATAATTCCAGAAATTAGGGGAGAGAACTGGAAGGGGCAAGGGAGAGTTTCTATAGATTATTTTTAAGGTATTGGTTAAGCGTTTACTAGGTGCCAGGCACAGTATTAAATCCTGGGATAGGTACAAGATAATCAGGTGTGGAACACAGTCTTAATCCCCATTTCCAGAAGCACAAGGAAGTGAAATGACTTGCCCAAGGTCAACCAACGGACAAGTGATGGAGCCAAGATTAGAACCCAGGTCCTTCTGACTCCCAGGCTCACGCTTTATCAGAGAAGCAGCATGGCTCAGTGGAAAGAGCATGGGCTTTTGAGTCAGGGGTCATGAGTTCGAATCCTGTATCTGCCAATTGTCAGCTGTGTGACTTTGGGCAAGTCACTTAACTTCTCTGGGCCTCAGTTCCCTCATCTGTAAAATGGGGATTAAGACTGTGAGCCCCCCGTGGGACAACCAGATCTCCTTGTAACCTCCCCAGCACTTAGAATAGTGCTTTGCACATAGTAAGCATTTACTAAATGTCATTATTATCATTATTATTATTATTATTATTATCCATTAGGCCACATTGTTTCTCATGTACTGTAAATTGAATTACCCTTCCACTAACATCTGTGATTCTTCATGGCCACTGCAAAGAATCATGGGTGATTCTTTCATTGCAAAAACCACAAACCAGTACTATTGAAACCTATACTGTGGCAGTTAAGGAAAAGAAATAGAAAAACCCGGAAAAGCCATCTTCATGCCACGTTCAATTTTGGTACAAAGATATATTTGATCAAGAAAATGTAGAGGAAAAGATGGAGCTTTTCTCTAAACACCAGCGTATTTCCTAAGGGGCTGGTATTTAAATATCTTGTCACTGTACGCTGATGCTGTCTGTGTAATCCTATGGCTTCTGTAGCTCTTATCATTATTATCAAATGTTGTCAAGTCATTTCCTATTCATAGCGACACTATGGATTTATTTTCTCCAGAACGTCCTGTCTTCTGCCATTATCCGTAACCTTGCTAACAGTTCTTCCGTTACCGTCATTATGGCTTCTACCCATCTAGCTGCCAGTCTACCTCGTCCACATTTTCCCTGGACTTTTCCTAGTATTAGTGTCTTCTCCAGAGAATTAGACCTCCTGATTATGTGTCCAAAATCCAAATCTGAATCTCTAGTTCACCTGTTAGTGTTCTCTTCCAGCACTTCTCTAACGGAAGGAAAACACCAATTCTAGGAATGAAGTTCTCATGTATCCTGCCTTGCAGGGCTCACCTCTGATGAATATTGCATGGAATCCATGAAATCATGTTGAGAGCTTCAAGGGCTCAGGTTAAGAAAATGTTGCCCATGACTTTCACCGATGCCAGTGGCGCTAAATCCTCAGGAATGTTTCAAGCAGTAGTCAATCAGTAATATTTATTCAGTGCTTTCTCTGTTTTGTGCACTGTACTAAATGATTAGGAGTGTAAACTAGTGTCACTAGGCATGATTTCTGCCATCAAGGCTTAGTGGCAAGTACTTGGGCTTGGGAATCACAGGACATGGGTTCTAATCCCAGCTCCCCCACTTGTCTGCTGAGCGACCTTGGGTAAGCCACTTCACTTCTCTGTGCCTCAGTTACCTCATCTATAAAATGGGGATTTAAGACTGTGAGCCCTTGTGGACAATCTGATTAGCTTGGATCTATGCTAGTGCTTAAAACAGTGCTTGACATATAGTAAATGCTTAACAAATACTATAATTATCATTATTATTAGAATTTAATGGGGGAAGACAGACACTAAAATAATTTACAAAGTAAACATCTACATAAAAAGAAATGTACACAAGTACAGTGCGGGGAGGGGATGGTGTGAATCTCTAATCAGTCAAATGTGCTTATTAACAATAATAATAATAATAGTACTTATTAAGCACTCACTATGTGCCGAGCACTGTTCTAAGAGCCAGGGTAGATACAAATTAATCAGGTTGGACACAGTCCCTTGTCCCACATGGGGCTAACACTCTTAATCCCCATTTCACAGATGAGGAAACTGAAACCCAGAGAAGCTAAGTGATTTACCCAAGGTCACACAGCAGACATGGGGTGGGGTCTAGAATAGAACCCAGATCCTTCTGACATCCAGACCTGTGCTCTTCTGTGTGCAGAGCACTATATTAAGCATTTGGGTTGTTGGGTCTCTATATGTTGCCAGCTTGTTCTTCCCAAGTGCTTAGTACAGTGCTCTGCACACAGTAAGTGCTCAATAAATATGATTGAATGAATGAACAGAGTTGGTAAACACATTCCTGGCCCACAGTCTAGGGTATGGATGCTTCAGTGCGAGGAAGGGAAGGAAAATGGGGGAGGATATGGGATATACATTTTAGAATGTTTTGTGCAGCTTCCAACACGATCAATCAATTAATCAATCAATGGTTTTCATTGAGTGCTTGCTTTGTGCAGAGCACTGTACTGATTCATTTATTCACTGTATTTATTGACCACTTACTGTGGGCAGAGCACTGCACTAAGTTCAGGGAGAGTACAATACAACAATAAACTGACACATTCCCTCCCCACAGTGAGCTTAAAGTCCAGAGGGGGAGACAGACATTAATATAAATCAATAAATGACAGATTTAGATGTAAGTGCCTTGGAGTTGAGAGGGGGGATGAACAAAGGGAGCAAGTCAAGGTGACATAGAAGGGAGTGGGAGAAGAGGAAAGGGAGGCTTTGCCCATCAAGGCCTCAAGGCTTAGTCAGAGTTGCAGAATTGGTAAACATGTTCCCTGTCCACAATGAGCTTACAGTCTAAAGACTGTATGATTTCATTTCACTATGGGTGGTTGAATTCCATTCTGCCAAAACCACCTAACTTTGGTATTTGCTAAGCACTTAATACAATCCAAGGTGGAGTAAGTAAGAAATAATCAGGTCAGACAATTCCCTGAGTCCCAGTCCATGAGAAACAATGAAGCTATAGAAAAAGCACAGGCCCGGGAGTCAGAGAACCTGGGTTTTAATCCAGGCTCCTCCACTTGTCTGCTGTGTGACCACAGGGAGCAAGTCACTTAAATTCTCTATGCCTCAGTTTCCTATTTTGTAAAATGGCAATTATATCCTACTCCCTCTTACTTAGATTGTGAGCCCCATGTGGGCAGAGACTATGCCCAAGCTGATGATCTGGTTATTTACCCCAGCGCTTAGTAATAATAATAATAATGATGATGGCATTTATTAAGCGCTTACTATGTGCAAAACACTGTTCTAAGTGCTGGGGAGGTTACAAGGTGATCAGGTTGTCCCAAGGGGGGCTCACAGTCTTAATCCCTATTTTACAGATGAGGTAACTGAGGCACAGAGAAGTTAAGTGACTTGCCCAAAGTCACACAGCTGACAACACACAGTAAGCTCTTAAGGAATACCATCATTACTCTTATCACTGTATTGAGCTCACTGTCACAATATACTGATCAGGTGTATATACATTTTCTAAGCACAATCCTACAAAACTTTTCTTTTTTGATGGTATTACTATGGTATTGCTATGTTCCAAGCACTTTACTGAGTGCTTGGGACAGATTAAATCTAATCAGGATGGTCACAGTCTATGTCCCACATGGGGCTCACAGTCTTAATCCCTATTTTATGGATGAGGTAACTGAGGCACACAGAAGTTAAGTGAATCACCCAAAGTCACACAGCAGACGAGAGGACCTTGGACCCCTAGGCCCAAGTTCTTTCCACAATGCCATGTTGCTTCTCAATAGTCAGTGAAAGATTCCACCCAGATCCCTCTTTCTCAAACTACTGGGGAAAACTTTCTGTTCCTGATCCAAATTTATAATTTACTTCATCCTTCCTGTGTCACCCTGATTATACTTTACTCCCTTTACTCATCACCATCCCACCAGACCCAAGCACTTATGTACCCATCCATAATTTATTTATATTAATGTCTCTATCCCCCTCTAGACTGTCAGCTCATTGTGGGGTGTCTCTGTTTTATGTTGTGTAGTACTCTCCCAAGTACTTAGTACAGTGTTCTGCACACATTTAAGAACTCCATAAATACAATTGATTGATCGACTGATTTTAATGTCTATCTCCCCCAGTAGACTGTAAACTCACTGTGGGCAGCAAATGTGTCCACAAACTCTGTTGTACTCTCCCAAGCCCTTAGTACAGGGCTCTGCACACTAAGTGCTCAATAAAGACCATTGGTTGATTAATTAATTCATTCATTTATTCAATCGTATTTATTGAGCACCTGCTGCCTGCAGAGCACTGTACTAAGCGGTTGGGAGAGTACATTACAACAATTAACAGACACCTTCCCTGCCCACAATGAGCTTACAGTCTAGAGGGGGAGACAGATATTAATATAAATAAGTAAATTACAGATATGTACTAAGTATCGTGGGGCCGGGAGTGGGGGTGAACAAAGGGAGCAAATCAAGGCGACGCAGAAGGGAGTGGGAGAAGACGAAAGGGGGGCTTAGTCAGGGAAGGCTTCTTGGAGGAGATAGGCCTTCAGTAAGGCTCTGAAATGGGGGAGAGTTGTTGTCTGTCAGATTTGAGGAAAGGGGACTGGCAGAGATGCAGTTCCTTCAGAGAGAATGTGAGGAAGAATGGCGTCTGAAGGCGGGGGGGATAGTAATTCCCCCTGAATTGAGGCAGTGTTTAGGGCTGGGTTTCTGGGCTCCAGGGTTTATAGTGGCCATCCTCAAAATAACATTAGCGATACAAGCCCGTGAGTGTCATCTGAGGTTTTGATTCATTCATTCAGTAGTATTTATTGAGCGCTTACTGAGTGCAAAGCACTATACTAGGAGCTTAATGCCATCAGCTAATGCCAACAGAAGGGCTATCTTCCATGTAGTTACCTGGAAAGACTGATTCTATCCCTGCTACTCAGTTCTGTTGCTTCAGCCTAAATCGATACGTGGTGAAAATAATACTGAAGAAACCTGAGGCATTCTCTGACGGGGCTTGCTGGTTAGTAAAGTTCAGAAAACGGTATCACTGGCACCCAGAAGGTTTCATTTATCTAGATTCCTTGTAACATGATGACCGTGAATGGAAATTAATGGGGGGTGGCAGCAGGGGAGGGGGAGAAAAACATCTTAAAACAGAAATTCAAATTAAGGTAAACGGCATCAAAGCTAAACCTCAAACATCCTCTCTCTATCCTTAAACAATTGTATTTGGAGAAAGCAGGGTTAGGATTCCTTTCAATGGATGGTCTAATTGACAAGGGACATAATCTATTGTAAAGAGAGCTCAGAAACTGAAGCCAAGTAGCAGGAAAGATATCTCTGTGTTCAGGTGACTGATGGGCTATTTCTATCCCAACTGAGATAGTTTAGTTTTAACAGTATTTGTTAAGTCCTTACTATGTGCCAGACTCTGGCTGGGGTAAATACATGCTTGGGCACATCCCCTGTCCCACATGGAGCTCACGGTCTTAATCTCCATTTTATAGATGACCCACCTGAAGCACAGACATGTTAAATGATGCCCTGAATCATGTTTTTCATACTTTATAACAAGGTGTGGAAAAGTATGTCGCTAAATCTGTATCTAATTTCAAAACAACCTTACTCTTTTGTAGGTATGTTACTGAAAGACAACCCGAAACCCGTGTCCAAAATTCACGTTGTTCTACTTGGGTCATTTGGGATATACCAAAGGCTCTTAGCTGGAATGTCATTCATCTCTCTATTGTCTACCAACACTGTTCTATTGTACTCTCCCAAGTGTTTAGAACTGTACACAGTAAATGTTCAACAAATATGCTTGATTGATCGATTTCCCCTAACCAATAAATACTCCCAATATTTTTCAATGGAAAGAAGCATGTCCTAGTGGAAAGACCATGGGCCTGAGAGTCAGAGAATCTAGCATCTGGCCTCGGGAAAATCACTTTACTTCCCTGTGCCTCAGTTTCCACGTTTGTAAATGGGGATTAGACTGTGAGCTCCATGTGGGACAGGGACTGTGTCCAGTCTGATTATCTTGTATCTACCCCAGAGCTTAGTTTCAGTGTTTAACAAATACCAATCAATCAATCAATCAATCGTATTTATTGAGTGCTTACTGTGTGTAGAACACTGTACTAAGCACTTGGGAAGTACAAGTTGGCAACATATAGGGACAGTCCCTACCCAACAGTGGGCTCACAGTCTAGAAGGGGGAGACAGAGAACAAAACCAAACATATTAACAAAATAAAATAAAGAGAATAGATATGTACAAGTAAAATAAATAAATAAATAATGGCATCTCCCCATTCCTCTCTCTATCACTTGCATCTGTTTCATTCCTTCAAGTAACATTTGTGGCATTTAAGTGCTGGGTTTCCAGCACTGTGCTAAGCACTGTGCTAAGCTAGTGCTTAGCACTACTGTTAGACAGAGAGATTGTCCCATGTGGGGCTCAAAGTCTAAGGGAAAGAGAGGTAAATGGCAGAGCCTGTAGTAGAACCCAAGTTATCTTACCCCCACGCCCACGTCCATTGCATTAGTCAAGCAGCTTTGCTGTTTGCCACCTGAACTCCAGAAAACACATGTCCCCCAGCTCCCTCGTGTCACTCCAAGACTGTAAATGTAGGTGTGGGAAGGGATGTTTTCACGTCATGGTAGAAAATTGTGGGCAGAAGTAAACGTGCTGGTTTCACATCATTTTAGCCTTTGAATTTTGCTCTGTGGAAGGTAGTCTTTCTGAGAGAAACTTCTGATTGGATTAACTCAGTTGGAGCATAGACAAAAGCTTCCTAATGGCAGTCGTGGTATGATGTCTGTTATTTTCTTGTGTTACACTCTCCCGATCTCTTAGTACAGTGTTCTGCACAGAATAAGTTCTCAATAAATATTATTGGTTGCTTGAGAAGCAGCGTGGCTCAGTGGAAAGAGCACGGGCTTTGGAGTCAGAGGTCATGGGTTCAAATCCCAACTGTGCCATTTGTCAGCTGTGTGACTTTGGGCAAGTCACTTCACTTCTCTGTGCCTCAGTTACCTCATCTGTAAAATGGGGATTAAGAGTGTGAGCCCCATGTGTGACAACCGGATCAACTTGTAACCTCCCCAGCGCCTAGAACAGTGCTTTGCATGTAGTAAGTGCTTAATAAGTGTCATTATTATTATTATTATTATTGATTCATGTTCCCACCCTCTTATTTTCAATCAATGGTATTTATTGAGTTCTCTCTAGATGTACTATACTAAGCACTTGGGAGAGTAAACAGAATTGGTAGACATTCATTCAATTGCATTCATTGAGTGTTACTTTGTGCCGAGCACAGTACTAAGCACTTGGGAGAGTACAATACAACAATAAACAGACACATTCCTTGCCCAGTGAACCAGACATTAATTCTGCCCTCAAGGAGTTTACAGTCCAACAGAGGGGAGGCATCCTAAAATAAATGACAGATAGGGGAAACAACAGAGTATAAAGATAACCCTTTCTGCATATGCAGAGAGGTACCAAATTATTTTATTATAGTTCGGAGGTAAAATTGATTATTCATATTTATTGAGCACTTACTATGTGCAGAGCACTAGGAAAGGTACAACTGGTTATAATATAAGAATAGAAAGATGGGTACCTGAATAAGTTCCGTAATAGTATACTCTCTAAATCAGTATGTTATGTTGTCATGCTGTCATCTGTTTAGTCGGATCAATTTGAGTTAGTAGCTGCAAAACATATGGCTTTAATATATTCCCTTGCTGTTTTGCACTTAAAGTATATTCCATCAGGTGCCTTAGGTGTCTGAGATGAAAGACACACCCAGTGTGATGATGTATCAGTGATGAGCCATGAACCACAGAGCAGACAAATCTGATGAACATGTATAAATGGCATTAGTTTTATTTCAAGATATTTCATGTTTTATCTCAAGACAGGGTGTTGTTGTTTTCTTTTAAAAAAATTAAATGGAAACAATGCTTTGAAATGAAAACTGTCCATTTCCAGTGACATAAACAGTTACTAAGGAGAAGGAGATCCTCAGTTGGAAGTCACCGTAGAATTGGCTCTGATTGAGTTTCAGATTTTCCATTTCCAACCCCAAGCACCTGCAATTAGCAGTTTGTGAAACTCAGTGTAATTAGGAAGAATACTGGTTGAGGGATGGCTACATTTTTAAAGAAGAGAAAGAAGAAAGTTAAGCACTGGGAAGACTGACAACTTTGGATCAATGTGATGATTGTATCCATTTCAGGTTTCCTTCTAACAATAGGTGTCTGATTAGACACCACTGACTTTATCGAGAAGTGGATCGGCTAGAATACACCTTGCAGTGCATTAGTTGTTTTCGTTGATTGGGTGGAAGACAGATTTCACAGGGAGGGCAGTTTGAATCCCATCACTGTTGCAATTACACTGAGCACCAGTGGAAAGTCCCCTTTTCCTGCTGCTGCAGCTTGCTATAAATTAGCATTCCTGTCTCAATCCACTGCTTCCCAGTACTTTGCACCATTTTGCAATGAATGGAAATCTGGAGAGGAATTCGTAGATATTAGCAAGGGAAACAATCCAAACTATAAAACGGTCATCTTTTCTAAAGCAAAGACTGAAAGAAGGAAAAAAAAAAGGTTGCAGTAAGTATAAACTAAAGTACTAGAACAAATATATCCTATAGCTTTTTATGATCAATTTCTCTTCACCTAGTAAGTGTTGATATAAATAAGAGACATGACTAAAAAGCACATGATCAAGACTTTCCACCTTGGGAATTAGAAAATCTGGTCCACTCTGGTGAGATAGAATAGGAGCTCATAACTTCCTTATGCCTTGTTGAAGCATCCCTGAATTCAGAGTTTGTGCAGGATTCTTTATCTGGACTGAACTCCATACCCATTTGACAGGATTTACTCACTATCCTTTGCACTATAAACACCTTGCAAATAAAACTGGAAACCTCACATTTTTGTTTGTTTGTTTTTAAAGTAACTTAATATATGCTGGAGCTCTTATTTTGATCAATGAATTGCATAGTCCTCAATTTACTGACCAGTTGCTCAATGACTAATCTGATCTTAACAGCTTTCCAAAGAACATTTTTAACATTTATCAAAGTCATTTGCTCTGTTGTCCTTTGTAACGGGATGAGGCTATTGGAGAGCCACAACTCCCAATGCTTATGTGGTCATGGCAGGCAACCAAAGATGACTGGAGGGAAAATGAAATCATAACTAAATACAGCTGCTCACGCTTAATGTTGTCCAACAGAATCTCAAAACTCTTCTCTGTGTCCTTTTTCCTTCCCCAGTGAAGACACTTTAAGAGTCCTTATCGTGGATCAGATAGGTAAACTGAGGAAGGCTCAAACTGTTTTTGGAACAATTTTTTTGCAGCCTATCGTATCATCTCCTTCCTGAATCAAGTCTGTGATTGATATGGTTTGGATTGCTATTGGTTTGTTGCATTCAGTGATCAGGATCAAAGCAAAATGACAGTCATTTTCCTTACTCATCATTATTAACTTGTTGGAAGGTTTTGTCATCAGAGCACGGAGAAGTAAGTGTTCTGTCCTTTAGAGGCTACTATTTAAAAAAAAAACCAAACAGAAAAGGACCATCATATTTTATTGGCTTAGATGTTCTCTGCATCACCTTTAAAAACAGACACCACTCTCAGAAAAATCACACTTATGACCATTTTCCAGAGAGTGGAACTGACCTCAAATAGTTTACTGCTGGACTCTTTGTTAAAATAAATCAACTTTGACTTTATTTTTAGGAAATACTGATCTGAGTTTCCATCTTAAGTAATTGTAAAAAAAAATACTATGTCCAAGTCAAATAGTGGACAGGGACTATCTAGATAAAGATTTCTTCATGAATCTTACCCAGAAGAATACTTTGTTATATTTGCTTTCATGATGCTATTGTATGGTAATTCAATACTTTTTCCTCCCCAAAATCATGTCTTATACTGAGGTACTTTTTGTTTGATGCTAGCTTTCTGACAAATAAGGTGACTCCATTTAGTTTGAAAGCTACAGTGACAACTATTTTTACAGCTTAATGTTGCTAATAAAATAGCTCTAGATTGAGGACTAAATACTTAGCTATCATTAATTTTTGACATCATTAATCTCGGTATGTTTCTTTGCCTCCTCTTTTTAAAGTTTCACTTAGTTTTATCCATCACAGTTGGAAGACTCAGCAGTAAACGTTAAATTAAAGCAAAGTGCTCATGTAGTGAATCTTGAATTTAAATTTCATTAAAATTTATAAAAGCGATCATGACTTTCCACAAAGAAATAATTTGCATTAGACTATAACTTTTGAGGAAAAAAAAATCTTTGAGGAAACAATAACACAGGTTAAATTTATATCATTGCCATAAAAGTGGCCTTAATGTGATGTCTAGCTCTAACATATCCATTAGATCAATACATTGGGCATTAATTTAAATTAAGTGAAAGTAAATCATTCAGCCGTTGAAAAATACTGGCCATAAAGCTATAATGGTTCTTTCTTAAAGGTTCTTCTATCTTAAATTGGTAGTCATGGACATAATGGACAAAACCATATTTAGAATTGTGTCTACATCCCCGATCTAAAGTGAAGTTTTTCAGAAAAAGTAACAATGAAACTGCTTTTAGAAGTTTCACTCAGAAAAGGAAAAAAAAAGTTTTTGTAAAAGCAATATAGCCAGAGGCTACATTTCAGCTCTAAAGTGTTTACTCACATAATAATATGGTTTGTCAAAATGCTAATCACCTCCCAGAATGTATACAGACATTAGTTGAGCACTTCACTTTGTAGTTCACTTTTCTTCAATTTAGAACAGCCAAAGGTCCGGGAATAAGACAGACCCCTGAAATACAAGATTAGCCATCCTGAGTCTTGGACAATGATTTATATATTATGAATTATTTATATTAATATCTGTCTACTCCTCTAGACTGTAAGCTCATTATGGGCAGAGAACATGTCCACTAATTCTGTTGCATTGTACTCTCGCAAGCACTTGAGTACTTACTATGGGCAGAGCGCTATGTGCTTACTATGTGTAGAGTACCATACTAAGCGCTTGGGAAAGTATAATACAACAGAATTAGTGGGTATTTTCCCTGTCCATAATAAGCTTACATTCTAGAGGAGGAGACAGACATTAATATAAATAAATAATTTCCAATACACAATTTTAAGATATGTACATAAGTGCTGTGGGGTTGTTTCTGGGATGCATTTCAAATGTCCATTCATTCAGTCGTATTTATTGAGCACTTACTGTGTGCATAGACAAACCAAGTCCATAGAAGACGCAGAAGGGAGGTGTTTATCACCCACTGATTAACAACTGTTTTCGAAGCAGCGTTTTCATTCAGTTTTTTTAAGATAAATTTTTCCTTTGTTGCTATCCTGATTAACCCCAGGGTTTTGGGACTGCCACCTTTTTCTAAAAATGATTTTGCCAAAGTTTGTTAAACTCAGATCATGTTACTGGGACTAAGAAGAGACCCTGGTAAGACCTGGAAGTGTCTTTGGTCAATGAGTGGTAATTTATTGAGGGCTTACTATGTGCACAGCACTGTATTAAGTGCTTGGGAGAGGACAGTACAACAGAGTTAGTAGTAATAATAATAATGGCATTTATTAAGCACTTACTATGTGCAAATCACTGTTCTAAGCGCTGGGGAGGTTACAAGGTAATCGGTTTGTCCCACATGGGGCTCACAGTCTTAATCTCCATTTTACAGATGAGATAACTGAGGCACAGAGAAGTTAAGGGACTTGCCCAAAGTCACATAGCTGACAAGTGGCGGAGCCAGGATTTGAACCCATGAGGCAATATAATTTATTGATATAAATAATTTCTAACATAGAATTTATAGATATGTACACAGGTGCTGCGGGGCTGAGAGTGGGGCAAATATCAAATTCCCTAAGGTCACAGATCCAAGTGCATAGGCGAGGGAGAAAGGGAGAAGAAGCTGTGGAAAAGAGGACTTAAGCAGTGAACGCCTCTTGGAGCAGATGGGGCCTTAATAAGGCTTTGAATGTGGGAGAGTAGTGGTTTGGGTGGCTATCAAAGGGGAGAGATTCCAAGCTATGGAAAGGATGGGGGGACAAGGGTCAGTAACAAAAATCAGCTCAGACAGAATTTAATTAATTAATTAATTATGGTATTTATTAAGCACTTGGTATGTGCCAAGCACTGTTCTAAGATGGGGTTGGGGGGCGGTGATACAAGGTAATCAGGTTTTCCCACGTGGGGCTCACAGTCTTAATCCCCATTTTACAAATGAGGTAACTGAGGCACAGAGAAGTTAAGTGGTTTGCCCAAGGTCACACAGCAGTCAAGTGGCAGATCTGGTATTAGAACTCATGTCTTCTGACTTCCAAGCCCATGCTCTTTCCACTAAGCCACACTGCATGGAAGACACTGAGACTACATTTCATAGATATATTATTTTTAATATTGTTTAGTATCCAATAGCAACCTGTTGGTCATGATGAACTATACACTTGAAATTTCACTTTATGATTTTAGCTACCACAACTCAATTCTTTTAACTAAGCAGAATGAGCATTTAACAAATAGAATAAAAAAAAGCTATTCACAAAATGAATTGGGTTTTGAACGGTGTAAACTTTTCCCTCTGTAGAAACAACAATATCAATAAGAGATTTAATTTTTATTGAAATGAGTGCTTAATGAAATGGGGGAAACCACTGACATTATTCATATTTGTAATATAACCCATTATTTCTTTCACATGTAATTTTTCTCTACCCCCTTTTCTCTATTCTAAGGAGCGAGGCTCCAAATCCTACCAGAAAAGATTTTTTTGCTAAATATATGTTGCCTCCTAATTCATCCCTTGATTTACAGAGACTGTTACCGCAGAAAACTGGAAATCAGTCTTCCCCTTCCTCAGATACTCTGTGCTAATTAATCATATTTATTGAGTGCTTGTGTGCACAGCACTGTACTAAGCACTTGGGAGAGTACAACAGAACAGGGTTGGCAGGTCCTTCCCTGCCCACAACAGGCTATGCTGAAAAATCAACATGGCTTAGTAGATAGAGCCCCGGCCCAGAATTCAGAGGGTCATGGGTTCTAATCCCGGAACCTCCACATATCTTCAGTGTGATCTTGGGCAAGTCACTTCTCTGTGCCTCAGTTACCTCGTCTGTAAAATGGGGAGAGATTGAGATTGTGAGGTCCACTTGTGACAGGGATTGTGTCCAACCCGATTTGTTTGTATCAACCCCAGTTCTCAGTACAGTGCTTTTCACATAATAAGCACTTAACAAATACATTATTATTATTATTATTATTATTATTATTATTATTAATGGAGAATAATACTGAGACAGACAGTGGGTGCACAATAGTTTAACTCAGTTGTTTCCATTATTATCTATATTAGAATATCAGCAACTGTGAGCATTTTTTTTCCAGTGATATTTGTTAAGCACTTACTATGTCTCAGGCACTGTACTATGTGCTATGGTAGCTACAAGCTAATCAGGCTGGACACAGTCAATATCCCAACGTGGCACTCACAGTCATAATCCCCAATTTTCAAATGAGGTAACTGAGGCCCAGAGAAGTGAAGCAACTTGCCCAAAGTCACCCAGCAGACAAGTGGTAGAGGAGGGATTCGAACCCAGGACCTCTGATTCCCAGGCCTGGGCTCTTTCCACTAGGCCACACTGCTTCTCAACTTTTTCCAGATCTTGCCCTGGAGTAGTTTGAACTTGATAATATGATTTTGTTGCTGGTGGGTAATTCTTTGTAACTGTAATCAATCAATCAATCAGTGGTATTTATTGAGTGCTTACTATGTGCAGAACACTGTTCTAGACATGTGGGAGAGTACAGTGAAACAGATTTAGCAGACACATTCCCTGCCCATAACGATCTTATGGCCTAGAGGATATTATCAAATGATTTGGTGATTGAATTCAGCCAATGAGTCAGCTTGCCTCTCCTCATTTGCTCTCTGACTCTGCTTAATTATTTGTCTAGTTTGTTTGACATCCTCTGCCAATACCCTTGGCCTCCTCCTAGGTTTGCTAATTACCCGTAAGATTAAGGGGAGAGCCCACTCCACTAATTTAGATTTCTTTGTTCAAAGTTGACACTCCATGAATTTATTTGCAGTCTCTTCAGGTAGCCTGTCCTTCTAAGGACAGAAATTGATTTTTGTAGCGAAATGCATCACTGATTGTTAATTAGGTCAGAATGCTTTGAGACGGTGCTCTACAACCAGAACCTCTCTTTATATAGCTCTGAGAACCTTGTAAATAGTGGAAAAGCACCAACTGCTACCAATAATTCAATTGCTCAATAGTATTTATTGAATGCTTGCTGTGAGCACAGGACTGGACTATACTATATTCTTTCCTTCTCTCTCTGATTCCCTCTGTTTCTTTTTGACACCCACTCACACGCACACATACACACACTCACTTTGTGGGAAAATCCACTCTTGCAAGCTAATTTTCTCCCTTCTGAAAACACCAAATCAATCAGATGCTGGCAAGGGAATGAGTCTACTAACCAGTCAAACCAGAGATGTTGTTTCCAGCCTTAGAAAGAGACATTTCCTTCCCCTCTTTTAGACAGTAAGTTCATTGTGGGCAGGGAATGTGTCCGTTTATTGTTGCATTGTCCTTTCCCAAACGCTTAGTACAGTGCTCTGTATGCATTAAGCTCTCAATAAATTTAACTGAACGAGTAAATTAAGGAATGAGAGACAGACAAGCCAGAGGAATGGACAATTTCAACTGCTGAGGAAGTAGTGATTAGAGCAAAGACCTGGGACTCAGAAGGTCATAGGTTCTAATTCTGCCTCTCCCACTTGTCTCCTGGGTGACCTGGGGTAAGTCACTTCACTTCTCTGTGCCTCAATTAACTCATCTGTAAAATGGGGATTGAGACTGTGAGCCCCTCAATGGAAAGGGACCTGTGTCCAACCCAATTTGCTTGTATCCATCCCAGAGCTTAGGACAGTGCCTGGCACAGAGTAATTGCTTAACAAATACCGCAATTATTATTATTAGGAAGGGTAAATTTAACAGGGTCTTGTTTTCTCAGAGAGATTTCATGAATGGGTTTGTGGGTTTTCTGTTATATGCAATAATCCATTAGCTAGACGAGAGTGTGCTGAAAACATCATTCCTGATTAGCTACTTATCACTTGACTGTGGATATGAAAGTTGGGGATGACTCAGGAAAGAAATCAGTGGAAGGCAGTATTGCTTTTCAAACCTCTCCTCCCTTCTTAAGACAAAACAGAAGTGTCAAAGCTGTCACATTAAAGTTTAATTGGAATGCATAACTCCAAATGGGTATCCAAGTGCAGAGAGGTAGCATTATAAAATCTGGTCAGCAAAAATAGTGCTGATTTCAGTGACGAATCTGATACCCAACAGTTACCTGGTAGATATGCTGATGTGGAAGTTGCAAAAGGATGTACAGAGAGGCTAAGTAATCATGAGGAAGAATGGCAGAAGATATTAAGGGGGAAAAAAAGCAGTGTTTAGTGGCCAATGCTCAGAAATACTAATAATAATTGTGATATTTGTGCTTACTATATGCTAAGCAAGGTACTAAGAGGTGAAGTAGATACAAGAAGAAGCAGTGTGGCTTACTGGGCAGAGCCCGGGCTTGGGAGTCAGAGGTCATGGGTTCTAATCCTGGCTCTGCCACTTGTCAGCTGTGTGACTTTGGGTAAATCATTTCACTTCTCTATGCCTCAGTGACCTCATCTGTAAAATGGAGATTAAGACTGTGAGCCCCATGTGGGACAACCTAATTACCTGGTATCTACCCAAGCGCTTAGAACAGTGATTGGCCCATAGTAAGTGCTTAACAAATACCATCATCATCATTATTATTATTATTATTATTATTATTATTATTATTATTATTTCAAGATAATCAGATCCCACATGGGGCTCATAGTCTGAGTAGGAGGGAGAACAAGAATTGAATCTCCATTCTTGCAGACGAGGGAACTGAGGCACAGAGAAGCGAACTGACTTACCCAAAGTCACTAATAAAGCAGACAAGAGGTGGAGTCAGGATTAGAACCCAGGTCCTCCGACTCCCTGGCCTGTGCTTTTTTCCATTAGACCACGTTGCTTCCCTCTGCTGTTGAAATAGACAAAATGATAGATTATAAAGAATACTTTGCCCTAAAATTCATATCGCTGGAAGTGAGATGACCCCACTGGTTCACTTAAAGCTTTTGGTGACCCTCTCAACAAAGAGCCCCCTTTTTCCTCTCCTCCTCCCCATCCCCCCGCCCTACCTCCTTCCCCTCCCCATAGCACCTGTAAATGTGTTTGTGCAAGTTTATTACTCTATTCATTTTACTTGTGCATATTTACTATTCTATTTATTTTGTTAATGATGTGCATCTAGCTTTATTTCTATTTATTCTGATGACTTGACACCTGTCCACATGTTTTGTTTTGTTGTCTGTCTCCGCCTTCTAAACTGTGAGCCCACTGTTGGGTAGGGACCGTCTCTATATGTTGCCAACTTGTACTTCCCAAGCACTTAGTACAGTGCTCTGCATACAGTAAGTGCTCAATAAATATGAATGAATGAATGAATATGGGAAAGAGCAGTGTGGCCTAGTGGAAAGAGGAGAGACCTGGAAGTCAGAGGACCTGGGTTCTAATCCGAGCTCTGCCTCTTAGCTGCCGTGTGACCTTGGGCAAGTCACTGAACTTTTTTGTGCTTCCATTACCTCCTGCAAAATGCGGTTTCAATACCTTCCTACTTAGACTGAAAGCTTATGTGGGGCCTGATTATCTAGTGTCTATCCCAGTGCTTATTACAGTGCTTGGCATATAGTAAGCATTTTACAAATACCACAATTATTGTCATCATTTTTTTATTACTATTGTTATCTTTTTGTTGTAGCTGTTGTTTCGGGCCTTCAGTGCACTCTCACGCACATGGATAGGGTCTGGCATTAGTAGCACCATCTTTGAAAATGAAGGCCGTAAATAGAGAAAGAAGGAAGAGGTGAACAGGGAAAGGGAGGGTGATAGAGAGAGCTAAATCTACCCCTTCCATCTACACCTCCAACCGCATTCCTTCGTACTTTATCAAAACACTTGCCCTCCCTGACCACCATTTTCAACCCTTCACTTTCCAATGACTTCTTCCCCACTGCTTTCAAAAATGCTCATATGTTCCCTAGCCTAAAAACTCCCTCTCTTGACCCCATGGCTCCCTCCAATTATTGCCCCATTTCCCCACTACCATTTGTTTCCAAACTCTTTGAGTAGGTTGTCTATACACAGTGCTTCCACTTCCTCTCCTCCAACCTCCTGAAATCCGGCTTCTGCTCCTTCCGCCCCAGGAAAATTGCCCTCCCCTGTGACCGTCTTGCCAAATCTAATGGCTACAACTCAATCTCTCAGATCCCTTCAACACTAAGAACCACCCTATTTTCTTGGAAACATTATCTTAACTTGGCTTCACTGACACTTCTGTCCTCTCTGGGTTCTCCTCGTATCTCTCTGGCCACTCATTTTCAGTTTCTTTCATGAGCTCCTCCTCGGCCTCCCATCTCCTAACTCTGGGGGGGTCGCTCAAGCTCAGTTCTGGGTCCTCTTCTCTTCATCTCCACCCACTCCCTTGGAGAACTCATTCACTCCCATGGCTTCAACTGCCATCTCTACATGGATGATTGCCAAATCTAGGTCTCCAGCTTTGCCAGTCACACATTTCCTCCTGCCTTCAGGACATCTCTCCTTGGATGTCCTGCTGATACCTCAAATATAACATGTCTAAGACAGAATTCCTCATCTTCCCAGCCAAGGGTTATCTTGCATCTACTCCAGAGTTTAACACAGTCATCGACACATAGTAAGTGCTTAACAAATGACACTATAATTATTAGGGTAGCAAAAGCACCTTGACTAAGGGGTGACTAAATGGACTGTAAGTTCCTTGAGGGAACATGTCTACTAAATCTGTTGTATTGTCCTCTCCCAAGTGCTTAGTACAGTACTCTGCACACATTAAGCACTCAATATATGCCATTGGTTGATTGACTTTGACAAGAAGAAGTTCATTGTCCCTTACGGGAATACAGGAGATGGCATCTTGTCATCTTTCTATGAAAATCAAGTCCGCCGGGGGAGAAATAGAACTTTATGTGAGAAATGGAAGGGAAGGATTATCACTGTTTGTAATTACAAACTGACTTAGGAGAGACCTCATGTTGCCTGGGAGAGATTTGAAATACAACAATTCCTGAGTTATTTCTAGTTCCAGAAACCCCTCTGTCTCCACATCTCCCCACTTCTAGTCTTTGGTGGGAAATGATATTCTCACCATCCTCAACTCCCCGGCACTTATATACGTATCTTTTCATTATGTGTTATAAATTACTCATTTGTCTTAATGCCTGTCTCCTCCTCTGGACCAGAAGCTTATTATGGGCAGGGAACATGTCGGCTAACTCTGTTGTACTCTTCCAAGCACTTAGTACAGTGTTCTGCACTTAGGAAGTGCTCAATAAATACCACTGATTGATTGTTGGAATGAAGCAGCATGGCTTAGTGGGTAAAGCATAGACCTGGGACTCAGAAGGACCTGGGTTCTAATCCTGGCTCCACCACATGTCTTCTGTGTGACCTTGGGCAAGTCATTTCACTTCTCTGCACCTCAGTTACCTCATCTGTAAAATGGGGATGAGTGTGAGTCCCATGTGGAACAGGGACTGTGTCCAACCTGATTAACTTGCATCTACCCCAAGTCTTAGAACAGTGTTTGGCACAAAGTAAGCACTTAACAAGTACCATTATAATTATTATCATTATTATTATTCTATTAATGACACATTGTCAGTATTATATTTAGCACCCCCTTCTGGCCACTCCTTGAAATACAATCGAACCGATGTGCTGCTCTCCAAGGAAACCTTGACTTCTTTGAGCTTGAGATGCTAATTTCTATCAGGGCCTCTTCCTCTCTCTCCCATTGAAATCATTCAGTTGGTATTTATTGAATGCTTATTGTGTGCAGAACGCTGTACTAAGTGCTTAAGCTGTCTGACCTTGGGCAAGTCAGTTGTATTGTACTTTTCCAAGCGTTTAGTGCTGTGCTCTGCACATAGTAAGCACTCAATAAATATGATTGAGTGGATGAATGAAGGAACCTAAGTTCTCTGTATAATAGGGTTGGTAGATATGAGCTCTGCCCCCAAGGAGTTTATCCATTTATTCAATCATACTTATTGAGCATTTACTTTGTGCAGAGCACTGTACTAAGAGCTTGGGAGAAGACAATATAACAATACTAACAATACAATCTAGTGGGGCAGTAAGAGATTAAGGATATACACAAAAGGGTCATGAGAGTGAGGAAAAATCCAGAGGTGATTATAACTAGACCAAAATGTTAAATTTACCAAGAATATAAACAATATGTTAATAAAGTGAACCAGGGAAAATGGAAAAAGTACCAGACATCAGTAGTTGTTGGTTATTGATAATTTGAATGATTTACTTTGGAGTTTTGTTGTGGAACTTGGGCATTTTCATTTATTCATTTTCATTCATTCAATCAATCATATTTATTGAGCATTTACTGTGTGCAGAGCACTGTACTATGAGCACGGAAAGTCCAGTTTGGCAACAGATAGAGACAATCCCTACCCAACAGTGGACTCACAGTCTAGAAGGGGGGTGACAGACAACAAAACAAAACAGGTAGACAGGCATCAACAGTATCAATATAAATAAATACAATTACAGTTTCTTTTGCCTATGTGCATGGAGCATTGTAATACTTGCTTGGAAAAGTATGATACGAGTTAAAGTCTAAGCCCCTCTCCTCAAAGAGTTTAGAATCTCATGGGAGAGGCAGTCAGATACACACTGTACACAGTGAGAACAGGAGGAAAAACATTCCTTTATAACAACAAAAGTTTATTCATTTTTTCCTATACAAATAGATTATTACTTACCTTTAGTAAATAAAGCCATAAGTGCTAGCATGGCTGTTGAGCTAGAGAGGTGGCCATTGGTTGGGGAATGATTCTCTGGAAGAGATAAGCTGTCAGAAGGGCTTTCAAGATGGAGAGAAAAGTGGTTTGGCAAATTCTAGTGTTTGGTCAGGATTTCAATAGTGTCAAATTATCGGCCCACTTCTTAATGACACGAGAAGTGCTGAGATTCCATCCTGGGGTGATGATGATGGTATTTGTTTAGTGTTTACTAAGTGCCAGGCACTGTACTAAGCGCTGATGTAGATACGAGCTAATCGAGTTGGACCCAATCCATGTCCCACATGGGGCTCACAGTCTTATTCTCCGTTTTTTTTTGTAACAGATGAGAAACCTGAGACCCAGAGAAGTTAGATGAATGAAGTGGTGAAGCAGAGATTAGGAACCAGGTCTTTTGACTCCGGGGTCTATGCTCTATCCAGTAAGGCATGCTGCTTCTTGGTTATACACCAAGTCTTTGTCTATACAGAACTGGAATCCCTGAATTCATCTCTGATATCACTACGAAGAACACCTGAGTACTCTCCTAAATGCTTAGTACAGTGCTCAACACACAGTAAGGACTCAATAAATATGATTGAATGAATGAATGCAATGGACACCTCAACCAGTAAGGTGAGAAACAGTGTGGCCTAATGGATAGAGCATGGGCCTGGGACTCTGAAGGACCTGGGTTCTAACCCCAGCTCTGCCATTTGTCTGCTGTGTGACCTTGGGCAAGTCACTTCACTGCTCTCTGCCTCACCTCATCTGTAAAATGGGAATTAAAACTTTGAGCCCCATGTGGGACTTGGACTGTCCAACCTGATTAGCTGATTAAAAGCAGCGTGGTTTAGTGGAAAGAGCACGGGCTTGGGAGTCAGAGGATGTGGGTTCTAATCCTGTCTCTTCCAGTTGTCTGCTGTGTGACCCTGGGCAAGTCACTTAACTTTTCTTTGCCTCAGTTACCTCATCTGTAAAATGGGGCTCAAGACTGTGAACTCCACATGGGACAATCTGATTACCCTGTATCTACCCCAGTGCTTAGAATAGTGCATGGCACATAGTAAGTGCTTAACAAATGCCATAATAATAATAATAGGTATCACTTCACATTGTCATATTTCCGAATTGTACTTTCCAAGCACTTAGTACAGTGCTCTGCACACAGTAAGCACTCAGTAAATACAATTGAATGAATTAGCTTGTATCTACCCCATCACTTAGTACAGTGCCTGGCACATAGTAAATACTTAACAAGTACCATTTAAAAAAAAGTAACCCTCACAGTGCCTCTAATAACAATACATTATGAACCCTTCCTCTTTGAATTTGGATCAAAACCTTCTTGAAACCCAATTCAGCTTTTGATATTCACTCACTCTTCTTTTTTTTCCTCCTAAAGCATTTACAAAAATAGCTTTAAAGGCTAGAATAGTAAGGCAAATCAACCAAACTGAATTCTAGAGACCCGGGATTCACAATCCCAGCAAAAACATAGCTGTGAGAAGCTATCGACAAGTAGCCTATACATTTGGGGCCTCATCTTTATAGCTAAAATGACACAAAGGTCTTTTCAAAATGCAGAGAGACAATCTGAATTTTGGAAAGTGATCTTGTTGTTACCTTAAAGAAGGACACAAATGTTTGCGAAAGGCGCTGCTGATTTATCACACGGTCTTCCTCATTCAAGGTTTAGCGATCCAAGAATGAAGTCCTTAGAGTGTTAACTGCAAGTAAAAGTACTGAAATGGTTGTTAACTTGAGGTAGAGACCAAATTTGCACTGATGCGGCAATGCTAAATCCAACTTCTATAGTGAACCCAGTGTGAACTCAAATATAGTCAAATATCAGTGCGGTCCTTGAAAGAGATTTATTGTCACTTTCAGGAGGGAACAGTTTGTGTAAGCTAACAGGATTTGGTGGGCTATTTTAACTGCTCCCCTGTGGAGGTGGAAAGTGATTTGAAAGGCAGAGATAGGTATATCGTTTGCATCATCCTGGACAGTTTCCTCTAAAAAGGAATACAGACATTTAAAGCCCCCAGAGGGACAGGGACCATGTATTCTCTCACAGAACTTAGTACAGTGCTCTGAACACAGTAAGGATTTTATAAATCCTAAATAAATCCTTAGGGAAGCAGCATGACTTAGTGGATAGAGCACGGGCCTGGGATTTAAGAAGGACTTGGGTTGTAATCTTGGTTCTGCCACTTGTCTTCTGGGTGACCTTGGGCAAGTCACTTCACTTCTCTGTACCTCAGTTACCTCATCTGTAAAAGGAGGATTGAGAATATGAGCCCCATGTGGGACAGGGACTATGTCCAACCTGATTAACTTGTATCTGAGAAGCAGCATGGCGTAGCCAATAGAGCATGGGCCCAGGAGTCAGAAGGTCATGGGTTCTAATTCTGACTCTGCCACTTGTCTTCTGTGTGACCTTGGCCAAGTCACTTCCCTTCTCTGTGTCTGTTACCTCATCTGTAAAATGAGGATTGAGACTGTGAGCCCCACGTGGGCCAGGGACTGTGTCCAACTCGATTTGCTGGTGTCCACTCCAGCCCTTAGTACAGTGCCTGGTACATAAGTTAACTAAGCATTTAACAAATACCATCATTATTATCATTATTATTACCTATCCCAGTGCGTGGCACATAGTAAGGCCTTAACAAGTACCATAATTATTATCATTTTTATCATCCATTCATTCAGTTGAATTGATTGAGCGCTTACTGTGTGCAAAGAACTGTACTAAAAGCTTAGCACTTATTATAAATACTTTTATTTTTACTGCTACATTGACTCCACAAATGCCATTGGTCCACATATGCAATAACCAGCACAGAAGGAAATACCTTTGATTATGAAGAGCTCAGTTTATAAATGTTATCAAGAGCCTTCAAAACCAAGCAACCCAATTACACAATGTTTACATTTGAAGTGAAAATTCCAATCTGAGGGGTAGGGAAGAAAGAGCCCATTCTATCAGGCTGATAGCTGAAACAGCCTTGCCTTCTGGTTTATGTGGGGCTTCAAGCAGGAAGTAAAAAAGCACCACCTCTCTGTTCCATACAATTTAATCTGAAAATCAATTCAAATTTCCAAATGTCCAGCCTGTCTCTGTAGACATGCAGAGACACCTGGATACCCCTGGATACCTCTCCTCACTCCAGTCCTGGTGTCTTTTCACACAGGTGCTAGTGTAGACTTGGGTATTTTCTCATTTTTAACCATTGTTATTTCTTTGATATCCCTGAGGTGATCGCTTCACTTCGTTGCCCTCGGAAGCCAGCCCTGCTATGGTGTATGACAGAATCGTATGTGGGAAGAAAAAATGGAGGTCCTGGTGGGGAAGAGGGAAGGAATGAAAGAGAGAAGCAGAAAGAAGCAGCAGGGCATAGTAGATAGACTGTGAGCCCACTCTTCTAGACTGTGAGCCCACTCTTCTAGACTGTGAGCCCACTGTTGGGTAGAAACCGTCTCTATATGTTGCCAATTTGTACTTCCCAAGCGCTTAGTACAGTTCTCTGCACACAGTAAGCGCTCAATAAATATGATTGAATGAATGAATGATAGAGCTTGGGCCTGGGAGTAGGGAGGTCATGGGTTCTAATCCCAGCTCCATCTCTTGTGTGCTGGGTGATCTTGGGCAAGTCACTTCACTTCTCTGGGCCTTAGTTACCTCATCTTTAAAATGAGAATTGAGAACGTGTGCCCCACATGGGACAGGAACATGGGACAGGGGCTGTGTCCAACCCAGTTTGATTGTAACCACCCCGGCACTTAGAACAGTGCCTGGCACATAATAATAATAATGATGGCATTTATTATGTGCTTACTATGTGCATAGCACCGTACTAAGCGCTGGGGAGGTTACACGGTGATCAGGTTGTCCCACAGGGGACTCACAGTCTTAATACCCATTTTACAGTTGAGGTAACTGAGGCAAAGAGAAGTTAAGTGACTTGCCCAAAGTCACACAGCTGACAATTGGCAGAGTCAGGATTTGAACCCATGACCTCTGACTCCAAAGCCCGTACTCTTTCCACTGAGCCACATAGTAAGCATTTAACAAATACAATCATCATTATTACTATTATTACCTCCATGCAGGCTTAATCCAATCAGAACAGATCCAGTGGGAAAGGAACAGGCCTACAGACTCTGTTATATTGCTAAATTACACTGTCCTAAGTGCTTAGTACAGTGCTCCCCATACAGCATTCAATAAATATGATTGAGTGATTGATTGATTGAGGACTTATTTCTGTTCCCTGGATTCCCCCATCCTGAAATCCACCTTTTGGCCTTCCCTTTCCCCTTCCCTTCACTTTCTGCCAACCATCTTCTTGCCATTTTTTTTTTAATGGTCTTTGTTAAGTGTTTACCATGTAACCAGTGCTGTACTAAGCCCTGGGGTAGATACAAGACAATTGTGAAGATAATCATGTTGGACACAGTTCCTGTCTCATGTAGGTCTCACAATCTTAATCCCCATTTTCCAGATGAGGTAACTGAGGCACAGAGAAGTGAAGTGACTTGCCTATGGTCACACAGAAGACGAGTGGTGGAGGCAGTATTAGAACCCAGTTCCTCTAACTCCCAGGCTCAAGCTCTTTCCACTAGGCACGCTGCTTCTTTATTATTTATTAAAGACCTGGGCACTGCGTGTAAACTTCCACTGAGTTCTGTTTTCTCTTCCCCTTTTTCTAGAGCTTGTTCTTTTAAAAATTCTATGTTCTGCGTTCCTGTATATGTTCTTATTATTAAGTATAATAATAATTATGGCCACTGTTAAGCACTTACTCCGTGCCAGGCACTGTACAAAGGGCTGGGGTTGATACAAGCAAATTGGGTTGGACGCAGTCCCTGTCCCATATGGGGCTCACAGTCTTAATCTCCATTTTACAGATGTGGTAACTGAGGCACAGAGAAATGAAGTGACATACCCAAGGTCATACAGCTGACAAGTGGCGGAGCTGGGAGTAGAACCCAGGTCTTTTTGACTCCCAGGCTTGTGCTCTATCCACTAGGCCATGCTGCTTCTCTATGTAACTACTACTGTGAAGTGTTTAAGGTGTTTCCAGAATATTAATTTGATAGCAATAATTATGGCATTGGAGGAATTACTATGTGTCAAGCACTGTTCTAAGCACTGAAGATGGTCTAAATTCATCAGGTTCGCCACAGTTCCTGTCCTACATGGGGTTCACCATCCAAGTAGGTAGGAGAACAGGTATTGAATCCCCATTTTAAGGAAACTGAGGCACAGAGACATTGAGAAACTTGCCGTAGCTCACAGTAGGCAGACTTCCAAGCTGGGGTTAGAATCCTGGTTCTTTGATGTCCAGACCTGAGCTTTTTCCACTCAGCCACTCTGCTCACCAAGAAGGTAAATGTTTTCAGATTGGTCAAAACATGTACTTCACATTACTGAACTTGATTTCTCTTTTTAAGACTTAGCTTTCCTCATTAAATGAAGGGCTGAACAAGTATGTAAGCAGTAACGGCTATGTAAATTCTATGCATTTTTCATTTACATTGGATAGCTGCCTATGCAAATGGTTCATTTGATGGGTAATTGTTTATTTGCACTTCCATCCCCACAATTGCCACATCAATTTTCATTAGGGATTAGGCAAATTAGGGATTTTGTATTTCATGGGTGCATTATTTTCCGGTTTATATAAAAAAAACCCTCATCCCTCACATAGAACTGATTTTACATTTTCCTTCATGTACTAATTATTTTAACTGTATTGAAATGGAAAACTGCAAAGCTCATGGTGTTTGACATTCTTTTGTAAGAAATAAAGGTATGAGTGCAATCGTCAGGAAAAAAACAAAATTCCGTTTTTCATCTCTTAAATACTATATAGGTGCACCCTATATATTTATGTGCTGTCTTTATGAGCATGTATATAAATGATTAGAAATACAAAATCATGAAGCGACCAAATCTGAATTCATCTTAACACTTCTCAACTTGAAATAACACCAAAGCTTTTTTTTTTAAAAGACCAATTTTTATAGGGTGTTGATTTATGCAAATCAATAATTTATCAACTTGTTCTCTTTGCTGCCAGCCAGATGCTTATGGCTTCACACTGCCAGACTATGTCAGCTGCAAAGCATAATGGCTTCTGCTTCGTGTAGAAATAAGAACATAAATATTTTAAAAATCCTGCTTCAGGAAGTAAGAGGAGTTGGGGCGGGGGTGAGAGATTTTGCGGGTTTACATATTTTATGGGTTACTTTTATCAGAAGTGGAAGCAGGGACGTCTTTTAGTCTGATTTTTATCTCCTAACAAGGCTGACAGACCAAAGTCTTTTCATAGCAATTTGTTGAAGACATCTGGTGAAGCTTTCTAGGGAAAGAACACACAGCAAAGTGTACCTCTGGTATCGGTTGGCATGGCAACCAGTAAAAGACTATTCAACATCAGTAGGTTTCATAAAGGTTGAGGCCTAGTTGAAAATCCATTTGGGCTTCCTACCTACAAAATTCTTTTGAAAAGGCACTAAATCTTTTTTTTTTCAAGGATCTAGACCTGACCAATACGAGCAACTGTGGTACCTTCAATCTTAAATAATTTTCAAAGCATGGGATTAATGACTCCAGTCACCAGGCACATTACATGACAGAGAATATGACAAGTGTGGCTGTGTTGGAAAGAATATTAGTAGATAGATCGTCGTTGTTTTCCTCTGTGCTTAGCTAGATATAAACAAAAATGCTGTTATCGAATTTCTGTAATTACTGATTCGCTGGGGTTGGGTGAGGGAAAGCAAAGACTAAATAACCGAATAATCAGTCTCTCAATGAATGGCTGAAAATATGTGGCTTTGATAGGGGATGTAAAATTATTCCTCAAGCAGAATCTTAGGTAAAATGTCTAGAGGATGTAATTCTGCCATGCAGTTTGGTCAGACAAGAATGAATTTTCATTTGATAGAGCTCAGGACGAAGCAATGGTGTGGACCCGTGGAGAAATGGGGGGTAATGTGCTCATTTTGTTTCTGGAAAATATAACTGATTCTGTAGGAGACTCACAGTCTGAGTGGGAAGAGAATAGGCACCGATTCCCTATTTTACAGGTTAGAAAACTGGTGCACAGAGAAGTTAAGTGAGTTGCCCAGACTCACATAGCTGGCTGGGGCAAGGACAGGATTAGAACTCAGATCATCTTATTTCCAGGTCTGTGCTCTTTCCACTAGGCTAGGGAGCTTCTTCTTCATTCCCTTATGCATCTCATGAACTGAAGACCTCTGTTGATGATGATGATACCATCAAATTCTGGATGCCATTAGGCAAAAGCTGCCCTCTGCATAAATAAGAAAAGAGTCAATCAAACAATCGTATTTATTGAGTGCTTTCTGTGTCCAGAGCAGTGTTACTAAGCACTTGTGAGAGTACAATACACCAGAGTTGGTAGTGATAATAATAATAATTATGGAATTTGTTAAGCGCTTACTATGTTCCAGGCACTGTACTAAGCACTATGGTGGATATAAGACAATCGGGTTGGACATCATCCCCATCCTGCATAAGGCTTACAGTGTGGCTCAGTAGAAAGAGCAGGTTTGGGAGTCAGAGGACATGTGTTCTAATCCCTGCTCTGCCACTTGTCTGCTGTGTGTCCTTGGGCAAGTCACTTAACTTCTCTGGGCCTCAGTTACCTCATCTGGAAAATGGGGATTAAAAGTGTGAGCCCCATGTAGGACAACCTGATTACTCTGTATCTACTCCAGCCCTGAGAACAGTGCTTGACACATAGTAAGCGCTTAACAGATCCCATTATTATTGTTATTATTATTATTAATCCCCATTTTACAGATGAGGTAACTGAGTCACAGAGACGTGAAGTGACTTACCCAAGGCCATGCAGCAGACAAACGATGGAGCCGGGATCAGAATCCATGACCTTCGGACTCCCAGGCCTGGGTTCTAGTCAGTACACCACTACACATATGCCCGAATGGGAAATTCATTTCAAATCATACACAAAGGACATAGCCACTGTCCTGTTAATGTGTGTATTTCAAAGAGATCCTCCTTCAGGCAAGATTTAACCCATTCAATTTGGACTGTTATACTCTTCTAGAGGCAGGGGTAGGGATTCCAAAGGATTTTTTAAGGCAGCCAGAAGGATGTCACATTATAAATTAATGTTAATTGCTTGATCTTTGAATTTAAAGGTGCCGCAGACTTGGGAAAGGCAGTATTTAGATTGTATATTTAGTCAGGACTTAAAATAACAAGCCTCCCCCCCCACTCCCAGACACCTTCTAATTCATGGAGCTACTGTGAGAGGCCATGAGATAAGATATGGAGCGCTCTGAGTTTCTTGACATAAAGGTGCTCTATAAATTCAAGCAATCATGGCATCAATGTTATTGATGTTAATCCAGTGCTGGGGGTACGGTGGTCTTTCTGTATCATAGCAGAGAGACATTCAGCCCCAAGTAGGAACAATTTGAACGCCTGAAGCAGGCCTGTCTGAGGATTGTAAAACGTAAGTCATTTGTCAAGGTAACCGAGTTTCATTTCATCACCCTGGGACCTGAGAGGCTCAATTCTCCCCTTCGAGAGCATCAGCAGAGATCTTCCCTTGACGGCAAAAGGGAATGATAATAATAATAATTGTGGCATGTGTTAAACGCTGACTCTGGGCGAAGCAACGTGAGGTAGTTACCACGTGAGCAGCTCAGAGGTCATGGGTTCTAATCCCAGCTCCATCACTTGTCAGCTGTGTGACTTTGGGCAAGCCACTTAACTTCTCTGTGCCTCAGTTACCTCATCTGTAAAATGGGGATTAAGACTGTGAGCTCCACGTGGGACAACCTGATAACCAGGTATCTACCCCAGCACTTGGAATAGTGCTTGACATGTGGTAAGCGCTTAACAAATACCATCATTATTATTATTATTACTATCATTATTATCAACTACAGTCCTTGTCCTACAGGGGGCTCAGCATCTTAAGTGGAGGAGAGCAGATGTTTAATCTCCAATTTACCGATAAGGACATTGAGACATGGAAAAGGACGTGGCCAAGGTCATACAGAAGGTCTCCTCAGTCTCCCCCGCTTCCCATTCACCTAGATGCACTAGGACAAGGGCTGTGTGGAAAAGCCAGGCTCTTCTGACTCATGTCCCCACAGGAAATGTTTTGTGATCCATGTTTTTCTCCCTGTAAGAAATACTACAGTTGTAAGTTTCCACCTGTTACTAAACAGTTGGTATAGTACAATGGGGAAGCAGCATGGCTCAGTGGAAAGAGCACGGGCTTTGGAGTCAGAGGTCAGGGGTTCAAAGCCCAGCTCTGCCACTTGTCAGCTGTGTGACTTTGGGCAAGTCACTTAACTTCTCTGTGCCTCGGTTACCTCATCTGTAAAATGGGGATTAAGACTGTGAGCCTACTGTGGGACAACCTGATCACCTTGTAACCTCCCCAGTGCTTAGAACAGTGCTTTGCACATAGTAAGCACTTAATAAATGCCATTATTATTATTATTATTATTATTACAATATGCTAGAGTTGGTAATAATAACAATAATAATTATTATGGTATTTGTTAAGTGTTTCCTCTGTGCCAAGCACTTTTCTAAGCACTGGGGTAGATAAAAGGTAATCAGGTTGTCCCATGTGGGGCTCACAGTCTTAATCCCCATTTTACAGATGAGGTAACTGAGGCCCAGAGAAGTGAAGTGACTTGCCCAAGTCCACATAGCAGACAAGTGACGGAACCAGGATTAGAACCTGTGACCTTTGACTCCCAGGCCCGAGCTGGGATATGTGCTGCTCTTCCCAGCAGGTAATGAAGAGAACAGGCAGTGTGGCATGAAATGCCACCACTTTACATTAGGCCTAAGTGTGCATTTCCATGTGTTCCTTTATGCAGGCAGGAAGGGGGGGGGAAGGAGTGGCATATTTCATTTTGCTTAAAATAAACCCTACCGAAGGAATCACCAATAATGATAACTGTGGTATTAAGTGCTTACTCTGTGCTAAGCTCTAGGATGGATTCAATATAAACAGATTGGACACAGATCCCGTGGGCCTCACAATATGGGGAGGAGAGGGGGACAAAGAACAGAAATTTAATCCCCATTTTTACAGATGAGGAAACTGAGGCACAGAGGAGTCAAGTCACTTAACTATCCAAGGGCACAAAGCAGGCAAGTGTCAGATGTAGGATTAGAAGTCAGGCCTTCTGACTTTGAAGCCTGAATTCGTTCTGCCACATTGTTTCTCTTTACCAGTTGGGGGCCTTTTCAGATCAGGATCACCACCAGAGTGAACCGTTGAAATTGGGGATGTCAGTTTGATACCCAGCGTGTACTAGTCAGATATAGAACAATCTGCCCCTGCCCTTATAAAGATTTGGAAGAAGCAGTGAGAGATGATACAATTGTAAAATGGGGGTTTATTGCCTGTTCTGTCTTCTACTTAGACTGTGAGCCCCATGTGGGACAGGGACTGTATTCATTCAATCGTATTTATTGAGCGCTTACTATGTGTAAAGTGCTGTACTCTGACCTGAATAATAATAATAATCATAATAATAATGACATTTATTTAGTGCTTACTATGTACAAAGCACTGTTCTAAGCGCTGGGGAGGTTACAAAGTGATCAGGTTGTCCCAAGGGGGGCTCACAGTCTTCATCCCCATTTTACAGATGAGGTAACTGAGGCCCAGGTAAGTTAAGTGACTTGCCCAAAGTCACACAGCTGACAAGTGAGGAGCTGGGATTTGAAGCCATGACCTCTGACTCCAAAGTCCATGCTCTTTCCACTGAGCCACGCTGCTTCTCTATTTGTATCTACCCCAGTACTTTTGTTTGACACATAGTAAGTGCTTAACAAATTCAATAACAATAATAATAACAATAATAATAACAATAATAATCTGAGGTGTCTAGCAACCCTAATGATAATTGTGGTATTTAATCAAACAGTGGTATTTATTGAGTGCTTAATAGGTGCAAAACACTCTACTAAGCACTTGGGAGAGTAGGATACACTAGAGTTGGCTATGTCTACTAGCCCTCAATGCACAGCACTGAACTAAGCCCTTGGATTGATACCCTGTCCTATATGGGGCTCCCAATCTAAAAGAAAGGGAGAACAGGGATTTTGTCCCATTTTACCACTGAAGTAATAATAATAATAATAATAATAATAATAATAATAATAATAATAATAATAACGATGACATTTATTAAGTGCTTACTATGTGCGAAGCACTGTTCTAAGCACTGGGGAGTTTACAAGGTGATCAGGTTGTCCCACGTGGGGCTCACAGTCTTCATTCCCATTTTAAAGATGAGGGAACTGAGGCACAGAGAAGTTAAATGACTTGCCCAAAGTCACACAGCTGACAAGTGGCGGAGCCAGGATTCGAACCAATGACTTCTGACTCCAAAGCCCATGCTCTTTCCACTAACAGGCACAGAGAACTTAAGTGACTTTCCCAGGCTCACACAGCAGACAAGTGGTAGAAGTAGTATTCGAACCCAGGTCTTGTGACTCCCAGGCCTGTGCTCCATCCATTAGGCCACACTGTCTCCCTACTCTAGAAAGCCTGGATTAAGGCTCTGTCTGGCCACAAGGCTTGAGTCTGTGAAGCTATCCAGAGTGATGAGAAGTCCTCCATTTGGATCATTAAAAATCCCCTCTGCCTTCAAACATGCCCATGTCTCTCCCATCCTAAAAAAACCCTCTCTTGACCCCACCTCACCTTCTAGTTATCGTCCCATATCCCTCCTACCATTCCTTTCCAAACTCCTTGAACGAGTTGTCTACACGCGCTGCCTAGAATTCCTCAACAACAACTCTCTCCTCGACCCCCTCCAGTCTGGCTTCCGTCCCCTTCATTCCACGGAAACTGCGCTCTCAAAGGTCACCAATGACCTCCTGCTTGCCAAATCCAACGGCTCATACTCTGTCCTAATCCTCCTCGACCTCTCAGCTGCCTTTGACACTGTGGACCACCCCCTTCTCCTCCACACGTTATCTGACCTTGGCTTCACAGACTCCGTCCTCTCCTGGTTCTCCTCTTATCTCTCCGGTCGTTCTTTCTCAGTCTCTTTTGCAGGCTCCTCCTCCCCCTCCCATCCTCTTACGGTGGGGGTTCCCCAAGGTTCAGTGCTTGGTCCCCTTCTGTTCTCAATATACACTCACTCCCTTGGTGACCTCATTCACTCCCACGGCTTCAACTATCATCTCTACGCTGATGACACCCAGATCTACATCTCTGCCCCTGCTCTCTCCCCCTCCCTCCAGGCTCGCATCTCCTCCTGCCTTCAGGACATCTCCATCTGGATGTCCGCCCGCCACCTAAAGCTCAACATGTCGAAGACTGAGCTCCTTGTCTTCCCTCCCAAACCTTGTCCTCTCCCTGACTTTCCCATCTCTGTTGACGGCACTACCATCCTTCCCGTCTCACAAGCCCGCAACCTTGGTGTCATCCTCGACTCTGCTCTCTCATTCACCCCTCGCATCCAAGCCGTCACCAAAACCTGCCGGTCTCAGCTCCGCAACATTGCCAAGATCCGCCCTTTCCTCTCCATCCAAACTGCTACCCTGCTCATTCAAGCTCTCATCCTATCCCGTCTGGACTACTGCACTAGCCTTCTCTCTGATCTCCCATCCTCGTGTCTCTCTCCACTTCAATCCATACTTCATGCTGCTGCCCGGATTATCATTGTCCAGAAACGCTCTGGACATATTACTCCCCTCCTCAAAAACCTCCAATGGCTACCGATCAATCTGCGCATCAGGCAGAAACTCCTCACCCTGGGCTTCAAGGCTGTCCATCACCTCGCCCCCTCCTACCTCACCTCCCTTCTCTCCTTCTACTGCCCAGCCCTCACCCTCCGCTCCTCCACCACTAATCTCCTCACTGTACCTCGCTCTCGCCTGTCCTGCCATCGACCCCCGACCCACGTCATCCCCCGGGCCTGGAATGCCCTCCCTCTGCCCATCCGCCAAGCTAGCTCTCTTCCTCCCTTCAAGGCCCTGCTGAGAGCTCACCTCCTCCAGGAGGCCTTCCCAGACTGAGCCCCTTCTTTCCTCTCCCCCTCGTCCCCCTCTCCATCCCCCCGTCTTACCTCCTTCCCTTCCCCACAGCACCTGTATATATGTATATATGGTTGTACATATTTATTACTCTATTTATTTATTTATTTATTTATTTTACTTGTACATTTCTATCCTACTTATTTTATTTTGTTGGTATGTTTGGTTCTGTTCTCTGTCTCCCCCTTTTAGACTGTGAGCCCACTGTTGGGTAGGGACTGTCTCTATGTGATGCCAATTTGTACTTCCCAAGCGCTTAGTACAGTGCTCTGCACATAGTAAGCGCTCAATAAATACGATTGATTGATTGATTGATTAAAAATCAACAAATGACAATTGATACACCAAATTTGTATCCACTAAATGTCATATCCAACCTACCTCCATATCTATATTCATTTGGTCATATTTATTGAATGCTTACTGTGTGCAGAGCACTTTACCAAGTGCTTGGAGAGAGCAGAATAACAACACACACATGCCCTTTCCACAACAAGCAGCATGGCTTAGTGGAAAGAGCACGAGTTTGGGAGTCAGAGGATGTGGGTTCTAATCCCAGTTCCACCAATCTAATCCCAGCTCCAGGGTCTGCTGTGTGACCCTGGGCAAGCCACTTAACTTCTCTGTTCCTCAGTTACCTCATCTGGAAAATGGGGATTAAGACTGCAAGCCCCATGTGGGACAACCTGATTATGTTGTATCTACCCCAGCGCTTAGAACAGTGCTTGGCATATAGGAAGCACTTAAGAAATGCAATTATTATTATTATTATTATTATTATTAATGAGCTTATTCAAATCTACATCCGCTGCCACATCGATAACTATATCAATGTACATATCTATATCGATATCAGGTCAAATTAATGTCTGTCTCCCTCTCTAGACTTTAAGCTTGTTGTGAGGAGGTAATGTGTCTGTTTTTTGTTATATTGTACTCCCCCAAGAGCTTAGTATAGTGTTCTACACATAGTAAGACCTCCATAATTACAATTGAATGAACAAATGAACCTTCATTTACAATCCTAACTATATACACAGCTATTTTTGTGGGTAGGAAACACGTGTGTTGTATTGTATAGTATTGTTGTATGCTTAGTATAGTGCTCAGAAAGCACTTAAAAATAGACAATGATAATGATGGCATTTATTAAGCACTTACTATGTGCAAAGCACTGTTCTAAGCACGGGGGAGGTTACAAGGTGATCAGGTTGTCCAACGGGGGGATCACTGTCTTAATCCCCATTTTACAGATGAGGTAACTGAGGCACAGAGAAGTTAAGTGACTTGCCCAAAGTCACACAGCTGACAATTGGTGAAGCTGGGATTTGAACCCATTATCTCTGACTCCAAAGCCTGTGCTCTTTCCAATGAGCAACGCTGCTAAGAGAAGCTGTATGACTTAGTGGAAAGAGGATGGGCCTGGGAGTTACAGGACCTGAGTTCTAATCCTGGCCCTGACACTAGTCTGTTGTTCTGCATAAAGTAAGCTATCAATAAATATGATTGAATGAATGCGTGACCTTGGCTATCAATAAATGCGATTGAATGAATGTGTGACCTTGGGCAAGTCACTTAATTTATCTGTGCCTCATTTACATCGTCTGAAAAATGGAGATTAAGACTGTGAGCCCTGGTTGGGATGGGGACTGTGTCCAACCCGATTATCCTTTATCTACCCCTGTGCTTAATACAGTACCTGGCACATAATAAGCGCTTAACAAATACCATTAAAAATTATCTTGGTTGGTTTGCTTATCTGTATATGAACAGTACTATATAGATATAGAGAATTTCTATATGCTTTCCAAGAAAAGTCAATGCATTTTTAAATGGTAAAGTTTTGGAGAGTAATGCTTTAGTTATAATATCAATGTTTATGTGGATAAGAAAGTACATATCCATGTCAAAAGGTTCATTTTAATGAGAAACAATTTGATTATTTTCACTCTTTAAAATTGAAAATATATCGTCTTCCTCTAAAATCATTCATTAGGTGACAGCGGTTTCAGAATATACCTGTGATTATGTGATTCAAAGTTAATTTTGATATGTGAACAGAATCTGTACAAAAATTGTCGGTTTTCATGTTCAATATACGTGTGCATCTCTGTGCTCAGTAGGGGTGATTATGCGGATGAAATCCAATGATTTAATTTCCCTCCAAGTTAGTCAAGGATACATTTCATCAACTGAGGAGTGCACAGAAAGAAGGCTACATAGCCAACAAAAGAGTAAACTTGTTTTTTTTTATCTTTCAGTGATAAATTACTAGTTTTTTTCAGCTTAATGCATAATGTTACCTTCGATCGAGTTCAATATGACAAGTGCAAAGGATCCCTACATATTTCTGTCAAATAACCAGACAGGTTAATCTCTCCCTGAGTGTGTGCAGGGGAGTCAATATGTCTTGCTAAGTATGAGGAAAAGCTTTAATCCTTTGGCCCTTGGGGACTCCTTCAACATTCAAAATCCTCCTTCATTTAGGGAGACAATACATCAGAAAGGTCCTTTTTCGGACAAGATCAAGAAACCTACAGCTTGTCAAGAAATGGTGACCACTTAATAATAATAATAATAATAATAATGGCATTTATTAAGCACTTACTATGTGCAAAGCACTGTTCTAAGTGCTGGGGAGGTTACAAGGTGAGCCCCACGTGGGACAACCTGATCATCTTGTAACCTCCCCAGCACTTAGAACAATGCTTTGCACATAGTAAGCGCTTAATAAATGCTATTATTATTATTATCATCATTCCAGTTTCCCAAAACCTCATTCATTCGTTCATATTTACTGACCCTTACTGTGTGCAGAGCACTGAACTAAGTGCTTGGGAGAGAAAAATATGACAATAAATAAGACACAATCCCTGCCCACAAGGAGTTTATAATCTAGAAGGGGAGACAGACATTATTCAAAATGAATAAATGACAGAGTATGGGTAAGTGCTGTGGGGCTGGGAAGGGGGACGAATAAAGGGAGCAAGTCAGGGTGACACAGAAGGGAGTGAGAGAAGAGGAAAAGAGGGCTTAGTCAGGGATTTCTTACCCTAATCCTATGGCAAAAAAGTCAGTGAATATGACAGGACAGAGTTGGGAAGAGCGGGAGAGGAGGGAACTGCTATTGAAATAGAAATAGATGATGTAAAAATAATTTCTGAACTCATCATTTTATCTATCCCTTACCAGCAAGGGTGGCCAACAATTTACAATGATTTTTGTGAAGAGCATCAATACAAATTCCCTGACACTGTCCTCTTCTGATTCCCCTCCTAATTAATTAATTAATGATGGTATTTGTTAAGTGCTTACTGTATGTTGAGCACTGTTGTAAGCCCTGGGGCAGATACAAAATGAACAGATTGAACATAGTCCCTGTCCCACATGGGGCTCACAGTTTTAATCCCCATTTCACAGATGAGATAAGTGAGGCATAAAGAAGTGAAGTGACTTGCCCAAGGTCACATAGCAGACAAGTGGCAGAGTTGGGATTAGAACCCAGGTCCTTCTGGCTCCAGGCCCGGGCTTAATCCACTAGGCCATGCTGTTTCTCTTAGCTCTCTGGCTGCTCATCCTGTCTCTTTCACAGATTCATTGAGAAGCAGCATGGCTCAGTGGAAAGAGCCCAGGCTTGGGAGTCAGAGGTCATGGGCTCAAATCCTGGCTCCGCTGCTTGTCAGCTGTGTGACTTTGGGCAAGTCATTTAATTTATCTGTGCCTCAGTTTCCTCATCTGTAAAATGGGGGTTAAGATTGTGAGCCCCACATGGGACAAGCTGATCACCTTGTATCCTCCCCAGCGCTTAGAACCATGCTTTGCACCTAGTAAGCACTTAACAAGTACCAAAATTATGATTATTATTATTATTCATTCATTCAATCACATTTATTGAGTGCTAACCGTGTGCAGGACACTGAGCCTTCTCTGCCTCCCACCTCTTAACTGTGGGAGCCCCTCAAAGTTCAGCTCTAGGTCCCCTTCAACTCTCCATCTGTACCTCAACTACCACCTCTATGAAGATGATTCCCAAAACCACATCTTCAGCCCTGATTTCTTTCCCTCTCTGCAGTCTTGCCTTCAAGACACCTCTATTGAATGTCCCACCAACACTTCAACCTTAATATATCCAAAATAGAACTCTTTGTTTTCCCACCCAAACCCTGTCCTCTGCCCAATCTCCCTGTCACTGAAGATGGCTCTAAATGTGATTGACTGAATGAAATCACCAACTTTCACTGATGCAACTTTGCCAAATATAAAAATGGTAATGAGAAAAAAATAATCTAGTATTTGGCAAGCACTTGCTATGTGCTAAGCACTGGGATAGATTAAAAAAACACACCAGATCAGATGCAGTTCCTCTCACACATTGGATTCATAGTCTAAGAGGGAGGGAGAACAGATATTTTCATCCCCATTTTTATAGATGAGAAAACTGAGGTAAAGAGAAATTGTTAGTTGTCAAGAACAGACAAGTGGCAGAGGTGGGTTTAGAACCCAGGTCCTCTGGTCATGAATTGTGGCATTTATTGGATCAGTAGTAGCCAATGCCAAGGGCTCAGTAAACAGGAGCAGAGCTCATTAGGGCATAATTCCCCAGGGGAGAGGGGTTGGGAGCAGGAGAAGCATTTGCAGCTACTAGAAATTCTCTAAAACCCACATCTCCCCTCTCCCATCCTATCTGCCTCCTCACTAGCAACTGTACAGTACTCTCCCAACAGCTTAGTACAATACTTGTCATCCAGTAACATTCAATAAATACCATTGACTGATTTACTGATTGACTGATCAGTCAATGAGAAGCAGCATGGCTCAATGGAAAGAGCTTGGGCTTGGGAGTCAGAGGTCATGAGTTTAAATCCCAGCTCCGCCAATTGTCAGTTGTGTCACTTTGGGCAAGTCACTTCACTTCTCTGTGCCTCAGTTCCCTCATCTGTTAAGTGGGGATTAATACTGTGAGCCCCACATGGGACAACCTTGATTACCTTGAATCCTCCCCTGTGCTTAGAATAGTGCTTTGCACATTGTAAGCACTTAACAAATGCCATCATCATCAGCATGATCATCATCAACATCTGCCCCCTTTCCCGAGGCAAACTCATTCAGGAGCTGGAAGACAGAGTACATGGGGAGTTGTGGAAAAAGGGAGGGAAGCTCGTGGCCTAGTGGATAAAGCAAAGGCCTGGGAGTCAGAAGGATGTATATGGTAATCCCGGCTCTTCCACCTGTCTGCCGTGTGACCCTGGGCAAGTCACTTCACTTCTCTGTGCCTCAGTTACCTCATCTGGAATATGGGGATTAAGACTGTGAGCCCCAAATGGGATGTGAGCTGTGTCCAACTCGATTAGTTTGTATCTAACCCAGGGTTTATTACAGTGCCTGGCACATAGTAAGCACTTAACAAATACCATATAAAAGGAGTGTTGGAGGAGGGAAGAATTGAGAAAAAGGAGGAGTAGAAGGAGAAAGAAAAAGAGAAGGGAGGGGGAAGAAGAGAATCTATCAATGGTATTCATTGAGCGCTTACTGTACTAAGCAGAAGGGGGAAAGAGTGAAAGGAAAGAGGAAAGGAGGGAAGTAGGTGAAGAAGGGAAGGGGAAAGTAGAAAAGATCTCCCTCTCTTTCCATTCACTCTTCTCTCCCCATCCTGCAGTAATCTGAGGAGAGGAATCTGACAGGGGGAAGAGGAGGTAGCAGTGAGTGGCTCAACGATCCTAGACATGACCTCTACAGTGAGTTTCTCCCTCTCGGCCTAGGAAAAGAAAGGGGTACCAAGCCTCCCTCCCTACTATCAGGGAGGGCAGAGCTGGAGACATGTGACCTGCTGCTCTTCAGGGAAACGTGAGTGGTTAGTGTTCTATTGATGCCCTGGCAACAATTGTGACCTTATGCACCCCGGGTAAAAAGGTGCCGGAAAGCTGATGAAGACTCCGAGGGAGGCTGCCATAAGTCAAAATGCAGAGCTGGTAGTGGGCAAGGTGGGGGACAGGAGGGGGCTCCCTATATTTCAGTTAATCAATCAATTGTGGCTTAGTGGACACAGGCTTGGGAGTCAAAGGACATGGCTTCTAATCCTGGCTCCGCCACTTGTCTGCTGCATGACCTTGGGCAAGCCACTTCACTTCTCTGTGCCTCGGTTACCTCATCTGTAAAGTGGGGATTAAGACTGGGACCCCCTGGTGGGATTATGTGACTACCATGTATCTACCCTGGTGCTTAGAACAGTGCTTGGCACATAGTAAGTGCTTAACAAATGTCATTATTATTAACAATAATAATTACATTTATTGAACTCTTACTGTGTGCAGAACACTGTACTTAGTGCTTGGGAGAGGACAGTATAACAGAGTTCCCTGCCCACAATGAGGTTACAGTCTAGAGGGGGAGACGGCATTAATGTAAATAAATGATTTATGGATATGAACATAAATGCTGTGAGGCTGAGGGATGGGTGAATAAAAGGAGCAAATCCAAGTCCAAGGATGATGCAGAAGGGACTGGGAGAAAAGGAAATGAGGGCTTACAGGAAAAGCCTATCTATGGACAGTGAATGACTATTAACAGAAATAACCCGCTTCACCTTATGAAATTTATCTCCAGATCTCCAGTTACCGTACATCAGGCTGCCATCTTGAATGAGCCCCCAGAGTAAACTGTCCATCTCTTCCTATATCGAAGAGAATGACATTTTTGGATAAACTAGAAAGCAGTCTTGCTCTGGGTGTTTTCACCATCTCAGAAGGGAGGGGAAAAATCCACAGAACTGAAAATGACTAGAGAAAGAGTTTAATTGACTTCCTCCCACAGACACAGAAATGATACGGTTTAGATTTGGTTTGAATTTGGTGGGATGTTCCTGTTGCTGACAGGAATGTGATTGCTAGGAAACAAGGGAGGGAGCTGCTGTCTCTCACTCATCACTCTCCCACTCCCCAAGGCTGAAGGAAAATAAAATCTCACAAATAAACAAAAGTGACCTTCAGCTCTATGAATATGTAGAAACGTTTTTCTCGTGTTTGAAGTTTCTGGGCTTGGAGGACATTCTGTTGTGGGAGGAAAAAGAAGGCAATCCTTTAGACCTTAGGAAAGAGTCTTGTCTTGTGCTGAATCATTTCCTACCCATGGTGACTCCACTGACACATCTCTCCCAGAATGCCCCACCTCCATCTGCAATTGTTCTGGTAGTGGATCCATAGAGTTTTCTTGGTCAAAATCCGGAAGTGGTTCACCATTGCCTTCTTCCAGAGTAGTAAACTTGAGTCTCCACTCTTGACTCTCCCGTGCTGCTGCTGCCCAGCACAGGCGAGCTGTGACTTGTAGCAAGTTGCCTTCCACTCACTAGCCACTGCCCAAGCTAGGAATGGAATGGGTAAAATAATAATGATCATGGCATTTGTTAAGCACTTACTGTGTTCCAAGCACTGTACTAAGCTCTGGGGTGGATAAAAACAAATCGAGCTGGACACAGTCCCTGTCCCACATGAGGCTCACAATCTCAATCCCCGTTTTACAGGTGAAGTAACTGAGACACAGAGAAGTGAAGTGACTTGCCCAAGGTGACAAATCAGACAGTTGATGGAGTTGGGATTAGAAACCATGACCCTCTAACTCCCAGGCCTGTGCTCTATCCACTATGCCACCCTCTCCCTCCCATAGCATAGACTGGTAGAGTCCTGGAAACTCACCAGGTGACATCCTGAGAGGGGCTTAGGGAGGAATACAGACCTATTAATGGAATAACTCTGATATGCAGTATGAATAAAGAGAAGAATCCTGGCAAAGGTTGTCAGGGAGACTTTTCTTTGCCAGGGGTTGAGTGTAATGGGTAATTTTCTCAGCAACAGGAGGAGAACTTGGTAGATAGTGCTTGAGGGGTTTGGGGAAGAGGGTTACATCACCTGAAATGAGAAGAGACTCACCATTTTTCTAGGAAAGACAAATGAAATCCATCCTCAACAGACCAACCAACCCCAGCAATTTACCAGAAAAGCCTATTCAAGAGTGAAGCTGCCCAGCCCGTATCGCACATGCCCAAAGCCAGCACAAATTAGAATTACTGCTGCGGTCAATTTATATTTCATATATTTTACCTAGGGATTGTGCTTAAGAGAAAAGGGTTATCCAGTCCATTAGCCGATCGGAATTTATGATGATAAATCCCTTGATGTTCAACTATGACAGGAATTACTCTGCTGTAATGAGTAATAAATGTGGATAAGTCATATGTCCCTGTGGATTGCCTGACCAGAAATCACATTTAGACGAAGGCTAATTGTCTAAAATTTATCCAAATTCAATACAAATTTTATTGCCACTAATTGCCTTTCCAAGTTTTGCAGCATTAAGGATATTTAAATGCATTTGGTATAGCACTTGGGTACATATGTAATGACTGGCTATATGAGTCACTGTCACCCAGTTCAAATTTTTTTTGCTGTTTTTATCATTCAGTATCAAATAAATATGCCTTGGAAGACAATTTTTCCATGTTTCAGGTGACAACAGATTTTTAAAATTGTATCAGTGTAAATCATAGAAGATGTCCGTACTGTAATTGTTCAGTAGTTTTAACATCTTGATCATTTTGTTATTGTAAACAAGTAATTTTATATGACACCTGTTGGCACTCTTAGAATTAAAACTAAATCAGGTTTGCCATGTTAACTCAAGATTTTAGTTTTGTCATCTACAGAAAATTTGAGGTGTTTTCTTTATTAAGGTGAAGAAGAGGCAGGGAGAGTGTTCTTCCAATACAGAAAGAATCCTGGGGTGGGTCGACTGCTGAGAACAGTTTAATCAGTTCAGTAGAAACAGTTTAGAGGTGGGTTAGACATTTCCTATGCCCTCTGGAAAAAGAAATCCAAAGCGTGTGGTTAATTTTATTGGCTCAGATCATTCTCTTGGAGAAACTTGCCGAAATGAGGACCTGTGTCCTCTGTTCTTCAATCAATCGTATTTATGGAGCACTTACTAAGTGCAAAGCACTGTACTGATCGCTTGAGAGAGTACAACACAACAATGCAGTAGACACGTCCCCTGCCCACAACGAGTTTACAGTCTAGAGGGGGAGACAGACGTTAATATAAAATAATAAATTACAGATGTGTACGGGTTGGGGGGATAGAGGGTGAATAAAGGGAGTGATTCAGGGCGATGCAGAAAGGAATGGAAAAGAGAAAATGAGGGATTAATCAGGGAAGCCCTCTTGGAGGAGATATGCTTTCAATAAGATTTGGAATTCGGGGGAGAGTCATTGCTGACGGATATGAAAAGGTCGGGTGTTCCAGGGCAGAGGCAGGATGTGGGTGAGAGGTTGAAGATGAGATTGATGAGATTGAAGTACAGTGAGTAGGTTGGTATTAGAGGAGCAAAGTATGCAGGCTGGTTTGTAGTAGGAGATTAGCAAGGTGGAGAAAAAGAGTTAGATTATTATTCTTATTATTATAACTATGGTATTTGTTAAGCACTTACTATGTATCAATCATTGTTGTATGTGCTGGGAAAGATACAAGATAATCAGGTCAGACACAGTCCCTGTTCCAGACAGGGCTCACAAGCTAAGGAAAAGGGAGACCAAGGATTGAATCCCCATTTTACAGATGAAGTAACTGAAGCAGAGAGAAGTTCAATCATATATATTGAGCACTTACTGCGTGCATAGTGCTGTACTAAGTGCTTGGCAGAGTCATCTTCTCTTCAGATGCCGTTGAGTTGTTTCCGATTCATATCCACTTTATGGACATATCCTCTCCAGAGCACCCTGTCTTCTTCGTTCTGGTGTTTTTATCAATAGCATTTTCTAGGTAAAATATACAGAAGTGGTTTGCCATTGCCTTCTCCTACACAGTGAATACTTAAGTCTCTGCAGTCGTCTTCCCCTCTAGACTGTAAACTCATTGTGGACAGGGAGCGTGTCTGTTATATTGCTCCATCATACTGTCCCAAGCTCTCAGTATAGTGCTCTGAACACAGTAAGGGCTCAATAAATATGTCTTACTGACCAAATGAGTAGGAGGAGGACATGGAGAGTATCATAACAGCAGGACTAAGCTTGGAGAGTGTTAGAGAGTAGTAGTAATAGTATTTAGTACTTCCCATGTGCAGACATTGTATTAAGCACTGGGAAAGAGTATACAAGTGGGAATTAGACACAGACCCTTTCCCTCAAGGGGCTCACAATCTCAAGAATAATCAGAAATGGTCACGAGATTAGGACAGATTAGCAAACCCATTACATTTGGCCAGGTGGTCAATGGAACTAAGTGAGTCAAGGGAGAGGAAACCAGATTGCCATGGGTCCAATAGACAGTGGAGAGGGAGTGAATTCAGTGGGTGTATACATCTCATATACATCTCATTGCACCTCACAGGGTTTCACCTGGAGAATTTCCAGTCCTCTACCAGTCTCGACTATGGGAGGGAGAGTCAAGCAGAAGCATATCCATTCCATTCCTAGCTTGGGCAGTGGCTAACCAGTGGAAGGCAATCTGCCACAAGTCAAATCTCACCTGTGCTGGGCAGCAGCAGCATGGGAGAGAGTCAAGGGTGGAGACACGAGTTTACTGCAAGGAAGAAGACAATGGTAAGCCACTTATGGATTTTTACTAAGAAAACTCTCTGGATCCACTACTAGAACGATTGTAGATGGAGATGGGACATTCTGGGAGAGATGTGTCCATGGTGTCGCTATGGGTCAGACAGACCTCAACAACATAAGACAGCAACATAAACATACATCCCATTCATGGAAATTGGACTGGAAAAGGAGAGAGATGGGGTGTATTATTACTATCAATATTATTAATAGTAATAATGGTACCTACTGGTACTCTCAATCTCTGCAAGAACAGAATGCAAGGACTGTGGAAAGGAAGAGTAGGGGGAGGGGGAAGGAAGTCTCAATTTGGAAGCTGACAAGTGACAGGAATCTCCATTTTTTTGATAGTTTCTTCGGGGGGACGGTGACTGTTCCAAGGCTGAGTCAGTCTTGACGGCTCATCAGCTTGATTCGTGGCACCCAAAGGCCCCCAGGCTTTGTCTACCAAGGAGCCTCCTGGCATCTCATTAAATTCTTCCCTCAGTCCCCATCTCACCCCCGTCGACTTCCCCTCCCCACGTCCGAGCTTTGGGAACTGACAAATTAAATCAGATGCTAGTTCAATGATAAGCTATACATATATTTCTCCCAAAAATTATATTCATTCATTCATTGTCGATCAGTCAAATTTCTCATTCATTCAATCGTATTTATTGAGCACTTACTGTGTGCTAAGCACTGAACTAAACACTTGGGAGAGTACAATGTAACAACAATGTAACATTTCTGCCCACAACCAGCTCACAGCCTAGAGGGGGAGACACATTAATATAAGTAAAAAAATACATATGTACATACACACACACACACACACACACATATATGTGTGTGTGTGTATGTATGTATATCACTTTCACTTTATCCTGACATCATCTCCCTGCCTTGATCTGGCCCAAAAAAATTACTGTTGGTTTCCCCTCCTTTTTTATACTCTGAATATTTGATTCATTTCTTCCTCAGCTTCTCTCATCCCATCACTTATTTTTTATTTTTTTGATGGTATTTATTAAGCACTTCATTCATTCACTCATTGTCACTGTCATATTTATTGAACATTTACTGTGTACAGAGCACTGTACTAAGCTCTTGGGAAAGTACAATGCATCAATAAAGAGAGACAGTTCCTGCCCACAATGAGCTCACAGTCTGGATGGAGGGAGAAGCACTTACTATGTTCCAGGCACTATTCCAAGCACTGGAGTAGATACAAGGTAAACCAGTTGGACACAGTCCCTGTCCCACATAGGGCTCACAGTCTTAATCTCCATTTTACAGATGAGGAAACTTTCTTCTGCCTTGTAGACTGTAAGATCGTGTGGATGGAGGATGTGTATAACAACTCTGTTATGGTGTACTCTCCCAAGTGCTTAGTACAGTGCTCTGCACACAATTAGTAAATATGATTCATTGATTATAGGAAAGAGCACACTCTGGGAAACAGTGTTATATGGAGCTGCGGGCTTTACATCTGACTTTCCCAATCTCTCTCCCCTCCCTCCATCACAAGTATGTACTCACTCAGCTGTCCAAGTCCTCTTGAAGGAAATCTGAGCCCCGGGATCAGATGGTTTTGGGTGAGCAAGTGACCACACTTTAAACAATCAATCAATACAATTTATTGAGCACCTACTTTGTGCTAAACCCTAGGAAGAAAACGATAGAATTAGGAGATATAATCCCCTTTCAAGTAGAGGATTCCCCAGCAGGGTAATAAGATGCTAAAATAGAGCACAGATAGGAGACAGTAATAGAGTAGGAAAGGATAGAGTTGGTCTGGCACTTAGATTTGCACTCTTTATTCACCCCTCCCTCAGCCCCACAGCACTTACATACCTATCCATAATTTATTTATTTATATAAATGTCTGCCGTCCCCTCTGCATTGCAAAATCACTGTGGCTAAGAATAATAATCCCTCCCAAGGCCTTATCTGCTATGTGCCTGCTGAGTGATTTCTGCCAAGTCATTCAACTTCTCTGTGCCTCAGTTCCCTACTCTGTAACCTGAGACTCAATCAATCAATCAATCGTATTTATTGAGCGCTTACTATGTGCAGAGCACTGTACTAAGCGCTTGGGAAGTACAAATTGGCATCACATAGAGACAGTCCCTACCCAACAGTGGGCTCACAGTCTAAAAGGGGGAGACAGAGAACAGAACCAAACATACCAACAAAATAAAATAAGTAGGATAGAAATGTACAAGTAAAATAAATAAATAAATAAGTAAATAAATAGAGTAATAAATATGTACAACCATATATACATATATACAGGTGCTGTGGGGAAGGGAAGGAGGCAAGACGGGGGGATGGAGAGGGGGACGAGGGGGAGAGGAAAGAAGGGGCTCAGTCTGGGAAGGCCTCCTGGAGGAGGTGAGCTCTCAGCAGGGCCTTGAAGGGAGGAAGAGAGCTAGCTTGGCGGATGGGCAGAGGGAGGGCATTCCAGGCCCGGGGGATGACGTGGGCCGGGGGTAGATGGCGGGACAGGCGAGAGCGAGGTACAGTGAGGAGATTAGTGGTGGAGGAGCGGAGGGTGCGGGCTGGGCAGTAGAAGGAGAGAAGGGAGGTGAGGTAGGAGGGGGCGAGGTGATGGAGAGCCTTGAAGCCCAGGGTGAGGAGTCAGACCTGTCCACTCTCTCCCCTTTCCTTCTATGTCCAATCTGATTATATTGTACCTATCACAGAGCTTTAGTATTGTGATCTGTCCAGAATAAGTGTTCAGTAAATACCACTGGTGATGATGATGCTTTGCAAACAAACAGTAAGGGCTCAAAACCATTATTAGTGGTAAGCTCCTCACAGATTGGGATCTTGTCTACCTTTCTATTTTACTCTCCCAAAGGCTTAGTACAGTGCTCTTCTCACAGTAAGAGCTCAATAAGTGCCATTATCAATAATAATAATAACTGTGGTATTTGTTGAGCACTTACTATGCACAAGGCACTGTACTAAACAAACCAGGCTGGACACAGTCCCTGTCCCACATGGGGCTCACAGTCTTAACCCCCTATTTACAGTTGAGGTAACTGAGGCATAGAGAAGGTAAGTGGCTTGCCCGAGGTCATACAGCAGAGAAGTGGCAGAGGCAGGATTAGAACCCAGGTCCTTCTGACTCCTAGGCCCATGCTCTATCTACTAGGCCAAGCTGCTTCTCTAATTAATGAATGGATTGACATTAAGGTGCCACCTGACCATTCGGTAGATCACAGCGATAGCACTAGCGTATAAACTTCTTTAATATGTAAGGAGGAGTCAGGGATAGTGACTCTATTTGGCTTTTGGGTAATTGATAACTTCTCTTCTACTCTTCAGCCCTTGTTCTGGCTGTGCACAGTCAGAGAATCTAAGTATCTTCAAGTGCTACTCTTACCACCTACTGAGAAAATAGTACATTCCACTACTGGTGGAAAAGCAGCTAATCATGCTGCAAAGTGAAGTTTCTATATAAATAAAATGACAGCTCATTGAAGTGAACAGAAGGAAATCCAGACTTTAATTGTGTTTCTCTATCAGTTCTTTCACTACTTCGATATTCACCTTAGGCAGTCCCTCTAAACATCCATTTGAATCCTTAGCTATCAGAACGACTTTCTTCCTGTTGTTTGGATGTAAATACAGTGGAGCAGTACCATTCACTGAGTGATCCCACGGTACGGTGCACTGTATTAGATGCTTGGGGAATATATACAGAATGAAGAGCCTGATCCTTGCCCACAAGGAGATCATGTCTTGTCTTAAACTGTCGAGTCCTCTCTGACCCATAGCGACGTCATGGGCACATCTCTCCCAGAATGCCCCACCTCCAACTGCAATTTTTCTGGTAGTGGATCCATAGAATTTTCTTGGTCAAAATTCAGAAATGGTTCATCATAGTTTCCTTCTGAGCAGTCAACTCGAGCCTCCGCCCTTGCTTCTCTCCCCTGTCTCCCAGCACAGGTGAGTTTTGTGTTGTATCAGCTTGCCTTCCACAAATTGGCCACTGCCCAAGCTGGGAATGGAATGGGTGGGCCTCTGTTTGACTCTCCTTCCTGTAGCTGAGACTGGTAGAGTACTGGAAACCTGAGAAGGGTACAAGGGGAACATACCCTAATAAATATTTTCAATCCATGTGGTTGAAATTATAATAGTAATAACTATGATCCTTGTTAAGTGCTTATTATGTGTCAAACACTGTTCTAAGTCCTGGGGTAGATACAAGTTGATCAGGTTGGGCACAGTCCCTGTCCCGCATGGGACTCACACTCTTAACCCCCATTTTACAGATGAGGCAACTGAGGCCCAGAGAAGTGAAGTGACCTGTCCAAAGTCACACAGCAGACAAGTGGCAGAGTCAGGCTGGGGCCTACAAATAATAATAATATAATAATAATAATAATAATTGTGGTATTTGTTCAATGCTTATTCTGTGCCAGGTACTGTTCTAAGCACTGGGGTAGATAGAAGCAAATTGGGCTGGACACAGTCCCTGTCCCACAAGGGTCTCACTGTCTCAATCCCCATTTTACAGATGAGAAAACACAGGCCGAGAGAAGTGAAGTGACTTACCCAAGGTCACACAGCAGACAAGTGGTGGAGCTGGAATTAGAACCCATAACCTTCTGACTTCCAGGATGAGTTCCCTCAACTTGAGAGACTTCTAGGTATGATCTTTTCTGAACTCAATGTGTATTTTTCACATCAAGAGAAGTGTTTTGATGTTAACACATACCCCAGTTGTTACATTATTTTTATTTGGGGCAGACAGAATGATGGCATGTAGGTAGATCTAAAATTGAATGCCAATGCAGCCCATCATTTTTGCCTTTAATTTTACAATTGTTGGAAAGAATTCTTCTACTCAGAACAATTCGTGCTGAGATTCAGTGTACATGCACAATGCAACAGTCATTGGTTTATTCACTAATGTATTTTAAAATCAAAACCTATCCCTGTCATTGGCATTGCCCCTAGAATGTCAATCAGGAAAGGTTCCTCAATAAAAAAACAAAAAACAAAAATAACCTTCAAATACATTTGAACATAAAATCAAAAGTAATTTTAAAATTCCTTACCTTGATATATTATATATATAAATATTATAATTATAATATGGACATATTGTAGCATATTATATATTATAAGGTATAACATTATACATTATTGGCTTGGCTGTAGACTGCTTTCCTAGGTCTCAGAGTTTCAGCTAGAGAAAGAGGTACTTTCCTCTTGTCTAGCTGATCAAAATTTCCAAGCTCTGTAATTTTCTTGCTGCTCACCGAAACAAATCAATCAGGCTCATACGGAAAGCCTGTTCAGTAAGATATAAATATTTGCTATTCAGAAAAGCTCAATGAGGGTTTCGTTATTTTAAACTAAAGAAAGAAAATGACTAGTAATGATTGGTTTCAGCTAACGAAATGTTTTTATGCAAATATATGAACCCTAAACATGACCTGGAAACAAAAGGCTGCTTAACAGTTACTATTAAGCGATACATTAGTAGATCAATTAAACAGAACTTCTTTCTAATGAATGTGTGGTACAAAGGTTGCCATGGAAACCTGGAAGAGGCAAGCTTCAGATTGCTAATGGCAAAAGAATTACAACAAAATGTTTGTAAACATACACCTTGAAATTTGTATGATCAGTCGAGTGATGAAAGGCAGATTCAATGCATTTCCCAGCGTAGGGTGAAGATACTCTTCAGAATCCAGGTGCCCTATTTGTTAATGTTTGGATGCTATGAAGCAAGAAGCAACTAGCATAATTACATAAGTCACAGAAACAGATGAAAATGTAACCTGCTGTAGGGGTTCAGAAGAAACAATAATTATTGCATTAACTCGTCCCTACCCCAAGCGCTTAGAACAGTGCTCGACACATAGTAAGTGTTTAACAAATACAATAAAAAATTATTGGCTGGAAATATTATTGGCCTATATCCAAGGGTCAGGCCAGAGAGGGTTAAAATGAAAATTTAGAAAACTATGGAAATGCAGATACATCTTTTATATTTTAAAATTATTCTTCCTTCATTTTGCAACAGGATCATTTTGTTAGGCCATATCAGCTCCAAACAAACGCAAATATCTATAACTCTGAGGACAGATATGGCTATTAATGTGGCTAAAATCACTCAGAATAAGGAGTTTTTCAGGCTTCTTTAAATTACTGACTTCAAGTGATATTAAGCACTTCAAGTGATATTAAGCACTTAGTACAGTGCTCTGCCCACAGTAAGGGCTCAATAAATACGATTGAATAAATCAACTTCGATTTGGATCACCTTTGAAGAGAAACAAATGCAACAAAAGAGCAACTTTCTTCATCCGAGTATTTATTTTCCATGAGCAATTGTGACACAGGATTGGATTTTCATCAGAATTTCCACCACCACTTATTGGACTATTTTCTTTGTAGCTAGCTGGACGAAGGCAACCCTCCAGAGTTAGTGAAAACAATAGAAAATGAGATTTTCCAGACAAGTATTTCTCTTTTCAACAGCTTCCAGTTCAGAGGATTTATTTTTAGAACTGTGTAGATAGTAAATGATAATAATAATAATAATAATGGCATTTGTTAAGCGCTTACTATGTGCAAAACACTGTTCTAAGTGCTGGGGTGGATACAAGGTGATCAGGTTGTCCCACGCAGGGCTCACAGTCTTCATCCCCCTTTTACAGATGGGGTAACTGAGGCACAGAAAAGTTAAGTGACTTGCCCAAAGTCACCCAGCTGACAAGAGGTGGAGCTGGGATTAGAACCCATGACCTTTGACTCTCAAACCCGGGCTCTTTCCACTGAGTCATGCTGCTTCTCTATATTTATTTGACACAAATATTTTTGTGTCTGTTCCCTCTGGGATAATCTAAACTCCTAGGGAGCAGAAAATATATTTTATGCTTTTTTTGGTAATTCCTCAAGCACTTAGTTCTGCGCATTGCATTGAGAAGATGGCCAAAAAGTAACATTGCTGCCACTACTACTACAGTGGCTATGTCTGCAGGAAACAAAAGTTTTATTTGGGAGTATTTAGGAATGATGTCTGGTGAGTTAGCATTAACAGGAATCTCTCATAATCAAAGCCAACTGTTGTCCAACAATCTATCACTAGTCTGGTCCAGGAAACAGAATTTTGAAATTTTCATTTGATTGACAGCATTTCTAGATTTCCAGCCACCATCTTGACTGCCAGACTCTAGTTACACTGGAGAGTTCTTAGGGTAGGTTCTAGACTGAAATAGGCTCAAGGGACCAGTGGTGAGAGAGGAGAATCAGAAGATACCATGATGGAATCAATCAATCAATCATATTTATTGAGCACATACTGTGTGCAGAGCTCTGTACTGAGCACTTGGAAGAGTTTAATATATCAAAGTTGGTAGACAAAGTTCCCTGCCCACACTGAGCTAACAGTCTAGAGGAGATATAGACACTAATAAAAAAATAATTTATGAATATGTACATAAGTGTTGTGGGGCTGAGGGAGGGGCAAATAAAGGGAGCAAATCCAAGTGTAGGGGCAGTGCAGAAGGAAGTGGGAGAGAGGAAATGAGGGCTTAATACTAATAATAACAATGATGGTATTTGTTAAGCACTTACTATGTGCAAAACACTGTTCTAAGCACTGTTCTAAGCACAAAGTGATCAGGTTGTCTCACGTGGGGCTCACAGTCTTCATCCCCATTTTACAGATGAGGTAACTGAGGCACAGAGAAGTTAAGTGGCTTGCCCAAGCCACATAGCTGACAAGTGGCAGAGTCAGAATTTGAACCCATGACCTCTGACTCCCAAGCCCATGCTCTTTCTACATTGCAGCCACGCTGCTTCTGCTTAGTCAGGGAAGGCCTCTTGGATGAGATGGCTAAGTGGAAAGAGCACGGGCTTTGGAGTCAGTGGTCGTGGGTTCAAATCCCAGCTCCGCCACTTGTCAGCTGTGTGACCTTGGGCAAGTCACTTAACTTCTCTGGGCCTCAGTTCCCTCATCTGTAAAGTGGGGGTTGACTGTGAGCCCCACCATGGGACAACCTGATCACATTGTATCCCCCCCAGCGCTTAGAACAGTGCTTTGCACATAGTAAGCGCTTAACAAATACCATCATTTTTATTATTATTATGAGATGTGTTTTTATTTAGGGTCTGTCAAATATGACGAGGGAGGGTGTTCCATTCTAGAGGCAAGTCGTGCGTGAGAGGTCAGTGGTGAGATAGGCAAGATCAAAGTATGGTGAGTAGCTTGGCATTAGAAGAGTGAAATATGCAGGCTGGGTTGGAGTAAGAAATCTGGAAAGTACAGTAGGAGGGGGCAAGGTGACTGAGTATTTTAAAGCCGTTGGTGAGGAGTTTCTGTTTAATGCAGAGGTGGACGGGTAACCACTGAAGGTTCTTGAAAAGTGGGGAAACATGGACAGAATGATTTTGTAGAAAGATGAGCCGGTCAGCAGAGTGAAGTTCCAATTGGAGTGGGGAGAGACAGGAGGCATGGAGGTCAGCGAGGAGGCTGGTGAAATAATCAAGGCAGGATTTTCATTCATTCATTCAATCGCATTTATTGAGTGCTTACTGTGTGCAGAGCACTGTGCTAAGCGCTTGGGAAGTACAAGTTGGCAACATATAGAGACGGTCCCTACCCAACAGTGTAGAGACGGTCCCTACCCAACAGTGGGCTCACAGTCTAGAAGTGGGAGACAGAGAACAAAACAAAACATATTAACAAAATAAAATAAATAGAATATGTACAAGTAAAATAAATAAATAGAGTAATAAATATGTAAAAGCATATATACATATATACAGGTGCTGTGGGGAAGGGAAGGAGGTAAGGCAGGGGGGATGGAGGGGGAAAAAGGGGGAGAGGAAGGAGGGGGCTCAGTCTGAGAAGGCCTCCTGGAGGAGGTGAGCTCTCAGTAGGGCCTTGAAGGGAGGAAGGATAGGATAAGTGCTTGGATTAATGTGGTAGCAGTTCAGGTGAAGAGGAAAGGGCAGATTTTAATGATGTTGTGAAGGTTCAACCAACAGAATTTGGTGACAGATTGACTAAGATAATTGTGGTATTTGTTAAGCACTTATTTTGTGCCAGGCACTGTTCTAAGCTCTGAGGTGGATTACAAGCAAATCAGGTGGGACAGAGTCCCTGTCCCGCATGGGGTCACAGTCTTCATCCCCATTTTACAGAGGAGGTAAATGAGGTACAGAGAAGTTAAGTGACTTGTCCAGGGTCACACAGCAGACAAGTAGCAGAGCCAGGATTAGAACCCAGGTCCTTTTGACTCATGGCCTGTGCTCTATCCACTAGGGCATGCTACTTCTCATATGTGGGTTGAATGTGGGAGATGAGCAGAACATGACACTAAGGTTACAGGTTCTGAGACAAGGAGGTGGTGGGGCTGTCTACAGTGATGGGAAAATCAGGGAGAGGACAGGGTTGGAAGATAAAGGAGTTCTGGTTTTGACATGGAAAGGTTATCTCTTCCTTAAGCAGACCTGTGTAACAGAATAATTTACATGTGTTAACCCATCTCCTGTTGCTGTTATAAATGTCTTTAGGATTTTGACAACTTTCATCAGAAAGTGGTATCTAAGCAGGACACCCTAACAGGAGCTGTTAATGACTTTGATTCCTGAGTGTAGACTCTTGGAAGAATTGTTGCATTTGCTAAGCACTTTACTATATGCCAAGCACTCTACTAAGGGCTGGGGAAGATAAAAAATAATTAGGTCAGAAACAGTCCCTGTCCCACATGGGACTCCCAGATTAAAGGGAAGGGAAGTTGAGACTTGGCCAAGGTCCCAGAGCAGGCAGATGGGCAAACTGGGATTAGAACCCATTTCTCTGTGCCTCAGTTATCCCACCTGTAAAATGGGGGTTGAGACTGTGAGCCCCACATGGGACAGGGACTGTGTCCAGCTCGATTTGCTTGTAATAATAATAATAATGGTATTTGTTAAAAAAAGAAAAGCAATAAGCCCCATAAAACTCCAATCTCCAACTCTTTGGCTGGCAGACTGATCCTTGGTAATAAAGCAGATAGCAGCAAAAGCATTAAAAAAATGAATTCTGCAAAATATCTCGATTTTGGATGAGCACTAGGAAAATTCAGCCAGCGGAGCTGAAAACAGCTCAGGCTCTCTAATAATGACTGTGGATTTGATAAGGTCTTAGAACTTGCTTTGCACACAGTATGCACTCAATAAATAGGATTGAACGAATGAAACAATGCAATCAAATTGGGTAGTCCTGCCTCACATGGAGCTCACAGTTCAAGAGGAAGGACAAAATGAGTATTTAATCCTCATTTTCAGAGACGAGGAGATGGAGGCAGGGAGAAGCTAAATAACTTGCCCAAGGACATACAGCAGTCAATTGGCGGAGCTGTGTTTAAAACCCTGGCTTCCAGTGATCTTCCCACTAGGACTGAGGCAATTTCTCTGTGCCTCAGTTACCTCATCTATAAAATGGGGATGAAGACTGTGAGCCCCATGTGGGACATGGACTGTGTCCGTCCTGATTACCTTGTATCTTCCCCAGTGCTTAGTCGAGTGCCTGGCACATAGTAAGTTCTTAACAAACAATATATTTTTAAAAAGTCATGGTAACAATAATTAATAGTGATAGTATTTATTAAGGATTTTCTATGTCAGGCACTGTACTAAGCACTGGGGTAGATCCAAGATAATCAGGATGGACTCAGTCAATGCACCTCACAAGGGCCACAGTTTTAATTCCCATTTTACAGTTGAAGGAATTGAGGACAGAGAAGTGAAGTGAACTGCCCAAGGTCACACAGCAGACCTAGGGCAGGGGCAGGGTTAGAACCCAGGTCCTTCTGACTCCCAAGTCTGTGCTCTGTCTGCCTTACATTGTCCTACGTGCTAAGATTTCTTGAAGGACATTTCACAAAACCTCAAATTCTACATAGCTTTTCCAGTTAGATCCCTGGGTGAACCTCTATAAATCACGTTCAGCTACTCACTTTGGATTGTTTTCCTCTTTTGAAATGGCATTGCCCAACTGTAAATTCAAGAATTAATATGGTTCAGTAGTAAAGAATCACATGACCATGCTAAACCCCAGGGAATGTAATTAGCACATATAATCTTTCTTTTTTCAATCTAGCATTTTCCCCCTCTTGCATCCTTGACCTCCGCAAGTCTTAGTGGAAACACTAATAGCGTTAACATTATGCTACTATTAAAAAGCTAGACCACAATAATGCCGTTTGACAAGATATTTTTACTATCCTTTTCCATGTCATTCTGTTAAAACTGAATGTCCTCTGAACTCTTGTAAATTAAGTGGACGTTTGATGCATGTGTTCTCATAGAGTAACCCTCTGCTATACTTTGGGTCTCCTCTGTTTTCTAGGATGAACTGTTGGGTTTCAATTTGTTTTAGCGGCATCTCTCGTTTTGCTCAGTGCTAATTATTTATGCTTTACACATATTTCCAAGGGAGAGTCAATAATCAATTCCTAATCCTTCTAGGTTAAAGTTCTATTAACAGTCATTTCTTTAGGCTTCACAGTAACATAGTCAAAGCTTTTTCTACCCCTTTGGCTTGAATTGTTTTCATCCATACTTCAGTAGAGTAGATCTGGAAGTGTGACTGGAAGCCCAGTGGTCCATTATTAATACTCATAAAATGTGGATTATTTGTGAGTAAGGAGGTGATATCTATGAATGGAGTATAATCTGAGGGGATAAGAATGCAATCTCTATGAATGAAGACTGATTTAGCTTAAAATAGCACCAAGAGTTGAATGAATGGGATGTGACCTAAAGACAGACTGGTAAGTTTATCTTGGAATTTTTTATCACACTAATAAGAACTTTGGTGGAATTTTAATATTTTACTATATTTTTTGTATTTAGTTTTGAATTAATGAGGGGGAAAGATAAAATCACCCCATTTTCAGGAGATCAAAAATTAAATTGTAATTTTACCTCATCTTTATGTCTATTTTATAATGGAATGTGTATCAAATTTGACTATATTTTTACTTCCATGAGATATCCTCAGCTTCCCGGTTTTCTGAATTGGACTATATATGGATGACTTTTAATTCAATAATATAGTTATTCTTTAAGATTTCTAACACTCCTTAGAAATTGGGTGGAGGCCTGCTGTCCCTCCCTGTTGTGGTTAGGAATTGGGAATTTCAAGTTAAATCAACTCTTCTGTACATGTTTCTTCCCAAAGTTTGGCCACCCTGATAACCATACCCAAGTAAAATGCCTAGTAGTAGTAGTAATAATGATAATTACAATAATTATTGTGGCATTTGTTAAGCACTTAACTATGTGCCGCACTCTAAGTGCTAGGGTAGATACAAGGGAATCAGGTTGGACAAAGTCCCTGTCCCACATAGAGCTCACAGCCTTAATCTCCATTTTCCAGATGAGGTAACTGAGGCATGGAGAAGTGAAGTGACTAGCCCAGGGTCACACAACAGACAAGTGGTGGAGCCAGAATTATAATCCACGTCCTCTGACTCCCAAGCCTGTACTCTTGTCACTAGGCCATGCTACAAGAGGAAATGCAAAGCCTCAAAGGTCCATTTTATTAACATGAAATAATTTTGACTCAGGTTGCATGGAAAGTGTATTTTTTTTAGAAAGGAGATTATAAATTTTACTTAACATAAAGAACACTACCAAGTTTTTATAAACCTGTCATTTAGGACCACAGAGTTAAACAGAGCTATCACAATTTTTTAAATGAATATTATTCAGTGACCACTCTGCTTTTAATTTCCTGTCTGTCTAGATATGCATGCATGAAATAATAATGACATTTTGCCCTTTGTTATGTTGTGTATTTGGAACTCTGAATGCTTTTTAAAGATCACCTTCACTTCATTTCTCTGAAATGAGTCATTTTAGAAGCTCCATACCCACAGATTCATTCATTCATTCATTCAATCATATTTATTGAGCTCTTACTGTGTGCACAGCACTGTACTAAGCACTTGATTGGAACCAATGAACACATCACCCGTAGCAGTGGAGAAGTAGGAGAAGCAGTGAGGTCTAGTGGAAAGAGCCCAGGTGTGGGAGTCAGAGGACCTGTGTTCTAATCCAGGTTCTGCCAGCTGTCCTCTGTGTGACCTTGAGCAAGTCACTTACCTTTTCTGTGCCTCATTTACCTCATTTGTAAAATGGGGATTAGGATTGTGAGTCCCATGTGTGATATGGACTGTTTCCAACCTGATTATCTTGCATCTACTCCAGTGCTTAGTAAGAAGTAGCATGGCATGGGGGTAAAGCACGAGCCTAGGGTCTGGGGTCACAAGGCCCTGGGTTCCAATCTTGATCCACCACTTGTCTGCTGGATGACCTTGGACAAGTCACTAAGAGAAGCAGCGTGGCTCAGTGGAAAGAGCACGGGCTTTGGAGTCAGAGGTCATGGGTTCGAATTCCGACTCTGCCACATGCCTGCTGGGTGGCCTTGGGCAAGTCACTTAACTTCTCTGAGCCTCAGTTACCTCATCTGTAAAATGGGGATGAAGACTGTGAGCCCCACGTGGGACAATTTGATCACCATGTATCCCCCCCCAGCGCTTAGAACAGTGCTCTGCACATAGTAAGCGCTTAACAAATGCCATAAAAAAAAAAAAAAAAAAAAAAAAAAGTCACTAAACTTCTCTGTGTCTCAGTTCCCTCAGCTGTAAAAGGGGAATAAGACCATAACCCCTGAGTGGGACAGGGCCTGTGTCCAACCTGATTAGCTTGTATCTATGTGGTCACTTAGAACAATGCCTGGCACATAGTAAGCACTTAACAAATGCCATTATAACAATAATAATAATAATTATTATTATTATTATTATGTGTTTGTATATGCACACAGTGATTGTATCTTTTTCACACATCAGTGCTTTTGGGGGCTGCATAAAATGCCCTAATAGTAGTGGTCTTTACTGAGAGGTTATTGTATGCCCCTCTAGACTATAAGTTCATTGTGGGCAGGGAATGTTTCTGTTTATTGTTATAGTGTAACTCTCCCAAGTGCTTAGTACGGTGCTCTGCACACAGTAAGTGATCAATAAATATGATTGATTCCTGACTAACTCACTGCTAGGCAATGTGGTAGATTTAATGGGGCTCACTAGTTTAAGGGGGAGAGACAATGAGCACTTAATTCTCATTTTACAGATGAGGAAACAGACATAGAGAAGTAAAGTGACATGCCCAAGGTCACAGAGCAGGCACGTGGTGGAGCCGGGATAATAACCCAGGTCAACCGACTCTCAGTCCTGGCCTCTTTCATTCATTCATTCAATCACATTTATTGAGCACTTACTGTGTGCAGAGCACTATATTAAGCTCTTGGGAAGTACAAGTTGGCAACATATAGAGACACTCCCTACACAACAGTGGGCTCACCGTCTAGAAGGGGAGACAGACAACAAAACAAAACATGTAGACAGGTGTCAAAACCATCAGAATAAATAGAATTATAGCTATACGCACATTATTAATAAAATAGAGTAGTAAATATGTACCAGTAAAATAGAGTAATAAATATGTACAAATATATACAAGTGCTATGGAGAGGGGAAGGAGGTAGGGCGGAAGGGGCGATCGGGGTGGGGGGCAATGGGAACACTTGGACACCCCACTTCCCAATCCAATGGCCCTGAAAATTGGGTAGAAATGCTTTTTGTCTGTATCAACATTTAAAAACAGAGCAAAAGAAAAAAAAAGGAATCAAGCTCAATTTCATGCCTGATTCCTACCCTTTATCATGATGTCAGGCCCCCTGACATTTCCCTCTTCTCCTGCATCCTGAGTGACCCTGCTCTAATAGTCCCTTGGCTTCCCCACTGAGATCCTCCAAATTATTCCCTCCTCACCATTCTCACATCAAATCACATACCAACTCTAGCACCTTAACCACCCTCCTCACAATTCCCCACATGGAACCGGCAAAAAGAAACCTGCCAACGACCTTCGCCACCGGCTGGGATGCCGGCTCCCTCATTCAGATTTGGTTCAGAACAGCTGGTCACGTAATGAAATAATGCCTTTCAGAGGAAGAATGTTTTAAGGTATTTTTTCCTACCTAGATGACCTAAGGTGGTAACTTTTTCAAATTCAAAAAGCGACTGCTCGGCATGCTGGGAAATCACATCATTTGATAAATGGTATTCAAGCTAACTCTAGAAGTGTGAATTCAGCTGCTATTGAGTTCAGTTAGTGCACATAATGGACAAGCTTATTTTAAGGAGCGAGGACTGAGACACTGAATTTGGGAGGATAAATACGATAGATAACGATGGTTTAGACGAGCATTTAAAGCTCAGAGTTTGGGGATAAAATACCTGGGAGCCAGTTTGATCAATTCCAGAAATGTTCCAGCAATGCACACAGAGAAGCAGGGTTGCCTAGTGAAAAAAACACAGGCCTGGGAGTCAGAGGGCATGGGTTCTAATTCTGGCTCTGCCACATGTCTGCTCTGTGACCTTGGGCAAGTCACTTAACTTCTCTGAGCTTCAGTTCCCTCATTTGTAAAATGGGGATTAAGACTGTGAGTACCAGGTGAGACAGGGAACGTGTCCAACCTGATTACCTTGTATCTACCCCAGCGTGGAGAACAGTCCCTGGCACATAGCAAGTGCTTAACAAGTACCATAAAAAAAAAGACTCTGAAAGAAATCTGCTCATCATTCCACAATTCCTGAGAGTGTTTACTTCCCTTTGAGCCACAGAGAGGAGATTTGGACTGCATATTCTGGAAAGGATTTAAATACCACCCTTTTTCCAAATGAATAATACATTTATAGATATTTATGTTTGCATTTATGGTACTTTTTACTAAGTGCTTAGTGCTTAGTACAGGGCTCTGAACAGTATAAACACTCAAAAAGTACCATTACCCATCTTAGAATCGCACCTGGAGAGTTTCCAGAACTCTACCAGTTTCGGTAACAGGAGGGAGAATCAAGCAGAGGCCTACCCATTCCATTCCTTGCTTGGACAGTGGCTAGCTAGTGGGAGGCAATCTGAAACATTATCCAATTTTGGCGTCACTGATTCTTTCCCCTCCTGGTTCTCCCCATCTCTCTGGCCACTCAGTCTCAGTCTCCTTCTCAAGCTCCTCCTCGTCCTCCCACCCCCTAACTGTGGGGGTCCTTCAAGTTCCAGTTCTCAGCCCCCTTCTATTCTCCATCTACACTCATTCTGTTGGAGAACTCATTTGCTCCCATGGCTTAACTACCATCTCTACGCAGATGATACCCAAATCTACATCTCCTCCTCTGATCTCTCTCCGGCTCTCAAAGCTTGCATCTCCTCCTGCTTTCAAGACATTTCTACTTGGATATCCTCCCATCACCTCAAACTTAACATGTCCAAAACAGAGCTCCTTATCTTCCCAACCAAACCCTGTCCTCTCTCGGACTTTTCCTTCACTGTAGATGGCCCACCATCATTCCCGTCTCACAAGCCCATAAACTTAGTGTTATCCTTGACTCCTCTCTCTCATTCAACCCACATATTCAATCCATCACCAAATCCTGTCGGTCTCACTTTCACGACTTCACGACATTGCTAAAATCTGCCCTTTCCTCTCCATCCATACTGCTACCATGTAAATACAGTCACTCATCCCACCTAGCCTAGGTTACCACATCAGCCTCCTTGCTGACCTCCCAACCACCTGCTTCTCCGCACTGCAGTTTATACTTCACTCCACTGCCCGGATCATCTTTCTACAGAAATATTCAGGACATGTTGCCCCCCTCCTCAAAAATCTCCAGTGGTTGCCCATCCACCTCCATATCAAACAAAAATTCCTCACCATTGGTTTTAAAGCAGTCCATCACCTTGCCCCCTCCTACCTCATCTCACTTCTCTCCTTCTGAAACTCGGCATGCATACTTAGCTCCTCTAGTGCTCCTTGAGGCCAGGACCCCTGACCCACATCCTGCCTCTGGTCTGGAACACCCTCCCTCCTCAAATCCACCAGACAACTATTCTCCTGGCCACTTTGAAGCCTTACTGAAAGCCCATCTCCTCCAAGAGGCCTTCCCAGACTAAGCCCCTCTTTTCCTCATCTCCCACTCCCCTCTGTGTCACCCTGCCTTGCTCCCTTTTCTCTTCCCCCAACTGCCAGGCCCACAGCACTTTTGTTTATATCTGTAATATGATTTATTTGTATTGATGTCTGTCTTCCCCGCTTTAGAATGTGAGCTCGTTGGGGGCAGGGATTGTCACTCTTATTTATTTACTTTACGCTGGGGTAGATATGAACATGCACCTGAGCCCAACCGTTTCTTCCCACATCGTGTTGGGTTTCTTGTAGATGCTGGCTGTCAGAAGAATGCTCCCTAATGCCCGAACAGCAGTCTGAAACACTATAAACAGATATATCCAGGATGATGTGTTTGTGTGTGTGTGTGTGTGCCTGTCTGTCTGTCTGACTTTCCTGTTGGACACTATGTTCAGATCTCAATTTACTAGACAATACAAGGAAAATTGCTGGTGCCTAAACCACTAAGACATGCTTTGTTCAACAAGTCCACCTGCTAGAATTCTGAGCAAGAAAACTTAGCCCAACACCCTCATGACGTTTTTACATGGTTTCATATTCACTCCCATCTGTTAGGACAATAGAGTGTCTTTGCATGTGTTTCTTAGACCTTTTTCTATGCTGTAATGGCTTTGGGGCTGGGTAATTTTCTTTGTCAATTCCACGCTTACCTGAAATAGCTTTCTTCTGCATCAGCACTGAAAAAGAACCGTAACCTCTAACCAGCATCCCACACTTAATCATGAAAACTGGATCCTAGAAGTGAAAGAAAGGGGCAACCAGAATTTAGTCTCTCCGACTGCCACTAAGACAGGTTTATTGTACTTAGACCATTGACTGTGGAGAAAGACCACATGGAAGGAATAAAACACGTGCAATCTGTGCTTCACCCCCTGGGATAGGACAATCTAGTGGAGTTTGATTTTTAGCAAAGCGTTTTGGACTACTTTCTCAAATGTTTAGGAACTAGCCTAAAACAGAGTTTTTTCCTAAGGAATTTTCACTGTGTATAACAAATTTAAAAATCTCTTCCTTTACCATATTTTAAATGTGGCTATCCTTCAAGCATTTACCAGTCAATTCTTTTCAATACCACTTTTAGTCATTATTTATCTTCATTTCTCTAGCACTGAAGCAAAAGGCTTCCTTCCGGGGAAATATATTTCCTTTATCTTAGCTTTATATATAGTTCAAAGATTCCTAACACAATGACTAACTCAAGGTGATAAATGCAATTGACCTCAAAATATTGTATTCTTACACTCTCAATGATAATTGGGGCAAAGGTTCTATTCATAAAGTAATTATTAAAACTGAGAATTATATCCTTTCCTCTAAATCTCAGCAAATGCCTTTCCAAATACTCTTAGAAGGTGATAATGGCTCCTGAAATATAGGTCTACTGGAGCAAGTGAAAAAGACACGATATCTGAAAGAAATGTTGAGATGCTGAGCGTGAGTTTAATGAAATGAAAATCAATTTTAGATGACTCAGTTGGACTTTTAAGTTAAATTTTTTGATATTAAGCTTTAGTGGCAGTAGCCTTATTATTCTTTTATGGTTAGGCTATAGGCAATAAGAAAGTATTGAAAATTGCCAAAGGTTTTTTTTTTTAAGGGTATTCTTTAAGTGCTTACTATGTGCCAGGTACTATAGTAATTGAAGGGGAAGACACAAGCTAATCAGGTTGAACATGATGTCTCACATGGGGCTCACAGTCTTTTAAATCCTATTTTACAGATGAAGTAACTGAGGCACAGAGAATTCAAGTGACTTGTCCAAGGTCACACAGCAGAGATGTGATAGAACTGGGATTAGAACCTAGGCCCTCTAATCTCAGGCCTGTGCTCTTTCCACTAGGCCACACTGTTTCTCAATTGGTTGTATTCAACTGTCTTCATTTCCCTGGTAGATAAGACTTCAAGTCAAAGTAAAAAGAACTGCAAAGAGTCGATACATGTATTTTAAATGGGCAGAAATGATGATGATAGTATTCATGAAGCACTTACTATGTGTCAAGCATTTTGTTCAATCCTGGGCAGACACAAGATAGTCAGGTCAGACATTACTTAAGTACCAGGTAATCACGTTGGACATTTTGTAAGTATGACAAGGGACAAAATGACCCCTAGAAATGCTTAAATCTCCTATGAAAATGCTGATATTTCCTGAGACAAATCTTTATTGGTTGATTTGGAGGAAAAATAAGCATTGATATGATAGTAAATTCATGTCCTATTAAGAGAGCATTATCTCACTCTTTTATAAGTTGTACAAGGAGTTTAGCAGCATTCACCAACTGAGAAAAAACCCTACTTAATTAAGCTTAATTAATGATTAATACTAATAATTGTGCATTTGGCAAGTGTTTACTATTGGCCAAGAGCCAGGGTAGATAGAAGCTAATCAGACTGGACTCAGTCAGTCAGTCGATCATATTTATTGAGTGCTTACTGTGTGCAAAGCACTGACCTAAACACGTGGGAGAGCATAGTACAGCAATATAACATTCACATTCCATGCCGACAGCGAGCTTACAGTCTAGAGAGGGAGACAGTCCTTGTCCCACATGAGGTTCACAGTCCCCAGGCAGAGGGAGAATGGGCACTGACCCTCCATTTTACAGATGAGGAAACTAAGGCCCAGAGAAGTTGTGACGTGCCCAAGTGATAAAGGCTGTTGTTAAGTGCATGCTGTGTGCCAGGCACCATTCTAAGTGCTGGGGTAGATACTAGATAATCAGCTTGAATTCAGTCCCTGTCCCACATAGGGCTCACAGTCTTAATCTCCACTTTAAAGATGAGGGAACTGAGGCCCAGAGAAGTGAAGTGACTTGCCCAAGGTGGCACAAACAGCAGGTGGCAGAGCAGGGATTAGAACCCATGACCTTCTGACTTCCAGGCCTGTGGCCACAAGGCTTCTAATGGAGCAAGAAATCAACATAAATCGGACCAAGGTATTAACCTCAGATTCCCAGAGTTGGGAGGACCAGTGAAGAATTGCTTCGATGGGGTTGATCCCGTATTGTTGGCACATTGCCTGCTATCAGTCAGTCAATCAATCATATTTGCCAAGCACTTACTGTGTGCAATATAACTGTTGTACAATATAACAATATATGTTGTACAATATAACAATATAACAGACAAATTCCTTGCCCACGGTGAGCTCACAGTCTAGAGGGGCAGACAGACATTAATATAAATAAATGAATTACAGATCTGTACATAAGATGCTGCGGGGCTGGGGTTGGTGGGGGGGATGTATAAAAGGAGCAACTTAGAGTAATGCAGAGGAGAGTTGAAAAGGAAAGGAAAGGAGGGCTTAGTCAGGTAATGCATTAGCACTACATTAATGCTGACTTCTTCAGACCAGAACACTGTTTTATCCAACATGTATATTCATCAAGCATGCCAGCCCCTTGCAAACAAGACTATAATGCCAACTTTCCAAGAATTACCATCCAAACGCTACCTTTTATATCTTTTATTCAAAGTACACCTCTATTTATAAATAATTTGCATCCATCTGCATCCTGTATTAGATGGTCAGCCCCCTGAGGGCCTCTGCTAGGTGACCTTGGGAAAGTCACTTTACTTCTTTGTGCCTCGGTTACCACATATGGAAAATGGGGATTAAGACTGTGAGTCTCCTGTGGGTTAGGGACTGTGTCCAACCTGATAGCTTGTATCCACCCCAGTGCTTAGTACAGTGCCTGACAAATAGTAAGCGCTTAACAAATACTATAAAAAAAGTGTCTTTTACTCTTGTTATACTCTCTCAAGCTCATTCATTCATTCGATCGTATTTATTGAGCACTTACTGTGTGCAGGGCACTGTACTTAGTGCTTGGGAAGTACAAATCATCAACATATAGAGACAGTCCCTACCCGACAACAGGCTCACAGTCTAGAAGGGGGAGGTGCTCCACTGCTTGACACTCAGTAGGAGTTCAATAAATACCACCGATTGATTGATTTAAATAGGAAATACAACTGACCTCTCCCCACATAGAAGTGGAGGCAGTCAGAGAACAGAATTCCAGGGAACTCTGATACTAGCTAAGGCAATCATCCAATCACTCAGTGGTATTTATTGAGCACTTACTACATGCATAAGACTCTACTATGTACTAAGCGCTTGGGAGAGCACAGTACAGTTTGTAGGGTATTCAAGTATTCAAGCAAAAATCTGGGCAGTAGAAAGATGAGAATAATAATAATAATAACAATATAATAATGGTATTTGTTAAGCACTTACTATGTGCCAGGCACCGTACTAAGCTCAGAGGTGGATTCAAGCAGATTGGGTTATACACAGTCTCTTGTGCCACATGGGGCTTCCAGTCTTAATCCCCCTTTTATAGATGAGGGAACTGAGGCACCGAGAAGTTAAGTGACTTGCCCAAGGTCACACAGCTGATAAGTGGTGGAGCCAGTGTTTTTTAGGGTCATCTAGACTGGTTGCTCCCAGGATAACCATGGGTTAAACCACCCACTGATATACTTGCTGTCAGCTTCCATTTTTCCATTCATTCATTCATTCATTCATTCATTCATTCTGTTGTATTTATCGAGCGCCTAATGTGCGCAGAGCACTGTACCAAGTGTTTGGGATAGTACAGTATAACAGTGAACAGACACATTATCTGCCCACAAGTTTAGATCCCTTTGCTCTTACTGCTCATCTAGACTGTAAGCTCACTGTGGGCAGGGAATGTGACTGTTAATTGTTATACTGTACTCTCCCAAGTGTTTAGTACAGTGCTCTGCACACAGTAAGTGCTCAATAAATTTGATTGACTGACTGAGTGCCATTTCTATGCCCAGGATTACATGATGGCTGTCTTGTAAACACTTGGAGTGAAGAAGGGCTTGATTGATTGTAGAGGGAAAATCTTTATATCACAAACTCTTCATAAAAGACTTTTTGTGGATTTAAGACCTTATTACCTACTAAGGAATAATACTTTTTATAATCCATTAAAACATTAGGAGAGCACATCTTGGGAACTACTTTATTTCAAGCCTAGCATCTGTTCAGTTCAGCTTTGTCCAGAGAGTAAAAGGGCAGTCGAGCGCATAACCATCTGTATACTTTATAACTTCACCCTTTAAAGAGGTTTTAAATCGCTCTTTGTAAGAAAGCACTGTGGCTGAATAAAACTGAAGGTTTGAGATGCCTTAAATCTTATAATAAGAGTTGAAATTTCCCCTAAAGTATTTGTTTCCTCTTTCTTTAATTCCTCTGGACAAACTCCAGGATGTTTCAATATATTAGAGTTTGTGGTTGCAAATAAGGTAACATTCAGTTTTGACTCATAACTTTCCAATCATGTTTCCTTTTCTGCTGAAACTTTCCATGCTTACCATGAGTGCAACAAAAAGTGTATTTTATTGCTATGGGAAAGGTCTCAAAAAATACAGTTTGTCATATTAAAAAGCTACAAAGATGGCCTTTTTCCATGCTGAAATAATGAAACATTCTCAAATAAGTAAGAAAATTGAATATTATATTTATATTTGGTAAATGAAGTCTTCAGCAGGATTTTCTTTGCTCCATTTTGACAGAGTCTTTTCCTATCCTAATAAAGATGAATATCTGTGCCCAATTTTTGTTACTGAAAAGCAAAAAGGAAAAAAAAAACTGAAACATCTGAATACCACGTCATAACTTGTTTTATTAACTCTAATGCTTGTACTTCCCAAGCGCTCAGTACAGAGCTCTGCACACAGTAAGCGCTCATTAAATATGATTTAAAAAATCAAGAACTAAGCAGAGAAACATTATCCTTATCTTTGTAATCTAGATAGTAATAGTTAAAATATAAGAGGAGGACATTCTCCATCTGATTTAGTTCAGTGAACCTAAAAGGGTATGTTATGTGATCATAGCTTCAGTGCTAGGAGACTGTTTTCTTCCAAGATTTTGTGGATTGTAATCTTGCCAGTTGATTTCGGATATTCTTCTTAAGTGATGAAGATGGAAGAAGCAGCGTGGCTCAGTGGAAAGAGCGCAGGCTTTGGAGTCAGAGGTCATGGGTTCAAACCCCGGCTCTGCCAACTGTCAGCTGTGTGACTTTGGGCAAGTCACTTAACTTCTCTGTGCCTCAGTTACCTCATCTGTAAAATGGGTATTAAGACTGTGAGCCCTCCGAGGGACAAACTGGTCACCTTGCAACGTTCCCAGAGCTTAGAACACTGCTTTGCACATAGTAAGCGCTTAATAAATGCCATTATTATTATTATCATTATCATTATTAACTGCTCTAGGAGTCAGTTATGGAGGTTATTTGGGGTCCAAATTTCACAACTCTATCTCCATAATACACGTGTGTGTGCGTGCATGTGTGTGTGTGTGTGTGTGTGAGAGAGAGAGTGAGAGAGAGAGAGCGAGAGCTGTGTGTTACTTTATTCAATCAGTGGTGTTGATTGAGTATTAATGTGCAAAACTTGGAAGTATACAATACAGTAGAATTGGCAGACATGTTCTCTGCCCATACACACACACATCTCTGACGCAACCAGGGTCATGGAAGAGCAGCAGAATCTGATGAAGTTCTCAGTCAATTTTTTAAGCTCTGGAAGTCCACTTCTACTGTTAAGCTTGAATTTTTTCGGAAAGTCTATGAAAATTTCCAAGAGGTCTCAATGCTATCCCCTGATACAGAATCATGGGGGGCAGGGACTGTGTCCAAACTAATTACTGTGTATCTAACCCAGTGCTTAGATCAGTGCTTAGCAGATAGTAAGCACTTAAAAATTACCATAATTATTAATAGTATCAGCTTGGCTTAGTGGAAAGAGCCCGAACTCCGCCATTTGTCTGCTGTGTGACCTTGGGCAAGCCACTTAACTTATTTGTGCCTCAGTTACCTCATCTGGAAAATGGGGATTAAGACTGTGAACTCCACGTGGGACAATCTAATTAGTTTGTATCTACCCCTGCACTTAGAACAGTGCTTGGCACATAGTAAGTGCTTAACAAATACCATAATAATAATAATGGTAATTATTATTATTACGCTAGAGTTTGAAGCCTCTTGCAATTCTATGTATATGCAGTCAAAGATAATCCTTGGGATCAGTCCAGAAGGATTCTAGTAAGGATCTTGACATCAGTGGAATGCAGTGAAGTCACATGATTTTTGCCACCACCTGAGGTAGCGGTTCACGGTGTTACTTTTGACATTCTGTGTCACCTTGTCAGTATCTGTATAGTGAAGAATCGGCCTGACTAGGCCACCTGCTCGCTTGTCAATTTTCTTTTTTAAAAATTTGTTGTCCTTACTACACATCAAGCACTTCTGAGCACTGGGATAGATCCAAGTTAATCAGGGCGGACACAGTCCCCATCCCACATCGGACTCACAGCCTAAGTAGGAGGGAGAACAGGCATTGAGTCCCCATTTTACAGATGAAGAAACTGAGGCACAGAGAAGTGAAGTGACTGATCTCCCAGCAGGCAAGTGGCAGAGCCAGGATTCTCCCTCTGACTCCCGGGCCAGTGGTCTTTTCACTAGGCCACGCCACACCTCTGTTTTAAGCTCTGAGCACTGTAGTGACCGGTTGATAACCAAGATTTTCTTAACTTTCCGGTCGTATGAGCAAATCCTCATAAACTAGCATGTTCTCCTTGAATAGACCAATTCACTCAGCACAGAGATTGGCGTAAAGTTCATGTGAAACTATTTTGCCTTGAGGATCAATATTTAGATTGAGGCATGTTTTTTCCGAGGATGAAACAGAAACAAAGAATTGAAAGGCTTCAGGCCACTTAGTCACCTGATTGCAATAGTCTACATTGGTGGAATATTAGACTTTAAGCAAAGAAATAAAATGGCTATGGTGGAATTATCTATCAGTGGCATTGTAACATTAGAGAAAGTACGGTAAGGCATTTGGTGCATTTAATGTGTTCCCGTAAATAATAAAGAGGCACAAAGAGAAACTAGAATTTCATTTCACTTACCCTGAAAAGGTGTTTCCCACTTGGAATGCTACTCTGTCGATCAATCCATTACTGTTTTTTACTGAGTGCTCACTGGCACAGAGCACAGTACTAAGAACATGGGGGAGTAGAATAATGATCATTATTAATATCGATAATTATGGTATTTGTTAAGCGCTTACTATGTGCCAGGCACTGTACTAAGTGCTAGGGTGGATATAAGTAAATCAGGTCGGACACAGTCCCTATCCCATGTGGGCTCACGGTCTCAATCCCCATTTTACAGGTGAGGTAACTGAAGCACGGAGAAGTGAAGTGATTTGCCCAAGGTCACACAGAAGACAAGCGGCAGAGCTGGGATTAGAACCTGGCTCTTCCGGGTTATTAGAGTTATTAGAATGCTTAACAGAGTAGTTATTAGACTGCTATTAGGAAGTCACAATCTGGCGAGACCTAACTTTCAATCTATCCTTTAAAGGTGCCTGATATATAATGCCAACAGTTGTTTCTCAAGGGCATTTCTTCAGGAACCAGGCTAATTTCTGGAGTAAGGAAATAGAGTTAATTTAGGGCACCCTAGATTTTAGTGGGATAATTTGCTACCCTTCAACGTGAAATAGCCATTTGCTAATGAGGAGCAATCATTAGCACAAAGTACAATTAGTCCAATAACTTCCAGTAATCTTGGTCTGTCGCAGAGTACGTTTTACTCTGAATATTGAGTAAAATATTTAAAAGTGTGACTATTTTTATATCACCAGCTTTAAAAACCTCACTAAGTTATTTTAATCAATATACTTGTTTTAAGTAAAAGCCATTTAATCTTCTGACTTCTGCATTAACCTTCCATTAAGTATTAGTGAAGATGTTAAATGCACCTTAGTCAATAATGCTAATGCAGGAATTGTTGTATTACCTCTGGAGAAATGTGTATTCATATTATGCTAAAGTGGCTCTTCTTAACGATTAGCCATTCTATGTCAGGAAACGGATAGTAAATTTGAAATATCCCATAGGAAAATGAATTATAATGTGGAAACCGAGTTCTCAGGCCTGTAATAATTTTGAAATGAGGTCATCTGCTTCTTGTGGTCAGCGCCTTTTAAGGCAATGATATTGAAGTGATGAAGCTACCCCTGATGAAACTTTAACCTCACTTTGAAGTTTCACATCTCGGTGGCTAATAAATGAGTCTGCTAATTGAACCATTTACAGCTGAAAAGTATGAGTCCAGCCAAACCTAGGCAGCGAACTCCTCAGATGAGTGTTCTCACTGAAGGAATCGCATGCAGTCCATTGACTAAAACAAAAAAAAAACTAACCCCCAAAATGTGTTTCCTTGGGATTTTGAAAGTGCCATTTGAGCCATGGTCTGGAGTCAGAAGGACCTGGGTTCTAATCCCTGCTCTGCCGCTTGTCTGCTTTGTGACCTTGGGCTAGTCACTTCACTTCTCTGGACTACAGTTCCCTCATCTGCAAAATGGGGATTAAGAATATGAGCCCCAGGTGGGACTAGAACTGTGCCCAACCCAAATTCCTGGTATCCACCCCAGTGCTCAGTAGAGTGCCTGACACATAGTATCCTTTCAATTCATTCAATCATATTTAAGGAGTGCTTACTGTGTGCAGAGCACTGTACTAAGTGCTTGGAAGAGTACAATATAGCAATAAATAGACACAGTCCCTGCCCGTAGCGAGTTTACAGTCTAGAGCATGAACTTAACCGTAATAGCGCTTCACAAATGCCACAATTATTATTATCATTACCAGGAGTGTGTTTTTAATGCAAAATTGTGTCTATTTTCAGGTTTTCCCACTCCCATCCTTGGGCAAAGCCTGCTCCTGATATCATTCTCTCTCTGTGTGCCTGGGGTGTTGTATCTACAATCAAGAGTGGTTTCTGGAGAGGGCCAGGAGAGAGGGGAAGCTAGCACATAGGCCTTTCATTACTGATGCCAGTGCTACATATAGCTGGGGTTCAGGAAGGGAGAGGATCCAAAGTGCGAGCAGATCCTTAAAGCTTCCATTTATTCATTCAGTCATATTTATTGAGTACTTACTGTGTGCAGAGCACTGTACTAAGTCCTTAGAAATGTAGCGTGGCTCAGTGGAAAGAGCACGGGCTTTGGAGTCAGAGGTTATGGGTTCAAATCCTGGCTCCACCAACTGTCAGCTGTGTGACTTTGGGCAAGTCACTTAACTTCTCTGTGCCTCAGTTACCTCATCTGTAAAATGGGGAATAAAACTGTGAGCCCCCCGTGGGACAACCTGATTACCTTGTAACCTCCCCAGTGCTTAGAACAGTGCTTTGCACGTAGCACGTACTAAGTGCTTAACAAATACCATTATTATTATTATTATTATTACTAAGCATTAGACTATAAAGTCCTTGGGGGCAGGGAACATGTCTACTAACTCTGTTACATTGTACTCTCTTAATAATAAAAATTATAATAATAATAATCTATCCATCACCACAACAGTATAATTCATTCATTCATTCAATCATATTTATTGAGAGCTTACTGTTTGCAGAGCACTGTACTAAGCGCTTGAGAAGTACAAGTCGGCAACATATATCTGCTCCACCCCTTGTCTGCTGTGTGGCCTTGGACATGTCACTTCACTTCTCAACTCAATTTGCTCGTATCCACCCCAGTGCTTAATACAGTGGCTGCCACATAGTAAGCACATAACGAATACCATAATTATTATTATTATCGTTACCTGTAAAATAAGGATAAGGGACTGTAAGAAAGGGACTGTATCCAGCCTGATTAACTTGCATATACCCCAGGGGTTAGTGTTTGGCACATAGTAGGTACTTAACAAATACCATTATTATCATTAGTAGCAGTTAGTAGTAGTAATAGCATTATTTGCGGTAGCTGCTTAGTGCTTACTATGTGTCAAGCACTGTACTAAGCGCTGTGGCAGATTCAAGATAATCAGGTCACCTGGGGCTCATAGTCTAAGTAAGAGGGAGCAAAGGTATTGAATTCCCATTTTGCAGATGAGGAACTGAGGCCCAGAGAAGTGAAGTGACTAGCCCAAGGTCACCCAACAGGAAAGTGGAGGAGCTGGGATTAGAACTCAGGGCCTCTGACTCTCAGGCTCCTGCTTGTTCACCTTCTCCCAAGGGCTTAATACAGTGCTCTGCACACAGTAAGGACTCAATAAATACCACTGATTGATTGGTTGATTGACTGACTCCCCATAACTTGCTCACCAGAAGGGTCCAGATCATACGTTATCTGGATCTGGTGTAATCTTGAGTCAGGCCATGCATCGATTTACACACAGTTTAATAATATTTTTTTAAAAAAATAGATCATGGTAATTGTTAAGCACTTACTATGTGCCAAGCACAGTTCTAAGTGTTGAGGTAGTCCCACGTGGGGCTCACAATCTTAATCCCCATTTTACAGATGAGGGAACTGAGGCACAGAGAAGTGGATTGGCTTGCCCAAAATCACACAGCAGACAGGTAGCAGAGGCAGGATTAGAACCCACATCCTCTGACTCCCAAATCTGTGCTCTTGCCACTAAGCCATGCTGTTTCTCTAATAATAACAATGTTTGACAATAGACAATCCTACCTCCACCACTTGTCTGCTGTGTGATCCTAGGCAAGTCACTTGACTCCTCTGTGGCTCCATTGCTTCATTTGTAAAATGGGGATTAAAATTGTAAACCCCATGTGGGACAGGAACTGTGCCCAACCCAATTTGTTTGTATCCATATCAGTGCTGTGTACAGTGCTTGCCACACAGTAAATGCTAAACAAATACCAGAATTATTATTATTATCATTATTATTATTAATGATATTAGCACACAGCACTAATAAATGGCACTAATAATAATTCTGGTATCTGTTTAGCATTTACTGTATGCCAAGCACTGTTGTACATACTGAAGTAAATATGCTATAACCTGATTGGACACAGACCCTGTCCCAAGCACCGGTACAGTGCTCTGCACACAGTAAGCGCTCAATAAATATGATTGATGGGACTTATTGATTGCCCCAGGTGGGGCTCACAGTCTGAAGAAGGGAGAACAAATGTCTTAGCCCCATTTTTACAGAAGATGAAACTGAATCCTTCTGTATACACCCAACGATACCTTCATCGAACCAATGTATTGTGAAATGAGAGGTTTAAAATGCAAGAGAAACAGTGCTCTGCACACAGTAAGCGATCAATAAATATGATTGAGTGAATGAAGAGAAAACCATAAGAAATGATCTTACTGATTATCTCCTCTGCTTGCTAAATGCAAGAATACATGTGTAGCTTTGCCTCTCTATGTGTAACTACATACATATATGTGAACGTACTCACGGTGTACCTTGAAACACAATTTCAAGATATTGGAAAGCCTTCGATATGATTTTTAGAGGGTCTCGAAAGATGGATTTCCCTATCATTTCCCATCTCTGCCACCTCTAGATGTCCTTGCTGTGCTTTGCACAAAATACAGTTGAGAAAAAAGGCATCATTTACCACTTCGGGTGGATTAAAACATGTGATCATCAAAAGGGCCACAGAAACAGAGCAAACCAAAGCTCAGGAATAACAAATAAGTTTGGATCTACAATTAGATCCCTGCCCCTGCTCTCTCTCCCTCCCTTCAGGCTCGTGTCTCCTCCTGCCTTCAAGACATCTCCATCTGGATGTCTGCCCGCCATCTAGAACTCAATATGTCCAAGACTTAACTCCTTATCTTCCCTCCCAAACCCTGCCCTCTCCCTGACTTTCCCATCACTGTTGAGGCACTACCATCCTTCCCATCTCACAAGCCCGCAACCTTGGTGTCATCCTCAACTCTGCTCTTTCGTTCACCCCTCACATCCAATCCATCACCAAAAATTGCCGTTCTCACCTCCGCAATATCACCAAGATCCTCCCTTTCCTCTCCATCCAAACTGCTACCCTGCTGGTTCAATCGCTCATCCTACCCTGACTGGATTACTGCATCAGCCTCCTCTCTGATCTCCCATCCTTTTGTCTCTCCCCCCTTCAATCTATATTTCACGCTGCTGCCCAGATCATCTTTGTGCAGAAACGCTCTGGGCATGTTACTCCCCTCCTCAAAAATCTCCAGTGGCTACCAATCAACCTATGCATTAGGCAAAAACTCCTCACTCTCGGCTTCAAGGCTGTCCATCCCCTCGCCCCCTCCTACCTCACCCCCCTTCTTTCCTTCTTCAGCCCAGCCCGCACCCTCCGCTCCTCTGCTGCTAACCTCCTCACTGTGCCTCATTGTCACCTGTCCTGCTGTCGACCCCCGGCCCACAACCTCCCCCTGGCCTGGAATGCCCTCCCTCCACATATCTGCCAAGCTAGCTCTCTTCCTCCCTTCAAAGCCCTACTGAGAGCTCACCTCCTCCAGGAGGCCTTCCTCCTTCCCCTACTGAGCCCCCTCCTTCCTCTCCACCCCCAACACCCTCGCCCTATCTCCTTCCCCTCCCCACAGCACCTGTATATATGTTTGTACAGATTTATTACTCTATTCTACTTATACATATTTACTATTCTATTTATTTTATTTTGTTAATATGTTTTGTTTTGTTGTCTGTCTCCCCCTTCTAGACTGTGAGCCTACTGTTGGGTAGGGACCATCTCTATATGTTGCCAACTTGTACTTCCCATGTGCTTAGTACAGTGCTCTGCACACAGTAAGTGCTCAATAAATACGATTGAATAAATGAATGAATTTGTCTATGGAATGTTCCAAGCATACCGTGCCTAGTTCAGCCTGGCACATACTAAGTCCTTAACAAACACCACAATTAGTATTATTGTTATTATTATCATCACTATTATCATTATTACAATTCCCACCAAATGTGCATGTAGTTTGCCAACATTCCCTGAGGAGAACCCAGCTAGAAGTTCTTGTCTTTGTGAAGATATTTATTGCCGAATATTTGAAAAGAAACTTTGCCTTTGATGACCTCATCCACAAAAAAGTATTCTTCCCCATATGCCTGGTTTTTGATTGTCTTCCTCATCGTTATCCAAGTAGACGTCTCTTATGATATTTTTCTGCTTTTGAAGTTTGTTTACCTCAAAAATATCCAACTGGATTTGATATATGGAAACATACTGGGTAGACTTTAAAGGGGTGATGGAAAATCTTCCTGTTAGGACACTTTGCTAGGGAATGTCAACACTGAATCATAAATGATATTAACTGGAATTTGTTAAGCACTTACTGTGTGCCAAGCCCTCTACTAAGCACTAGAGCAGGTTCCAAGTAATCACGCTGGACATTTCCCCATCCTACATGCGGCTCGCTGATCTGACATTCTCCAAACACAATTTCACTTCCATTTTGCACTCAAAAAACTAAGGTTGAATTAAGCTTTAAGGTTAATGAAAATATTACATCTCCTGTCACCACTATTTTCATTGAATAACATTTCTTCAATGATTCCTCTGCCTATAGTAATAGTATTTAGTCATAGTAGTAGTAATTAAGCACCTACATTGGGGAAAATACTGTGCTAAGCACTTGGAAAAATATCCAGGTGAAGATTAGAAACAGTCCCTGACCCCTAAGAGGTTCATAGGCTAAGAATAAGGGGAGGAAAGGAGTTTGGCGGCAGATTCATGAGGAAAGATGAAACAAGGAAACTACAAAAATAGTGTAAAAAGACAGGATAAAATGTATAGAGTGGCTTGGGACACTATGATAGGGCTTTTGGATCCTCAAGGTTTAGCTTCCAACAGCCACAACTGTGATCATGGTCACACTTAATGGTAGCTATCACAGTTTCCCGGTCTCCTAGTCTGACCGAGTGGTTAGAAACTCTGGACTGGGAATCAGAGACCTGGGTTCAAATCCTGGCTCCACCAACTGTCAGCTGTGTGACATTCGGCAAGTCACTTAACTTCTTTCTGCCTCAGTTACCTCATCTGTAAAATGGGGATTAAGACTGACCCCCACCCCCATGGGACAACCTGATCACCTTGTAACCTCCCCAGCACTTAGAACAGTGCTTTGCACATAGTAAGCACTTAACAAATACCATCATTATCATTATTAGTGGGCAGCATGAGATGTTCTGGCCAGTGCCCAGTGCTCTGGTTTAATGCCAGTGCCAGCTTGAGGACTCTAAAACCTACCACAATCCACATTTCAGTTTCCCAAAACCATAGCGCACATCAAAAACAAAACTGATTTCCCACTTCTTGTCCCCAAATAGCTTCTCCCAGGGGTTCTTTTGTGGTTGTTGTTGTTATGGTATTTGCTTAATGCCAAGCACTGTTCTAAGCACTGGGGTAGATACAAGGTAAACAGATTGGACACAGTCCCTGTCCCACATGGGGCTCAAAGTCTTAATCCCCATTTTACAGATGAGCTAACTAAAGCATAAAGAAGTTAAGTGACTTGCCCAAGGTCACACAGCAGACATGTGACAAAGCTGGGATTAGAACCCACATCCTCAGACTCCCAAGCCCATGGTGTGTCCACTATGCCATGTTGCAGTCTCAGAATTTTTTCAATTCTCTTCACCTCATTAGGTGAGTAGACTCTTCCATCTCGGTCTGCAATCAGGGACAAACTGGCTAAAGCATCCAGACCACTGGTCCTTCTCAGAACTCCCAAGAGCACTGCAACCTGCTGTAAGAAGCATCATGGGAAGCTATTTCACCAATAAAAATAATAATAATAGTAATAATAATGATGGCATTTGTTAAGTGCTTACTATGTGTGAAGCACTGTTCAAAGTGCTGGGGGGGGAGGGAATACAAGGTGATCAGGTTGTCCCACGTGGGGCTCACAGTCTTAATCCCCATTTTACAGATGAGGTAACTGAGGCTCAGAGAAGTTAACTGACTTGCCCAAAGTCACACAGCTGACAAGTGGCGGAGCCGGGATTAGAACCCATGACCTCTGGCTCCCAAGCCTGTGCTCTTTCTGCTGAGCCATGCTGCCAAGCTCCCTATTCTCCCCTAAAAACAGACTTCTGTACTCAGTGGAGAATTACTCGTCAGGAGGCAATCAGTCATTCAGATTTATTGAGCATTTACTGTGTGCAGAGCACAGTACTGAGAGCATGGGAGAGTACAATACAACAGTAAACAGACACACTCTCTGTTCACAATGAGCTAGAGGCAGTTTCCTACACACTCATTCACTGTCACCTCTTCGATTTGGTCTTTTTGGGCGTGTAGAGAAATGTCAGAGACAGAGTGAGTTAGTTGCTACCATATTTACAGCAAAAGGGCCTCAGACCTAGCCAGTTCCAGGCCAGATCTCCCCCTACATAAAACTCAATCAATCCATCAATCAATTGTATTTATTGAGCACTTTGTGCAGAGTACTGTACTAAGTGCTTGGGAGAGTACAATAGAACAATGTAACAGACATAGAGAAGCAGCATCGCTCAGTGGAAAGGGCATGGGCTTTGGAGTCAGAGGTCATGGGTTCAAATTCCGGCTCTGCCAATTGTCAGCTGTGTGACTTTGGGCAAGTCACTTAACTTCTCTGTGCCTCAGTTACCTCATCTGTAAAATGGAGATTAAGACTGTAAGCCCCCTGTGGGACAATCTGATCATCACCCTGTAACTACCCCAGCACTTAGAACAGTGCTTTGCATATAGTAAGCGCTTGACAAATGTCATTATTGTTATTATATCCCCTGCCCACAGTGAGCTTACAGTCTAGAGAGGGAGGCAGACATAAATATAAATAAATTGCAGATCTGTACTTAAGCTCTGTGGGGCAGGGAGTGGGATGAATAAAGGGAGCAAGTCAGGGTGATGCAGAAGGGAGTGGAAGAAAACGAAAAGAGGGCTGAAATCAGGGAAGGCCTCTTGGAGAACATGTGCCTTTAGTAAGGCTTTGAATGTGGGGAAAGTAATTGTTGGATTTGAGGAGGGAGGGCATTCCAGGCCAGAAGCAGGATGTGGGCAAGAGATCTGTGGTGAGATAGAATAGATTGGGGTACAGTGAATAGGTTGGCATTAGAGGAGCCAAGTCTGCAGGCTGGGTTGGAGTAGGAGAGTAACGAAATGAGGTAGGAGGGGAGAAGGTGTTTGGGTACTTTATCTGAATCATTTGTGTAGTAGTACAAAGATGCTAAATAGTATCTTTGCTTTGGAATCAGCACACTCTGTGAACAGCAGATTTCAACCATACAGAAATCACATCTTCTCCAGGAAGACTTCCCAAATTGATTTTTCATCTCTCTCTCCCTCTCTCTCTCTCCCTCCCTCTCTCTCTCTCTCTCTGTCCCCCCGACCCCCAACCCTACTACCACCTCAAAACTTCCACTCCTCCTAAATACTTGGGCTTTGACACCTTCGCTTATGTGCATATTTTAATATTTATTAATTCTTCCTATCAGTAATTTATTTTTGTGTCCGTTCCCTGTGTTTCTCAAAGGCAGGGATCCTCTTCCGAGAGCACAGTATAGTGCTCTGCACAGAGTAGATGCTCAATAAATTCACTGATCGATAGAGTTTGAGAGACATATTGCTCCCATTCCACCCCCAATAACAACACCCAGTTTAAGACCATAAAGATCTTCCTCTCCATCCTGTCTTCCGCTTGGGGTAGAGATGAGGCTTGCAGTGTTTGTGCTCTAGACTGAAGCGATAAAGATAACATTTGTGGGAATCGGTCTTTAAATAAGCATATGTTTTGTAGCAAATTAATCATTGACATTTTAATGAATATTAATTTTATTGTAAGCCATTAGTTGCAGTCCTGCCTAGAAGGAAGCAGATGGGTTAGATCAAGGGGTCAGAAACCTATGTCTTCTAAGCTTAATCCATCCAAATTAATAGTGACAAAGAACCCATGGTCAGATGCAGCCTGTGATCTATGAAGGCAGTGATTGGGTTACCACCGTTGTTGTCTTACACTGTCGAGTCGTGTCGGACCCATAGCGATGCCATAGACACACCTCTCCCAGAATGCCCCACCTCCATCCACAGTCATTCTGGTAGTGGATCTATAGAGTTTTCTTGGTAAAAATCCAGAAGAGGTTTACCATCACCTCCCTCCATGCAGTAAACGAATCTCTGCCCTTGACTGTCTCCCGTACAGCTGCTGCCCAGCACAGGTGAGTTTTGACTTGTAGTGGATTGCCTTCCACTTGCTAGCCACTGGCCGAGCTAGGAATGGAATGGGTAGGTCTCAGCTTGACTCTCCCTCCTGTAGTCGTGACTGGCAGAGGACTGGAAGCTCTCCAGGTGAGACCCTGAGTGTTACCACTGTAGCTAGGCTGGATTCCTGGAACACCGTCCTCAAGCCGTGAGGTTCATCAGACAGAGAAGCAGCATGGAATAGTGGCTAGAGCCCGGGTCTGGGAATCAGAAGGTTGTGGGTTCTAATCCCAACTCCACCGCTTGTCTGCTGTGACCTTGGGCATGTCATTTCACTTCTCTGTGACTCAGTTCCCTCATCTGCAAAATGGGGATTGAAACTGGGAGGCCCACATGGGGTGGGGACTGTGTCCAACCCTATTTGCTGATATCCACCCCACCGCTTAGTACAGTGCCTGGAACACAGTAAGCCCTTAATAAATACCATTGCTATTTTTATTACTATCATCAAGGGATTTTTTAGCCCAAAAGCAGTTCCAGGGCAGTTGCAGGCATCTTCATCTGGATGATCTTTGAGAGCACTGAGTGTTGAGCACTGAGTGTTGAGCACTGTCTTAGAACCTTGGAGGGCATTCAAAAGTGAGAAATGTGATCTCTGTTGAAGTTTTTGTATAATTTATTCATAGTGGCATTTGGCAAGGACTTGATATGAGCTAGGTGCCAAGCAGATTGGACTCAGTCCTTGTCCCACGTAGCAGTTGCACTCTAAAATGGAGGGAAATGGGGATTAAATCCCCATTTTAAAAATGAGAATACTAAGGCACAGAGTAGGTAAGTGACTTGCTTAAGGTCACCCAGCAGGCAAGTAGTGGGGCTGGGATTAGAACCCAGGTCTCTTGACTCCTAGACCCCTGCTCTTTTCATTAGACCACACCTCCTCCTTGTCCTCCAGGAGTGTTTGCTGATGCCTTTCCCGACTCTGGGAACTTCTAGAATCTCCTATTCAGATTCTGAGACTTCATTACAAGCTAAAGTGGGAGATGTATATGTGGTCCCATAGAGATTCTAACTCCAAGAGGAGTACCTTGTGGTGCTGTGTATTCCTAAATGCACATACTCTATTTCGTCTTCATGGGGCTTAAAAAAAAAAAAGAGCCAGACTCAAAGGTTTGGGGCAAATCACATAATATTTTTGGAGATATCCTCAGGAATAGTTCCCTGACTAATCTCTCTTCTCCCCCATACTATTTCCCTCCGAGCCCCATCATCATATGTGGACTTGAGTTCTTGTCCCCTAAGTGTTTATCTATTCATCCTACCTCCAATTTCACGTAATTTTTTTCATGGTATTTGTTAAGTATGTATTATGGGGCAGGCACTGCACTAAATTCTAGGGTCTTGTCTTGCCTTATGTTGTAGAGGCGTCTCTGACCCATAGCGACTCCATGGGCACATCTCTCCCAGAATGCCCCAGCTCCATCCACAATTGTTCTGGTAGTGGGTTCATAGAGTTTTCTGGGTCAAGATATAGAAGTGGTTTACCATCGCCTTCTTCCATGCAGTAAACTCAAGTCTTCACCCTCAACTCTCTCCCATGCCGCTTCTGCCCGGCACAGGTGAATTTTGACTTATAGCAGATTGCCTGCCACTTGCTAGCCACTGTCCAAGCTAGGAATGGAATGGAAATGCTCCTGCCTGGTTCTCCCTCCAGTAGTCAAAACTGGTACTGGAAACTCTCCAGGTGCCACCCTGAATGGGGGAAATAGTGGGGTAGATACGAGCAAATTAGGTTGAACACAGTCCATGTCCCACATGGGGCTCATAGTCTCAATTGCCATTTTACAGATGAGGTAACTGAGGCACAGAGGTGCTAAGTGACCTGCTCTAGGTCACACAGCAGACAAGAGGTGGAGCCAGGCTTGGAACTTAGTTCCTACTGACTCCTGGGCCCATGCTCTTTATTTACTAGGCCATGCTGCTTCCTTTATTTAAATATCTTTATCCTCGGTTTCTTCCCCTATCTCTATTTAATAATAATAATAGTAACAGCATTTGTTAAGCATTTACTATATGCCAAGCATTGTACTATGTTCTAGAGTAGATACAAGGTAATCAGGTTGGAACAGGCCCAGAGAAGTGAAATGATTTTGTCCAATGTCATTCAGCAGACAAGTGGCAGAGCCACGATTAGAACCGAGATCTTCTGACTGTCAGGCCTGTGCTCTTTCCACTAAGGCATGATGCTTCTCAGTTAAGCAAGCGCTCAACTGGCAGGTTATGGAAATCAATATGTACAGATGTGATCCATGGGGGTTATGAATGCATTCCTCTAGACTATAAACTTGTTGTGGGCAGGGAACATGTCTACCAACTGTTATATTGTACTCACCCAAGTGCTTAGTTCACCAAGTAAGCACTCCATAAATACCATCGACAACGATAGGTGGCACGGAAATGCAGAGGCAGTACTTGGGGGAATTTGCTATGGGTGATGTCACAGCAAAAATGGAGGAGTGATGGGACTACATTCAATAGTTTAGTCACTTTGGTTCCACAGAGAGGAGAGTAAATTCAGAACATTACTATTCTATTTATTTTGTTAATGATGTGCATCTAGCATTATTTCTACTTATTCTGATGACTTGTCACCCGTCCACATGTTTTGTTTTGTTGTCTGTCTCCCCCTTCTAGACTGTGAGCCCATTGTTGGGTAGGGACCGTCTCTATATGTTGCCAACTTGTACTTCCCAAGTGCTTAGTACAGTGCTATGCACACAGTAAGTGCGCAATAAATATGATTGAATGAATGAATGAGTGAATTTACTGGGCAGTGTGGCTTAGGGGAAAGAGCACGGGCTTGGGAGACAGAGGTTGTGGGTTCCAATTCTGGCTCCCCCACTTATCAGCTCTGTGACTTTGGGCAAGTCACTTAACTTCTCTGTGCCTCAGTTACCTCATCTGTAAAATGGTGATTAAGACTGTGAGCCCCACATGGGACAACCTGATTACCTTGTATCTACCCCAGTGCTTAGAACAGTGCTTGTCACATAGTAAGCACTTAACAAATACCATCATTATTATTATTATTGCTAAGCACTTAGGAAGGGCAATAGAAAAAGATTTAGTGATTAGTATTTACCCCTTAACTGCTTTGTTACCCTATCCTGACAGCATTCATGTAAATAGTCTTATTCTCCACTATTTTTCCTATCTATAATTTATTTTAATGTCTGTCTCCCCCTTTGAACTATGAGCAGGGATCATATCTACCAATTCAATTGTACTGTACTTTCCCAAGCACTTAGTACAGTGCCCTGCACACATTAAGTGCTCAATAAATACCACTCATTGACTGATTGACTATGACTGTCTCCCCTGCCAGATTATAAACTCCTTGAGAGCAGGGATCATGTCTACTTGATTGTATTCTCCCAAGCATTAACTTCAGTTCTCTGCAATAAATACCACTGATTGGTTGATTAATTGATTGAGACATTCACCTTGCTTAGATATAGCCAAAGGGTCAGCTATGCTAGTATTTTATTCTATTGCTGATGATTCATACTGAGATCTAGTTGTCCATCACAAGAAAAAGTCTTTGCTTTCACATACTGGATGATCACATTAGAATGGGCAATTCATCTTCTAAATTCATTACGAATCATCTTGATCTTACAATCTGTTGGAGTAGCATAATCAGCAGCATAAAAGGACAAAGTCTTACATAGAAATTGCTATGGAATTGAAGTGATAGGAACCAGTTCATGAAGAATGGTGACTTATTCAATAATACACAGGACCAGTTCTTCCATAACTACAGTGATATCTACATAGAGTTTCCTTGAAAAGAATTGTTTCATATTGCATTAATGAAAACAATTCATTATCAGGTCCTTGTATTACTGAGATAGGATGAATGTAGAATCACCCTACACCTTAATCAATATTTGCCCATCTTTGTTCGGATTTTAGTCTGAAGTAATTTTAACTCTGCAGACTGGACTTCATATTTACATCCCCTAGAAAAGTACTGAAACAAATCAAACCTCTTCCTTTAGCATAATGAGTACAGCTTCTCTCAAATGACCAAGATGAGCAAATCGCTAAAATGGTTGTCATTTACTCAAAATCTTCTTTAGTGGAATTTTCATAGGGGGGAGAAATGGAGGGGAGGGGTGGGGGAAGGGGAAGCCTATAGGGATTTTTTTCCCGCACTCCTATTTTCAGAATGGCAAGAAAGAGGGAAATGACCTGAATGTATGCAATACTTATATGTTGTCAGATATTCGTCATATTTATATGCTTTGCCTGCTTCTCTGCTCAGGGTGATTTAATACTACATTAAAGCAGAACCTGGGAAGACATCATAAACAGCTCTTGTTTAAAGGGCATTGTGAAGGAGAGCCTTTAATCTGATTGATGAAATAAATGGAAAGTAATCTATCCTCTATTCAACAGCTTGTTGATGATATGAAAGAATTCCTACTAGAGCAAGCAAGGCTTTAAAGAGAAAGCCCTCTTTCATCCTGTCAGCCTCTCATTTTTAGAAAAAGTTAAGTTTTTCATCATGGTTCATGGGAGTTCTTGTAAAACGTTCATTGAAAATTTAAGAGCAATTACACTGTCAGACAGCTAGAAAAATTGCTTTTACTGAGTGAGAGTTCTCTGACAGATGCATTGTGGGAGAATTGATTCTTTCTAAGGGATAAGTGAATTGTCATTGTTAGTCTCTTCTCATGACATCTAGCTAGATGTCATCTGCTTTGTAACAGAAGATTTGAATCAGACAACTGTACTCAACACTAGACAGTGTCTAGATTAGTTCGGCAAAGAAATAAGGCTTTGCTCTGCATGGCATCAACTGAGCTTTTAAAGATTACAGATGAGCAAGGGTTTCAGGAAAAGTTAGAAAAATCAAAAACAAAGCTTTATAGCCACTTCAGCCAGCCTGGATGTTTAACCCGTAAGGAAGTCTGTCAAATCCTTGGGGAAACCATATAGAGAGGAAAGATCAATAGAATACCTACTGGCTCCATTAGCTTGATGTAAAAAGGGGAAGAGGAGACCAAGGAGACCAACTCCACATTATTCCGGGGATTATGCGGGATCAGTCCTTTTTTGCAGAAAAGAAGAAGACAAAAAGAACGAAGAGTCTTGGTGGGCCAAAACTGGAGGTTTTCTCAGGTAACCTCACTGATCATATGGGAGCAGCTTATTGACTAAGTGATGTCTCTAATTAGATGTGCATTAGCGTAGGAATGAATGGATACTGGTTCCACTCTGGACTCAAGCTGGAGAGGTGAGAGTCCAGAAAATACAACATCATTCACTCTCCCGTGAACTGGCATGGACATATTTAGAGAATTGTAGTTCGGGTCATTATAAATAATATATGTCGATACAACCGTAGAGCCACCTATCGTGTGTTTCATAAAGAGAAGGAATGGATTTGAAAATGGAAAACTCTGTTTTTTATAATTTAAAAACTGATGTAGACAAATCCACACTCCCATGCTGTCAGGGATGGAAGTTATAATTTGAATTTGAGATGTATGGGTAGTTCTAAGCAGTGGAGCTATTTGGTTTGCTATGACTAATTTCACAGTAAAAACGGAATAAGTTTTAACCTTCTAAGCTAAAATGTCAATCAGCACATGCAGAATTTGGGAAATGAAAATCTACTTTCAATCTCTGAGAATCTCAGTTTTGAATGTCTTCACCATGTCTCACTCCAGTATTTAACTGGCCAATTAATATTAGTTGCCGTTTTTAAGACCATCGAAGAACTAAAAACAGGTTTGTTTGCTTTTTTATTTTTCGTTTTTGATTCTCCACTGGACCACTTTTAATCTGGTAATTCTTCAGTCTCTCAGAAGTTGCATGAGGCTTTAGTCATTGTTTATAATTTCTTTAGCAAATGTTGCGATAGTAATGTTTGAAAAAAATATTATATTAATGACCATGCTCTTTATGACTATTTTCTGTCCCAAAGATTTATAATCTCTTCTACAAGAATTTTGGTTAAGGTGGAGATTAATCTATTTGCTGACTTCAGCTTGTTGAGCTCACCTGGAGCTTTATTGCGTGCAGTAAAAACAGTCTTTAAAACCTGAGGAAAAACAATGTCAACCTAACATTTGCGAAAGAGCTTTGTCTCCCAAATTATTTAAGGGACTCGTGCTTCCATTTCTGTTCCTAGCATTCATGTAATCATTTTTCCCTCCCTCCAACCTTCCTCCACATTTATTTGGGTACTTTAAATGAAATGATTATCATTTAGAAAAGCGGGCTTGATTTCATTCAAAATATTGTGGTGAAAATTAAGCAACACCCACTTTCAATATAATTCATTTTTCACATTTTCATTTTATGTCCTAATGTGTTTGTTTCACTCAGGTTGGTTAAATGCTTTGAACTAGTTTACTAACTGAGTTATTTCACAGATCTCCGTAATATATAGCAATTTTTCTTACTGCCTATTGAATATCTAGAGAGTAGTATTAGCAGTCAATTTATGTGATAATTCAAAATGCTCACTGATCAATAGTACGGTTCATTCTAGGTTTCGAGGAATTTATTTGATTGCATTCAGTTCTATAAACTGTAAATCTGACAGCAAGATAATAACTCTAAACAGAACACCACAGAGGCACAAACAATGCATCATTCAAGCAGTTCGAAACTAATACAGAAAGGAAATGATTATTCTTCAACCTTTCATGGACTGTTTCCTTGGGGTTAACGTATAATGGGAAAAACATTCTGAGTTAGCATTGTTAGGATCAAATCTTGGGGAGTATTCTGCTATATATTGTTTGAGGTGAGCTAATTCAGTGTTTCGGGATATGAGTTTACAGCCCATCTACTTGTATACTTCATTTCTGAACAGTTTCAAATTTAGCTGAGCATTCTAACTCACAATTAAATTCACCTGGAAAGGGATTAAATGAGTTTGGGTCACTTTCCTGCTCGCCGACTACGGCATGTGAAATATGGAAGAAAATATATTCTCAAGCTGCCACACACACTCTTAAGGAAACGAACGGTTTTAAATTGTTCCTGAAAAATACCCAAGCATAGAGGAAGATGTTTTCAGAATTCTATGATTTTTCGCGAGTATCTTTCAATTACGTAAAAGATCATTACAGAGCAGTCTATGGAAAGACTTTTGAGGCCCACAATTCTACATTTTTCTCTTCACATTTTGAACCTTACAACACCTGCTCTTTTCTTTTGGGAAAATCAGGAGTCTCTTACCAGTCTAATTTCCAGGATATATAAATGAAAATTTATACTTGTAATTCTGAACCATTGAGGAGTATTGTTTCAGATGCTGGTATGATCATATTTGTTAAATATAGAAATAAAGTGTAAATAGTAACAACAAAAATTGTTCATCAAGCATGGCCCTGGAAATATATATATATATATATATATATATATATATTTTTTTTTTTTTTTTAATTTCCCATCTCTCTTTACATTAGATAATGAGAGAACAACTTAGCTTCAGTTTACACTGTTCCTTCTAATAACATTATAAATCTTATGATCCTTTCTCGGCATGTATCATTCCACAATGCTGACTCATACAGTCTAGCACCTGACTCAATCACCCCTCTTCATTAATACAAATGCTTAGAGAATTCTGAGAGAAATTCCAGTGGAAAAGCTTGAGTTTTCCCTTCCAATTTATCTGGGAAAATCTCATTTTTTCTGAGACGGAATAAAAGATGGGCAATACTCCTGGTAGTAAAGTAGGGCTTTTCTCAGGATTCAGTTGCCAAAGTTGAATGTGATATGAGTCATCTGTGGTTGTGTTTGTGTAAAGTTGTCCTTTGTAGCAAAGTATATTATCTAATGTCACTTTATGAAACTTTCAATGGACGTCGCCTTTTCCCTTCCCAGTTTGTGTGGAAGAATTACTTTAATCTTCTTTTTCTATGGGGAAAGATAAATGTTATCTGCTGTATATACCTGATGAAACACTTATCTCTTTTGATAATTAATGAACCCATTTTAAGTACATGTTTTACTATCCATCTTTTGTGGCCCAGAAATGGATGACAGCGTGATTATGTCTTTGGAAGATAAGTAAATGTGTCTGCTCTTAGATCATCTGGTTTTTAAAACACCAGCAAAGTAAAACTTTCAAAACTGCGGAATTTCTTCATTTTGATTTCAAATATGGCAGCCTCCAATACTGAGCATCTTCTACTTCATTTAAATAGGAATTCATTTACCATGGAAACTGAAAGTGTTAATGTGTTAATAGCATTCTACTTTTCCCCTTTGTACTAAGGTCAGAATACTTTAGGCTTGCTCTAATCTTGATTTATTTTTGCCAGAGTTGCCCAAAATCAGAGTATATGATGGCAATTCAAAATACTCCTGTGGAGATAAAAATATTTCTTACTACCAGGTTGAATTTAGCAGACCATGGAATTTCTTCATTAAACCTTTAGGTAGACCCTTTAATTGGATGCTCCACAGTAGTTCTTATGTTTAAAATAGATCACCTTCAAAATGGACCACCCAATGGCAGACACATTTAGAATAATGATAAATGAGATCTCATAAATACTTTTGCTACTAGTGGAAAGAGTCAGGGTTTTTCTATATAATGCAAATTCTCCATTAATGACACAGTAATACAAGATTGTCATCTCATATGGGGGGATAACATGGGGCAGCTTATGTAGTAATGCATTCTCAGTCCAATTACCTTTGAATGATAATAATAATAATTGTGCTATTTGTGAAGCATTTATCAAGTACTAAATATCGAGGAAGGTACAGTACAATTAAGTCAGACACCGTCCCAGTCATAGATGTGGCATGCAGTCTAAGGGAGAGAAAGAACTGGTATTTTATGCCCATTTTACAGATAGGTAAGTGAGACACAAAGTCAAGTGACTTGCCCAAAGTGTCACAGCTGACAAGTAGCAGTGTAAGGATTAAAAACCAGCTCTCCTACCTCCCATTCTTGTGGGTTTTCCATTAGGCTATGCTGCTTCTCAAAAAGTTGAAGAAACTGGCAAATTATCTGTGTTATTTACTAACAAGCAAACACATTATTATACTTATAAATTGGTTAATAGAATTATTGTTATTATTATTGTTATTATTATTGTTATTATTATTATTATTATTATTAATCTCTTGTAGATACCATGAGACTTCTCTGGAGTCAGAAACAGTGTTCTGAAACTAGAGAGCAGAAAAAAATCAGAAAGAGACACACAAAGAGACAGAAACAGAAGGAAGAACAAACAGGCAGAGAGAAACACAAGCACACTCCAACTCACTCAGTCTTCCAACTCTTTCATATGCATATCTCTACTCACACACACTTTCTGTCATAAACACACACACACATACATAAACATTCACCACTCACATACTCTCTCACTCAAACACACCGTTGTACACATCTTCCCACTCTTACACACACATATATACTCTCTCAAACATGGATTCTCACTCACTCTCACACACACATACTCATGTCTTAGTTTGAGTCTATCCTCTGCTTTCCCACAGCCATAACACTTTTGCTGGGCTTAATCTCCTGGTGCCTGGATTCCTGCTTTTAAATTTACTTTCTTTTGATTCAGAAAGGGGTGAGGCGGGTATGAGTCTTAACAAGAAAAAACAGTGATTTATAAACACTCCTCCAAGCAGAACGTTAGGAGAATGAAAAAGCAGCACGCTCAGGGATCCTATTCTTTTCTTGTGACATCCGTAGTCTTTGTTTGACTGAAACTCCCAGATACAAACTGCTAGGCTTTGTGGTGAATCCCAGCCCAAAGGTTTAATAATTCCGGGGGTGGGAAATAAAAACTGATTGTCACGCAGTTGAGCTGTGCAAACAAAATACTTTTGGGTGCAAAATAATCAATCGATTAATGGTATTTCTTAAACACTTACTTTGTCCAAAGTCCCATGGTATCTATACATAGTATTGTAGAGTACAATAGGATAGAGTTGGTAGATAAAATCCTTGCCTACCAAGGAACCTTATGGTCTAGAGGAGAAGACAGATATTAAAATAAATCATAGACTGGGTAAATGGCAGAGTATAAGGATGTGTACGTAAGTGCTATGAGGCTGGGTGGGATGAATAGTAAATGTTTAAGGGTTACAGATCCAACTTCATTGGTGATGCTAAAAGGATGAGATGGGGAAATAAAACCTTATTCAAGGAAGGCCTCTCAGGGGAAATGTGATTTTAATATGGCTTTGAGGATGGGGAGAGTAATGGTCTGTAGGACATGAACTGGGGGGATGCAGGAGAAATAAAGTAGAAAAACCATACCAAGACCTCTATTAAATGTTCCTAGACCTTACACTGGACACCATCTTTACACAAAAAGCATTTGACACCATTAGTAGACTTGGACATTGGTTAGGAGCAGAGCAGAGATGTTCAACCATCGTTTCAAAATCACCCAGCAGATCGGTGACTGTGCGGTAACCATTACATTCAAACACATTAAACTTCTCATGTATTTGGAATGCTGAATAGTTTTTGGCAGTACTTCTCTATTCAGAGAAGCAGTGTTGCTCAGTGGAGAGAGTCCGGGCTTTGGAGTCAGAGGTCATGGGTTCAAATCCCAGCTCCACCAACTGTCAGCTGTGTGACTTTGGGCAAGTCACTTCACTTCTCTGTGCCTCAGCTCCCTCATCTGTAAAATGGGGATTAAGACTGTGAGCCCTACGTGGGACAACCTGATCACCTTGTATCCCCCCAGTGCTTAGAACAGTGCTTTACATATAGTAAGAGCTTAACAAAGGCCATTATTATTATTATTATTATTCAGTTTAGCAAATCATTTCTCTTGCAAGATGGTATCTTCAATGATACAGTAGTCTGGAGCAATGGATTCATATCCCCAAATCGTTCAGTGACACTTTGAAATTGACTGAGAAAATGACTGGAGAAGGGAAACATTTTCTGATCATTGTAAATCAATCAATCAGTAGTATTTATGAGCACTTACTGTTTGCAGAGCACTGTACTAAGCGGTTGGGAGAGTACAGTACAATGGAGTTGGTAGACACAATCCCCTCCAACAAGTTGTTTGCAGACTAGAAAAACCGCAGGTAATTAAATCCATTGCTACCATCTTCAAAGAGAAGAGAAACCAGATACCACCAGCCATTTGTGTCAGAGTTTTCCACGTTAAACCCATCTCAGCCACTCTTTCAAAATCTCACTTTATTGATCAATCAGTTGTACTTATTGAGTGCTTACTCTGTGCTTATGCCCTGAAACTTGGTTATTTTATCTTTGGATAGTTTCATCATTTAGGCTAGGTCTGTACTAGCAAAATGCAGATTTGAGGTACGATGCAGTCATGAAATATACAACTCAATAAAGAGGGCTGCTTTCACCTGTATTACTCAGATAATGAATATTTTCCCTGAATAATCAGGTTTGACTTTCTAGGAGCCTGAATAACCACTTCACATTATTTTGAGTAGATCAAGTCTCACAGACACTTATTGGTCATTTATCATTGTTTTGTATCCTCTGAGCAACTGAATTGTGGGAAAATTCTCAAATTGACATCATTAATAAAGACACCATTTTAGAATGGTCATGGGTTATTTTTAAGCATAAAGAGGAGCACTGGGAGAATACCCAGGCTGGCTTTTAATGATTAATAATAATTTACAACCTACAAGGGCATCCTTCAGAATTCTACCTGTGAAAAAAGCTGTGCAGAATCACTGAGAATTTCTGAATAGGGAGAGACGAGCCCAAGGGGAAATGCATAAAAGGAGAGAGAATGTAACTATCATTGGAACCACAATAATGCCGGAGGCCATACACAAATAAAAAACAACAATGCATGTAGGCCACCATTAAGAGTGTCAAAAAGGTAGTGTCTCAGGAGGCAACAAAATAATCATTTGAGCATCAGAGCATGTCTGAAGGCAGATTCCACTTTATTGTGGTTGCAAGAGAAGGAAAGTTGTTCGAGTTGTTCAGTGGCTCATACACCATCTGTTGTAGCATTTCAGTAAGTGATAGCGACGGCCTTTAAGACTGATTAGAAGCAACCTCTTTTTTGCGTAAGAAGTATTGTGAAAAGAACTTTTTTTTCCCCCCTCCACAAAGGGATCCAGTCTGATGGGTCTTATTGAGACAAGACCAACAACAGGTTGGGTATCAGGCTTTCAGAGAAACCAAATCTTGAAGAGCAAGAGAATAGCTCTTTCTAAAAATGCCCCAAAAATACTGGGAAAAAAACACTCAGGGATGGTGTAGAGATTCAACTTTGAATTTCATTGACCTTGGAAAAAAAATATATTCTCCTTTGGTGTTTGGCTAGTGGGAGCTTTAGAATAAAGATTTAAAAAATGAGTACCAAAGCTCAAGATCTCACCCACGTATTGTGGAGCTAACACTCATAGTAGAAAATGGTAGCTATTTCTTCAAAGTAATGTCTAAATGTACTTTGCTGTGGAAAAAATATATTTTTCTCTTAGATGACTAACCCACAATGGAATGCCTATTTGAATTAGTCATGACACACAGTAAGTTATTCCTTTTAGACATGTACTCCCTAGAGGGAGAAGGGAATTAATTAATTAATCAATTGATAAATCAATAAATCACTTATTTCCCACGTCCCTGTGGGGGAGAGCTAGCCGATCCAGTGGGAGGGGTATTGGGTAGAGGCGGACAGGGGCTAGAAGGGTACTTAAAACTGGATAAAGATGTGACCAGGAAATAATAATAGTAATGGTATTTGTTAAGCACTTACTATGTGCCAGGCACTGTTCTAAACACTGGAGTAGATACAAGATAATCAAGTTGGACACAATCCCTGTCCCAAACGGGGCTCACAATCTTAATCCCCATTTTACAGATGAGGGAACTGAGGCACAGAGAAGCTAAGTGACTTGGCCAAGGTCACACTGCAGACAAGTGGATGAGCCGGGATTAGAACCCGTGACCTTCTGACTTCCAGGCCCGTGCTCTATCCCAGGAAAGAACTGCCCCAGCCAGAAAATGTCCAACCTACCCTCTCCTCTCAATCCAAATGTCTACCACCTGAGTCCAATAGCTTGCCATAGCCCACCTCGAACATTACATTACCTTCCTCTCTGACATTCCAGATTACAAGCCTCTCCCCTCTCCAGTCCATGCTTCACTCTACCAGCTCCACCACTTATCTTCTGTGTGACCTTGGGCAAGTCACTCCACTTCTCTGGGCCTCAGTTACCTCATCTGTAAAATGAGGATTACACTGTGAGCCCCATGTGGGGCAGGGACTGTGTCCAACCTGACTACCTTGTAGCTGCCCCAGCACTTAGAACAGTGCCTGCCACATAGTAAATGCTTAACAACTACCATAATGATAATAATACTAACTGAATCATTTTTCTAAATAACCCTTCTTGACACATCTCCCCACTCCTCAGAACTCTCCAATGGTTGCCCATCCATCTCTGTATTCAGCAGAAACTCTTCACTTTTGGCTTTCAGGCATTCATTCAGCTCACCCTCCCTCTGCTTGCTTCTCTCCCACTGCAATTTAGCCCACACAGCCTACTTCTAATATCAACCTAATCACTGTGACTCGTTCTTGCCTCATACATCTTCGACCCTGTGATCACACCTTCTCTCCTTTCTGAAGCTCCTATCCACTTCATGACCAACATATGCCTAGTGGATAGTCAGAAGTACCTGGATTCTAATCCCGGCTCTGCCACTTGTCTGCTGTGTGACCTTAGGCAAGTCACTTCACTTCTCTGGGCTTCAGTTTCCTAATTTGCAAAATGGGGATTGAGACTGTGAGCCCCATGTGGGACAGGGACTGTGTCCAACCTGATTAGCAGTTACCTACCCCAGCACTTAGAACAGTGTCAAGTACTTAACAAATACCAGCATTATTATTATATGCCTGTCTTCACAGCCATACTAAAATCACACCTCCTTCAGGAAGTCTTCCTTAACTAATCTATCATCTCCCTACCCTATTCTTCCTCCCTTCTATATTGTCTACGCACGTTCAAACTCATCCATCCCCAGCCTCACAGTATTTACGAATCAAAGGGATCATGTCTTCTTAGACTAATTGTACTCTCAAGATGTAAGCTCCTTGAGAACAGGATCTGTATCTATTTTACTACCCCACATCCTTAGTACAGTCCTCTGCACAGAGTAAGTGCTCAATAGATTACACTGATTAGTAAACCTATCACATTAATTCCTTCTCCCATTCTAGATTGTTAGCTTCTTGTCGGCAGAGAATGTGTCTACCAACTCTGCTCTACTGGATTCTCCCAACCTCTTAGTGTGGTGTTCTGCACAAAGTAAGCACTCAAAAAGTATGATTGATGGATTGATATTCCAACCATAATTTTCCTGGACTTCAAAGGAAGGCCGGAATTCCAGGATAAGAGATTGTTGTTCAGTAATAGGAGTTACGGTTGTAATCAGCTGTGTTTTAGAAATATTTATTTTCGGGTGCCAATACTTGAGAGTGACAATAATTACAATGATATTGACAATAATGCTGACAATGTGAATGGATTCTATAGACTGATATGTAGCTAGATCCATTCATAATCATCTCTGGTATCCTAGGTGGCACCATTAATGGTATAGGTGACTGATGAGAGCAAAGTGTAAATAGATTAACACCATATTTATAAATCAAACCCCCTTGAGTATGGAAAGCAGCAGTTTTAAGATATATTGGGACATAACTGTTTACAAATCAGCAAATTCTGCCTGAGAAGACATTTTGCTATTTAATAAATAAAACTATGGCACATGTTACTCTTCTCTGAACAGATAAGCACCTTCTTGTACTTCCCAAGCACTTAGTACAGTACTCTGCACACAGTAAGCACTCAAAAAATGTGATTGAATGAATGAATGAATTCACAGAAAAGAAAAACAAATAGATGAGTTAGTCAATTGGAATGAAGATGAAGAATAAAACACCAAAAAAAAAAAAAAGATTCCAAATACACCAACACAATCTCTTCAAAGGAATTGAGTACTACATGCTGACCACTGACCAGAAAGAGGTCTTTCTGAATATTTCCCATAGATCCGGGAGATTATTTAATAATAATAATAATAATGACAATAGTAATTATAATTATGGTATTTAAGTGCTTACTATGTGCCAAGCACTGTTCTAAGCACTTGGGTAGATACAAAGTAATCAGGTTGTCCCACATGGGGCTCACAGTCTTAATCCCCATTTTACAGATGAGGGAACTGAGGCATAGAGAAGTGAAGTGACTTGCCTAAGGTCACACAGCAGACAAGTGGCGGAGTCAGGATTAGAACCCACGTCCTCTTGCTCCCAAGCCTTTGCTCTTGCCACTAAGCCATGCTGCTTCTTATCTCAACTGAGATGATAACACTGCTATTGATTCAATGTGTAATAGCCAGCTTAAGAACCAAAGAAAATAAAAGACGAATATTGATGTTGAGCTCTATTCTCCCATTTGGAAGTACAAGAGTATTTTGGTTTGGATTTTCTATGTTTCATTTGAATTATATCCTTGGCAATCCTTTCCCAAAGGAGCTAAATGTAGCAAAAGCATTTAACTCTGTGTCTGAAAAAAGAATATTTTTAATGGTATTTTTTGAGCACTAACTAGGTGCCAGGCACTAAATGCTCAAAGAAGTAAACGTTAAATAAATGTACTCAAGCCTTGATCCGCTACTGAATGCCTATTCTATTCATCATGTAAGCTTGTTATGGGCAAGGAACTTGTCAGCTAATTCTGTTGTATTGGAAGCAGCATGGCGTAGTGGATAGAGCACAGGCCTAAGAGTCAGAACGTCATGGGTTCTAATTCCATCTCTGCCACTTCTCTGCTGTGTGACCCTGGGCAAGTCACTTAATTTCTCTGTGCCTCCATTACCTCATCTGTAAAATGGGGATGGAGACTGTGAGCCCCACGTGGGACAGGGAGTGTCCAACGCCATTTGCTTGTATCAACCCCAGCGTTTAGTACAGTGCCTGGCACATAGTAAGTGCTCTACAAATACCATAATTCTCCCAAGCTCTTAGTACAGTGCTTTACACATAGTAACACTTGATAAATATGATTTATTGACTGATGTATGCTTGTAGAGTGGATGCAATTCTCTAAAAAGTAATTGCATAACCCTGTTTTCAACACTGTTCCATAGTGCTATCCTCCTCAGTTTATATCCTTCCTATTTCTCTTTTACCTTATATCTTTAATATTTGTTTGTTCTGAATATTTCTTAAGCACAGTCATTTATAAAATGAATTAAATCAGTTCTAAAGTATGTTCATTTTAATGTGAAGTACGTTATAACTATTTCTATATGTTATAACTATTTCTCCCATTCTGGGGTGTGTCTCACACTAATTTTCCCTAACGTTTTGAGTGTATTATTTTTGCCGTTAGAGGAATACAGTTAATCCATCAGGGCTGAATTCCATATCTTTTACATTGCAGGCTAGACAGTTGCATACAATTGGCCAACCTAAACCTTGAACTGTTTTCCTTCACATTACTACCAGCTTTTGACACTCAAACTAAAATTATTCATCTTTTAGAGTGGCTACTTTATGATAATTTGCTGGCTGGATAAAATCGTCTTGACATTTCACAAATATTTCCTCAAAAGTCTAAAGTCAAGACAAAATGATGTTTCGACCTTGGAGTTTTCTCATTAGCTGGTAGGATTGGAGATGAAAAAATGGATTCTATTTGGCAGAGTGATTCTGCTTCATTTCTTTTCCGTCCGATGTCACATTTTTTTAATTCTTAACCCCCCAGTGACCCTATTAATTCACTTTTAATTTTGTCCTTAGAAACATAAGAGAAAACACACCTTTTGAGAATCTAGGCATCACTCAGTGAAACCAATGATAAATTATTTTCAAGTTACCTGGTTGTTTATCACATTTAAAGTGGAACATATTTATGCAGGCAAATAAATATATCACATAGATATCCATACAAGTATAATGTGTAAAGATGAAATAGTTCCTAGGATTGAACAATTCATTCATAAAAAACATTCTTCCTTTTGACCAAGTCCCACAATTCAATGTCCAAAAACCTATCAGTTAATGTCCATAAACCTATCAGTCGGTTTACAAAATCTGTCAGAGGCTTGCCTGGAGTTATTTTCTTACACAATTCCCACAGGCTTTCTATTAGTTTTGGAAAGGCCATGTGTTACAAAAAAAAAGTACGCATCTTTCTAATTCATTCATCGTAACCAAAATGCTCATCTGAAAGTCATAGCCGATATCCCGATCCATTTCTTTGAAATCTCTACTAAGGCTTTTTTCTCAGATTGATTTGAATGGCCAAATTCTCATGTCATCTAAAAAGTCACAATCACCTTCAAATTCCAAACTCTCACTGACCTCAAAGTGAACTCCTCTTAGTAGGCTCAGCGGTGTGGAACAGGACTGGTGTTTCAGGAAGTGAGACTCAGCCTGTGTCCCTCACCGTGGTCCAAGGGGCTTGAAGATTTTGCCAGTGGGGACAGAGGGGTTGAAGAGGTGAAGACTGAAGGAGAAACAAAGACTCACGGGTGGAACAAAGAAAAAAAATCAGGGCAGAAATCAGGACAGAGGAACACTTGGACCTTTCACCCCTACTCCCTCCCTCTGCTCTACCCCCTTCCCCTCCCCACAGCACTTGTGTATATTTGTACATATTTATTATTCTATTTATTTTATTAATGATGTGCATATATCTCTAATTCTATTTATTTTGATGCTATTGATTCCTGTCTGCTTGTTTTGTTTTGTTGTCTGTCTCCCCTTTCTAGACTGTGAGCCTGTTGTTAGATAGGGATTGTCTCTGTTGCCGAATTGTACTTTCCAAGTGCTCAGTACAGTGCTCAATAAAAATGATTGAATGAATGAATAGAGCACGGCCCCAGGAGTCAGAGGACTTGGGTTCTAATCCCAGCTCCGCCATTTGTCTGCTGGGTGACCTTGGGTAAATCACTTCGCTCTCTGGGCCTCAGTTGCCTCATCTGTACCTTGGAGATTAAGACTGTGAGCCCCATGTGGGATATGGACTGTGTCCAACCTGATTACCTTATATCTACCCCAGCGCTTAGAACAGTGCTTGCTATATAGCAAATGTTTAAGAAATACCATTCAGAAAAAAATAAAATTTTGGGTGGAAGCGTAGGGGGGAAGTAGATGGAAGGCATTATAAAATTTCAAAAGAAATACCATTCTGAAAGAAATGGAATTTTGGGTGGAAGCGTAGGGGGGGAAGTAGATAGAATGCATTATAAAATTTCAAAACACACTGAATATGAGGCATGGGGGGAAGGAAAACTGAGTTAATTAGGAGTCCCTGAATTTCAATCAGATGCTAAGGGTGACCCAGAGAAATATATTCCAATACCAAGAGATGGAATGTTTTAAAGGAAAAAAGTAGTTCAGGGACCATCAGAAAAGGCTATAAATTCTGAGACCACAAATTTAAAATGAGGCCTAATCTTAGAAGGGTTTCTTTGTTTGTTTTTTAGGTTTTTAGGTTTTTTTCTGGCTCAATATTAGATTTCACCCTTGAGTTTTTCTTGAGAAACACCTGCAACTCGGTACATCTTAGATAAAGGCAAGATCGCTGGAAAGCTATCAGGTGACTCATTCTTTATACATTGATGAAAAAGATAGATAGTAGGAGGGTTGGCTGGGAAGTATTGTCCTAGAAACGTCCATTAGTAGGATCTAAAGAATGTGATGTCAGTTTCAAGTTTGTTAGCCCCTAGGTTTTACAAAATGTTTGTCCTTAAGGGGCTGCCTCCATTCATATCCCTCATTTTCTTCCAAGAACTAGTCAACAGACTCACCCCAAACCTCAGCCCTGAGCCCTTTAGAACCTTGGAAGAACACACTTCTCATGATATATAATTTAGCTAATCCTTCATAGACTGTCTTTCTGTTTCTCCAGGACAGTTTACCTTTTTCCACGGATGCCGTTAATGTGATTATTTCTTAATTAATAATTAATAATAATAATTATGGTATTTAAGTGCTTACTAAGAGCTGTGGTAGATACAGGGTAATCTAGTTGTCCCATGGGGGCTCACACTTTTAATTCCCATTTTACAGATGAGGTAACTGAGACACAAAGAAGTTGAGTGACTTGTCCAAGGTCACACAGCAGACAAGTGGTGAAGCTGGATTAGAACCCATGATCTTCTGACTCACAAGCCCGTGCTCTTTCCACTAAGCCATGCTGCTTCTATTTTTCTATTATTCTATTATTATTCTACTTATTTCCTTCTCTATTGTCCTACCTACCCCTGCTTAGATGTCCCAAACCTAATGTGCTCATCATTATAATGATAATTAATAATAATGAAGGTATTTGTTAGGCGCTCACTATGTGTCAAGCACTGTTCTAAGCGCCAGAGTAGATACAAAGTAATCAGGTTGGACACAGTCCCTATCCCACATGGGGCTCATAGTCTTAATCCCCATTGTACAGATGTAACAGAGAAATTAAGTGCCTTGCCCAAGGTCACACAGCCAGCAAGTAGCTAAACCAGGATTAGAACCCACGTCTTCTAGACTGTCAGCCCATTGTTGGCTAAGGATTGTCTCTGTTGCTGAATTGTACTGTCCAAGCACTTAGTACGGAGCTCTGCACACAGTAAGCGCTCAATAAATATGATTGAATGAATGAATGAACGAATGAATGCTGAAGTAGCAGCAGGAAGTGCTTGTCCCTGTTAGCACTTCATTTTCCACTTCTCACTTTCATCACTCCTCTTTCCTCTTCAAGGGTCTGGCTAGGTTAGGAGGAGTCAAGAGGGACACTGGCTCTCGGCCTTATTTCTGAGGATTACTGGATAATAATAACTGTGGCATTTGTTGAAGACTTATTATGTGCCAAGCACTGTAAGAAGCACTGGGATAATCAGGTGAAAATGGACATTAAGACTGTAAGCCCCATGGGGGACGTAGACTGTGTCCAGCCTGTGTAGCGTGGATCTACCCCAGTGCTCAGAACAGTGGCTGGCACATAGTAAGCACTAACAAATACCATGAAAACAATGGGGATCATATCTACCAACCCTATTGTATTGTATTGTATTCTCCCAAGTGTTTAGTATAGTGGTCTGCCCAAAGTGTGCAAATAAGTACCATTGATTGATTGATTGATGAATCTATTCCTTCTTTCTCTCCATCTCCTTCCTTATCTCTGTTCTCTCTTCCCCCATTCCCCTCTTATTTCTTCTCTCTCTCTCTCTTTCTCTGGTTCATCTGCTGAAGACCTTGGGCTCTGGCATTTCCAATCTCATTCTGCCTGAAAAAACACTGCACTTCCCTGACACCAGTACCTACCATGGTCATCCTGGTTGCCTTCAGTCTTTCGCTTTCAGGAAGTTCCATATTGATTAATTCAGAGACTAACAAAAACAATAATTAATCATTACAGTGCTCATTAAGTGCCTACTATGTGCCCAGTATTGTACTAAGCACCAGGATAGATATAAAGTAATCAGGTTGGACACAGTCCCCATCACTTTTAGGGCTCCCTCTCTTAAACCCCATTTTACAGATGAGGTAACTGAGGCACAGAGAAGTAAAGTCACTTGCCCTAGGGTCACGCAGCAGACTTGTGGCCGAGTCAGGATCAGAACCCAGATCTTCTGATGCTGAGACCTAGTGTTCTTTGAGAAGCAAGAAGCAGTTCTCTGAGAAGCACTGTGGCTTAGTGGAAAGAGCATGGGCTTGGGAGTCAGAGGACATGGGTTCTAACCCCGGGTCTGCCACTTGTCTGCTGTGTGACCTTAGGTAAACCACTTAGCTTCTCTGTGCCTCAGTTACCTCATCTGGAAAATGGGGATTAGGACTGTGAACCCCACGTGGGACAACCAGATCACCTTGTATCTACCCTAGCATTTAGAACAGTGCTTGGCACATAATAAGCGCTTAACAAATACCATAATTGTTATTATTATTTTTCCACTATGCCACACTGCTTCTCCAATACACTATTCTCATTTGGGAAATTTCTAGTCATAGTCAGGGAACGAATACAATGGAAGGACAGGTGAAAAACAGGATGGAAGAGACAGATCAGGATGTCAGCTAATTGCCTCGGGATCAGAGGAAGACAGAGATCAAGCCAAAGAAAACTCCTGCCAGGCCTGGCTCTGCCCAAAGTGGTACGGCAACAAAGTCGAGCATGTTATCCAGTGCCAGATTCACAGGATGGGGATGGAGTGGGGCTGCTGTGTTCATCGACACAGAGAAGAAAGGAGAGCTTGTTTTTTCTTTGCTGCTGAAAACAAATTGAGAAATAATTTTATTTTCTGCCTCAAGTCTGGGAAATGCACACCACTGAGCTGGGAGCCCAAAACGACAAACAACAAAAGAAAAAAATGAGATTAACGAATAAAGTTTTTCCTCCTGTTTAATAGAAAATTGGCAAACCTTATGGTGTCTGAGTCAAGGCCTCCACAAAGATCTTGCGAAGCAGCTGTGCAGAGGACTCTGTGCCTGAAGCCTAAGGAGAGAAAGCAAAGAGCAGCGCAAGGAATGAATGAAAGTTCTGCTCCTTGGATTTCATGAAAAATGCAAATTTTTGCTGATCATTCTTAGCCTAGTATCTAGCTGCCTACTGGAGAGTATTTCAATGGAAAGATTCTTTATACTCTTGAACACAAATAGGACCTTCACCACCATTTTCACAAAATCGATCTATCAATCAAATCAACATCATCATCAATCGTATTTATTGAGCGCTTACTGTGTGCAGAGCACTGTACTAAGTGCTTGGGAAGTACAAGTTGGCAATCAAATGTATTTACAGGGTCCTTACAGTGTGCAGAGCACTGTACTAAAAACTTGGGAGAGTATAATGCGACAGAGTTGACAGATATGTCCCTGCCCAGAAGGAGCTTGCAGTCTAGAAAGGGAGACAGACATTAAAATAAATTATGAATAGGTACATAAGTCCTGTGAGTCTGAAGGTGGGGTGAATATCAAGTGTTTAAAGAGTATAAATCTAAGTGTGAGGGTGATGCAGAAAGGAGAGGGGTTGGGGGAAATGAGGGCTCAGTTATGGAAGGCTTCTTGGAGGAGGTGTGATTTTAATAAAACTTGAAGCTGAGGAGAGTGGTGGTAGGTCAGGAACGTAGGGGGAGGAAATTCATTCATTCATTCAACCATATTTATTGAGTGCTTACTGTGTGCAAAGCACTGTACTAAGTGCTTGGGAGAGTACAATATAGCAACAGACACATTTCTGCCCACAGTGAGCTCACAGGGCAGAATATGGACAGAGAAAAGGCAGCAAGATAAAAGAGATCGAGATACAGTGAGTAGGTTAGCGTTAGAGGAGTGAAACAAGTGTTCTGGTTTGCACTAGGAAATCAGCAAAGTAAGATAGGAGGAGGCAAGGTGATTTAAAGTCATTGGTGAGGAGTTTCTATTTGATGTGAAGGTGGATGGACAACCACTGGAGGTTCTTGAGGAATGGGGAAACATGGACCAAACTTTATTTTAGAAAAATCACCCAGGCAGCAGAGGGAAGTATGGACTGGAGAGGAGAGAGATAGATGGCAAGGAGGTTGATGCAGTAGTTAAGGCCTGATAGAATAAGTGCTTGGATCAGCATTGTAGCAGTTTGGATGGAGAGAAAGGGGTGAATTTCAGTGATGTTGTGAGGATGGAACTGAAAGGTTACGGTGACGGATTGAATACGTGGACTGAATCAGATCAGTCATGGACTGAAATGAGTCATGAGAAGCAGTGTGGCTTGGTCAACAGAGCATGGGCTTGGGAGTCAAAAGGTCATGGGTTCTAATCCCAGCTCCACCGTGGATCTGCCGTGTGACCCTGGGCAACCCACTTTACTTCTTTACGCCTCAGTTACCTCATCTGTAAAATGGAGGTTGAGACTGTGAGTCCCATGTGGGATAGGGACCGTGTCTAGCCCAATTTGCTTGTAACCACCCTAGTGCCTAGTACAGTGCCCAGGACATAGTAAGTGCATAACAAATACCACAATTATTATTACTAATATTATTAACACCTAGGTGAAGTTAGGAAGATAAATGAAGAAAAGAAGTCCTTCATCCCCAAGGGCATGAAAATGGTGTTGAATCTGCCAATAAGAACAGTGAAATTGTGGCATCCCTTTACTGCTGTGGTTTATCCCCATTTTACAGAAGAGGTCACTGAGGCCCAAAGAAGTAAAGCGACTTACTGCGTGCCAAGCACTGTTCTATTTGCTATGTTAAATACAAGGTAATTAATTCATTCATTCAATCATATTTATTGAGAACTTACTGTGTGCAGAGCAATCAATCAATCAATCAATCGTATTTATTGAGCGCTTACTATGTGCAGAGCACTGTACTAAGCGCTTGGGAAGTACAAATTGGCAACACATAGAGACAGTCCCTACCCAACAGTGGGCTCACAGTCTAAAAGGAGCACTGTAATAAGTGCTTGGAAAGTACAATACAGCAATAAAGGGAAACAATCCCGGCCCACAAGAGGCTCACAGTCTGGGGGTGGTAATCAGAAAGTCCGACATGGGACTCATAGCCTTAATCCCCATTTTCCAGATGAGGGAACTGAGGCCCAGAGAAGTGAATTGACTTTCCCAAGATCACCTAGCAGACAAGTGGTGGAGCCAGGATTAGAACCCATGTCCCCTGACCCGAAGCCCAAGCTCTTACCACTAGGCCATGCTTCTTCTCTGGTCTATGTCTCCATTGGAGGAGACTCAGAACCAGAATCGGGGATTGGTAGGCAATGCTGAGGGCAATAGGGAGAGCTTTAGCTCCCCCCACTAACCCAAATTGGTCTGAATGGGTCAAATAATCCAGAAGGGGCACCCTCAAATCACACTGCCTCCTCTATTCCTGAAGACAATGTGAGAAGACAACAGAAGACAACATGAGAAGCAACATGGTGTAGCAGATAGCGCATAGGCCTGGGAGTCAGAAGATCATGGGTTCTAATCTTAGCTCTGCCACTTGTCTGCTGTGTGATCTTGGGTAAGTCATTTCACTTCTCTGGGCCTCAATTACCTCATCGGTAAAGTGGGGATTGAGACTGTGAGCCCCACGTGGGACAGCGATTGTGTCCAACCCAATTTGCTTGTATCCACCCCAGCACTTAGTTCCTGGAACAGAGTTAAGCACTTGAGAAGCACCATAATCATTATTATTATTATCATTATTACAACTGGTCAGCCCCTCAAATATCTGTCCAGGTCAAAGCCAGGGAGATGAAGATCTTAACAGAATTTTGCTTGAAGTATTTTTGCCTGGCAGTGGTCCACGATCAGACTCCTGGGGATAATTTCCAGGGCTTCCTGGCTTTTACAAGGTTCGAAATATTTCGTTTTTATTGTTTCCCGTTTCCAGCCCCAGCAAGAAACTCAAAGGTAAATGAAAAAAATAGTAGCATTGAAAAGAACTCAGAAAGTTCATAGATTTTTTTCCAGTTAAAAATGGGTTTAAGCAAAGTTCTTGGAGTCTGCGAGGCGCACCGGATGGGCCCAAGCAGTGACCTGAAAATGGATCAATAATGCCAGGATAAATGCCTGTTTATTGTACTGCCACATGTAATCTTTATGTATATTTTCTTGGGGCTGAAGTCAAAAGAACTGCCCAATCTCATAGCCTCATGGCATACTCTCTGACTCCAGCCTGCCTTCCATAGGCTTCCTACGCGATCTCGCTTTCTTGAGTGAGTCAAAACCATGCCTTAGAAATTGAGCTCAAAATCTAGTGGGTTGTTTGGCATACATTCAGGAATCGGGAAGGTGAATGGGAGAGACAGAGCAAGGGAAATGTGAACCTAGTACCTTGGAGCTTCTCGGCTGCTGCTGAGCTATTCATTCATTCATCCGATCGTATTTATTGAGTGCATACTGTGCAGAGCACTGTACTAAGGGCTTGGGAGAGGGCAATACAACTGTGGTGTTGGAGGAGGGGGCTAGGAGGAAGAGGGAGTGCGACAAGGAGGAGAGAAGAGCACAGTAGGTATGACAGAGGAGGTGAGCAGGGTTGACAGCTATATTTGCACATAGTAAGCGCTTAATAAATGCCATTATTATTATTATTATTTCTAAGGCATAGCCACCACAGCAGAACCTATGTGGGGCAGGGACTTTGATCTGATTGCACCCCTTCTACCCCAGTGCTTAGCACAGTGCTTGGCACACAATAAGCACTTGACAGATAACACAATTTTTCTTATCTTTGTCAGGAAAGTAATGATAATAATGGTAATTGGGGTATTCGTTTAATGGTTACTATGTGCCAGGCCCTGTACTAAATGCTGAGGTGGACACATGTAAATTGGGTTGGACACAGTCCCTGTCCCACATGGGGCTCATAATCTTAATCTCAATTTTACAGATGAGGTAACTGAGGCACAGAAAAGTGAAGTGACTAGCCTAAGGTCACACAGCAGGCACATGGCAGAGCAAAGATGACAACTGTGTGTACCAGAGTAATATTAATTATAATACTTGTTAAGTGCTATATGCCAAGCACTGTTCTAAGCACTGGGGTAGATACAAGTTAGGTTGAACACAGTCCCTGCCCCACATAGGGCTCACACTCTTAATCCCCATTTTACGGATGAGGTAATGAGTCCCAGAGAAGGGACGTGACTTACCCAAGATCACACAGCAGACATGTGGCGGAGCCAGGATTAGAACTCATGACCTTCTGACTCCCAGGCCCAGGTTCTATCCACGAAGCCACGGTGTAGTATTTTGTGACTTACATACAGGAGCTGCAGAGAAACTGGGAAAACTGTGGCAGTGGTTTAATTTGCATCTTTCTGAGGCGTGTGATGTGAAGCGACATTTTCTGATCTTTCAACTTTTGCCCCTGGGTTGAGGTTCTGTTCATTTTCAAATGAGAGCTGGTCTGAGACCTCTAAAGACTCGGTTTCCCTGGAATGTTTGAATTTAGGAGGCCTGAAGATTAAGGTCTGAGTGAGCTCCCTCACCCCACCCCACCTCCAGCCATCTCCGCCGCAGTTTCTAACTATTTGGGGGGGCAGGCTGCCCTCCTGTCCTCCTGCTCCTGGAGCCTTTCCACAAATCTTCTTCCTCTTCCCTGTTCAGATCAGTGTAGAATTCTTTCTTTCTTTTTATTTTTTAAATGGTATTCATTAAGTGCTCACTATGTTCCAGGAATTATACTAAGCGCAGTAGTAGATACAAGCCACCACAGGATCGTTAAAATTCTCCCTTTCCCTTCCACCAAATTGCGACCACACTGGCCCAAACACATAATAATAATAATAATAATAATAATAATAATAATAGTAACAGTAATAACGGTATTTGCACTGGGGTAGATACAAGCAAATCGGTTTGGACACAAACCCTGTTCCGCATGGGGCTCTTATCCTGTCTGGCCTTGAGTACTGCATCTGCCTCCTCTTTGACCTCCCAGCCTCCTCTCTCTCCCCACTCCAGTCCGTACTTCACTCTGCTGTTGGGATCATTTTTCCACAAAAAATGTTCAGTCCATGTCTCCCCACTCCTCAAGATCCTCCATTGGTTGCCCATCCACCTCTGCATTAAACAGAAACTCCTCACCATTGGCTTTAAAGCACTCCGTCATCTTGCCTCCTCTTACCTCCCCTTACTAATCTCCTAATCCAGAGCAGCCTGGACACTCCACTCCTCCAGCGCCAGTTCAGTACAGTGCTCAGCACATAGTAAGCGCTCAATAAATACCACTAATTGATTGATACGAGATAATCAAGTTGGATACAGTCCATGTCCTATTTGGGGCTCCCAGTCTGAATCCCCGTTTTACAGATGAAATAACTGAGGCACAGAAAAGGTAAGTGACCTGCCCCAAGTCACACAGCAGACAAGAGATGGAGCATGATTAGAACCCAAATGTGGGCTGTTCTAGGTCATTTCGAAATGCTTCCTCTAAACTGCAGACTCTATTTGTTTTATTTTCTCTGGATAGTTCACAGCCAGAAATGCTGGTTCCTAACCATTTTTTCTGGCTACTTCATGATTGATGTGTTTGCTTTCTTTACATCCCAGGAGACTTTCCCAGACTATGCCTTTTATTTCCCCCCATCTGCACTCCCTTCTACATCAACTGTGAACTTGGCTGGGTACCTTTTAAGCATTTTGATACCCAAGACCCACAGCATTTATGTAAAGATGCTTTTATTCCTATTTCCCCTAAGATGCTATTTCCCCTAACCATTATCAATTTTAATGTCCGTCTTTCCCTCCAGACTTTAAATTCCTGCTGGTCAGGCAAGGTGTCTCTCAACTCCATTGTACTGTGTTCTCCCAAGTGCATAGTAGAGTGCTCTGCACACAGTAAGTGCTCAATAAATACCATTATTATCATTATTATTAATAATAATAATTGTGGCATTTGTTAAGTGCTTACTTTGTGCCAGGCACTGAGTAGATACAAGATGATAATAATGATGTTGGTATTAGTTAAGTACTTATTATGTGTCAAGAACTGTTCAAAGTGCTAGTGTAGATACAAGTTAAGCAGGTTGCACACAGACCATGTCCCCCATGGGGCTTTTAGTCTCAATCCCTATTTTCCAGATGAGGTAACCAAGGCCCAGAGAAGTGAAGTGTCTTGCCCAGGGTCACACAGCAGACATATGGCAGAGCCGAGACTAGAACCCAGGTCCCTCTGACTCCCAAGCCCATGCCCTTTCCACTGGGCCACACTGCCTGATTGATTCCCCACTTCTCTGGGGACAGAGCAACATCTTATCACAGATTTTCAGCTCAAATGTATCCCACAATAAACTAGTTTCCTTTTGTGCTCTGCCACTAGTGATTGAAGGTGATCATGCCATGTTATCACTTGGCAGTCTGCCCAACAGTGTGCCAATATGCATGTTGCTAAGACTGTCAACTTTCCTAATAATGATAATAATAATAATAATAATAATAATGATGTTATTTGTTAAGCATTTACCATGTTCCAAACACTGTTCTAAGTGCTGGGGTAGATACAAGATAATCAGGTTGTCACACGGGGCTCACAGTCTTCATCCCCATTTTCCAGATGAGGTAACTGAGGCACAGAGAAGTGAAATGACTTGCCCAATGTCATACAGCTGATAAGTGGCAGAGCCGGGATTAGAACTCATGACCTCTGACTCCCAAGCCTGGGCTCTATCAATTCAGCCAGAATTGCTCCCCTTGGCTAAAAGCTACTAACTAAGAGCCGGCCAGCCATGGTGGCCTGTCTTGTCATCCCAGTGGAAAACTTAGGATGCAGGATGCGGGGGAGTCCAGGATTTGCAAACCAGAGTATCATCAGTCATCTGATCTGGCCCATACTTGCTTCCAAGACTCTTCTCTAGCTTGAATCCCTCCTGCAAACCACTGGAAGATGATGGGCTAATTCCCGGGCAATGATGGGGGTTCTCGTTCATTCCAAACTGTCGGGTTTTTTAATGCTATTTATTAAGCGCTTCTTATGTGCCAGGCACTGTACTAAGTGCTGGGGTAGTTACAAGATATTTATGTTGGACACAGTCCCTTACCACATAGGGTCCACAGTCTTAATTCCCATTTTACAGATGAGGGAACTGAGACACAGAGAAGTGAAGTGACATGCCCAAGGTCACACAGCACACAAGAGTGAGCCCGCTGTTGGGTAGGGACTGTCTCTATATGTTGCCAACTTGTACTTCCCAAGTGCTTAGTACAGTGCTCTGCACACAGTAAGCGCTCAATAAATACAATTGAATGAAAGAGGCAGAGGCGGGTTTAGAATCCAGGTCCTCTGGCTCATCAATTAATTCATTCAATCATATGTATTAAGTGCTTACTGTGTGTGGAGCACTGTACTAAGTGCTTGGGAGATAAAAAACAAAAATCAACAGACATATTCCCTGCTCATAATGATCATACAGTCCCACATGGGGCTCACAGCTGTAATCCCCATTTCACAGATGAGGGAACTGAGACCGAGAGAAGAGAAATGACTCTCCCAAGGGCACACAGCAAATAAGTGGTGGAGTCAGGATTAGAACTCAGGTCCTTCAGACTCCCAGGGCCATGCTCTTTCCACTAGGCCATGCCCCTTCTCAGTTCCCAAGGATCTTTCAGAGGTTTGGCTCCTGGCATCCCATTTGGATCAATCGTCAATCAATCAAATCAGTGGCATTTATTAAGTGTTATTGGGTGCAGGGCATTGTACTACACACTTGGGAGAGGACAATACAATAGAGTTGGCAGGCATGATCTCAGGGATAAATAGTTGATAAAATAAATTTCATATGGGAAAGAGGCAGAGTATAAATATATATACTTAGGTGCTGTGGGGGTGGCGTAGTATAAAGGCTTAAAGAGTACAGATTCATGAGAAGCAGCATGGACTACTGGTTAGAGCGTGGGCCTAGTCAGAAGGAATTAACCTGGGTTCTAATCCCAACTCCGCCACTTTTCTACTGTGTGATCTCGGGCAAGTCACTTCACTTCTCTGGGCCTCAGTTCTCTCATCTATAAAATGGGGATCAGGACTGTGAGTCCCATGTGGGACACGTACTGTGTTCAGTCTGATTACTTTGTATCTACCCCAGCATTTAGTACAGTGGCTGGCCCAGATTAAGCCCTTAACAAATCCATGAAAAAGAAAAAAAAGCACATAGTCCAGAAGGGAGAGCAGATATGGTGGGGAAATGAGGGATCATGAAAGGTGTTTTGGGGGAGACATGATTTTAGTATTTATTCATTTATTTATATTAATGTCTGTCTCCCCCTCTAGACTGTGAGCTTGTTGTGGGCAGGAAATGTGTCTGATGTTATATTGTACTCTCCCAAGTGCTTGGTACAGTGCTTTGCACACAGTAAATGCTCAATAAATATGATTGAATTGCAAATGTGCCCCGCCCGTCCTCTTGACTGTGCAGACACCATGGCCCCACTCGGCAGGGGCTGAGGGAAAGGCCTCCCACCTGTATATATGCATATATGTTTGTACATATTTATTACTCCATTTATTTTACTTGTACATATTTATTCTATTTATTTTTTGTTAATATGTTTTGTTTGGTTGTCTGTCTCCCCCTTCTAGACTGTGAGCCCGCTGTTGGGTAGGGACCATCTCTATATGTTGCCAGCTTGAGCTTCCCAAGTGCTTAGTATAGTGCTCTGCACACAGTAAAAGCTCAATAAATGTGATTGGATGAATGAATTAATGAATGAATTGAATTTAGTAGGGCTTTAAAAGTTGGGAAGAATGAAGGATGTGTTTGGTCTTGGTTGGTGTACAGTAAGTGTATTAAATACCCCTGATTGATTGATAGTAGGGATAGATTCTGGAAATGTCGAGGAGAAAGAATGGGGAATTGCCTTCTGGACAATATTACTTCGATGCTTCTCTATATTCGATAATAAGAGAAGGAGCATGGCTTAGTGGAAGGAGCACAGGCTTCGGAGTCAGAGGTCGTGGGTTCTAATCCCTGCTCTGCCACTTGTCAACTGTGTGACCTTGGGCAAGTCACTTAACTTCTCTGTGCCACAGTTACCTCATCTGTAAAATGGGATGAAGACTGCGAGCCCTACATGGGACAACCTGATTACCTTGTATCTACCCCAATGCTTAGAACAGTGCTTGGCACATAGTAAGTGCTTAACTAATACCAACATTATTATTATTATTATTATAGTTCTGCCATTTTGGCCTGATCTCTCTATCCTAGCAAACTACCCAAATGTTCCCGGGGCAAACTCTCTTCTAGGTCACTAAGATTACAGCCAGAGTCCAATGAAGAGGCTTCCAAGATTTAGTTCCTTAGACTTACCTTAGACCCTTCCCCCCTATTAGAGTACAAGAGAAGTACAAGAATAAGTACAGAGAAGCAGTATTCCCTAATGAATAGAGCACAGGCCTGGTAGTCAGAAGGACCTGTGTTCTAATCCCAGCTCTGCCACTTGTAATAATAATGATGGCGTTTAAGAGCTTACTACGTGCCAAGCACCATTCTAAGTGCTGGGGTAGATACAAGGTAATCAGGTTATCCCAAGTGGGGCTCACAGTCTTAATCCCCATTTTACAACTGAGGGAACTGAGGCACAGAGAAGTTAAGCGACATGCCCAAGGTCACACAGCAGACAAGCAGCAGAGCTGGGATTAGAACCCAGGTCCTCTAACTCCCAGGCCCCTGCTCTATCCACTACACCATGCTACTGAACTAAGCACTTGGGAGAGGACTTGAAAGTGCTTACCAAACAAGTTCCCTTATCCAAACTGTCCCCTTTTTTGTGTGTAAAATATTTACTCCTTTCCATATTTGGCAACACAGAACTTGAGAAATTGTTGAAGAGAAAGGCAAATGATAACATGATACTCTATTTTATTGTACTCTTCTGAGTGCTTAATACAATGCTCTGCACACAGTAAGTGCTCAAAAAATGGCATTGATTGTTTGACTTGATCAGCAAATAGATTTATTGGAATTAACCATAGTAAAATCATTTTTGCTATTTTTCATGACCTAACCTAATTTTCCTCCATTCATCACCATCAGCATAACAAATGCCCATAAAGCAAATACCAAGCACTTTGTATAGTGCTCTGCACACAGTAAGCGCTCAATAAATACGATTGAATGAAATACCCCAAACTCAAGAACCGTTATTTCAACTCAGTGTAGTGGGTCACCAACAGCCCAGTGATCCAGTGGGGTTGAATAGAGAAGCAGTGTTGTCTAGTGGATGGAACCTGGACCTGGGAATTATAAGGACCTGGGTTTTAATCCTGGTTCCACCACCTGTCTGCTGGGCGAGCCTTGGGTGAGTCACTTAACTTCTCTGTGCCTCAGTTCCTTCATCTGTAACATGGGGATTAAGACTCTATGGCCCATGTGGAGCATGGACTGTGAACAATCTGATTAGCTTGCATCTACATCAGCACTTAGTGCAACTCTTGGCACATAGTAAGGGCTGAACAAATATTATTAGAAGTGGTCCAGCACTTCTGCTAGCTTGGAAGGGTCCCACAGAAAGGAAGCCTCCTACCTTCCATCCCCGGCCTGGGAGTTAGAATGACCTGAGTTCTAATCCTGGCTACGCCACTTGTCTGCTGGGTGACCTAGGGCAGGTCACTTCACTTCTCTGTGCCTCAGTTACTTCACCTGTAAGATGGGGATTAATAATAACAACGATAATAATTATGGTATTTGTTCAGTATTCGTTATATGCCGGGCACTGTACTAAGCGCTGGGGTGGATACAAGCAAATTGGGTTGGACACAGTCCCTGTCCCACGTGGGGCTCACAGTCTCAATCCCCATTTTACAGAGGAGGTAACTGAGGCAAAGAGAAGTGAAGTGACTTGCCCAAGATCACACAGCAGACAAGTGGCAGACCTTCTGACTCCTAGGCCTGTGTTTTATCCAGTATGCCATGCTGCTTCCCAGCACAGGATAAGACTGTGAGACCTTTGTGGGACGGACTTTGTCCAGCCCAATTATCTTAATATGGTGTTTGGCACATAGTAACTGCTTAACTAATAGCCCAATTATCCTTATTATTATCATTACTATAGGGGAAGCGAATCAGAGCAGAGGCACCTGGGAATGACCTAGATTTGCTGATGACTGAGGTTGTAGATGTTGATTTTTGGAAATGTCAATGCCTTTGATGGCAAACTCCTTGAGGGTAAGGGTCATGTCGGCTACCCTCACAAATACATAGTACAGTGCCCATGTTTACGTTGTATTAGGCGTTTAATGAGCTATATTTGGTTAGACATATCGAGAATTCTCCTGTTTAAAGAGCCCTCTATGACTTACCATGCAGATTGTTCTAAGTTTGATTCCAAACTCACATTGACCGCTTGAGTTTCCGGAACGTATAGCGCAAAGGAAGTTAGAACATTTTGTTCCAAAAATCTAAGTTTTGCAATATTTCGAGTACTAAATGCAGTTAATGTCTGCAACTCAGTGGATCTTTTCTTATAGATCAGTGCCTCTAGACCCTTCTAGAAAGCTCCGTGTGGGGAGGTTCGTGTCTACCAATTCTATTGTACTCTCCCAAGCGCTTAGTACAGTGCTCTGCATACAGTAGGTGCTCACAAATACCACTGATTGATCAACTGATAATAGACATGAAAGACATAAGCTAGAAATAAGTTTCTATCATTTAAGCAACAGTAACAGGCTTCCTGCAGTGAGGGCTGAAATCCCTCCCAGGTCCTGATCTCCATGGGGCAATTAATAGCCCATTAGTGAAAAGCCACACTGCTACTGCACACCTTTCTCAGCTAAATTACCAACTCCTAACCGCTCCCCAGTTGCTCTGAAGTTACAATAATAAAACAAATTTTCTTTAGCCTGAGCACATGGTCCTAGTTAGACACAAGGCAGCCCCCCTCCCCATCCCCCCTGCCTTACCTCCTTCCCCTCTCCGCAGCACCTGTATATATATATATATATATGTTTGTACATATTTATTACTCTATTTATTTTACTTGTACATATTAATTCTATTTATTTTATTTTGTTAATATGTTTTGTTTTGTTGTCTGTCTCCCCCTTCTAGACTGTGAGTCCGCTGTTGGGTAGGGACCATCTCTATATGTTGCCAACTTGTACTTCCCAACACTTAGTACAGTGCTCTGCACACAGTAAGCGTTCAATAAATATGATTGAATGAATGAATGAATGAATGTGGAGAGAGCAAATTGCACCCTAGTGGAAGGGGAGGAGGAAAGGAGAGAGAGAAAAAAAGAAGTCGAGAAGAAGAGAGGGAAGGAGGAAGGGAGGGAGTAAGAAAAGTTAGTATAGAGGATGAGAAGGGGAAGGGAGGAAGGCGAGGAGGGAGGATGGGTGAGAGAGTAAGAAAGAAGGGAAAAAGAAAGAGAAGAGGGAAGGAAAGAAGGTCAAAGAGAGCAAAAGATTAAGGGAGGGGGCGAATAAAAATGAATCCAGAAGCCATCATTTTTGGATTTTATAAGTTCTGTGTGAATGAATGATTGGCTGCACTTTTCCAAGACTTCTATTAGTCAGACTAATTCCTCAAGCAGGGTCCAATCCCACATGGGATTCTGGGTAATGTAGCCATTAGAGAGATGTAGTCCCTACTACTACTAATAATATTAATTATGGTTTTTATTAAGTGCTTGCTATGTTCCAGGTGGATACAAGCAAATTGAGTTGGACACAGTCCCTGTCCCCCATGGGGCTCACAGACTTACTTCTCATTTTACAGGTGAGGTAACTAAGGCACAGAGAAGTTAAAGTGACTTGCCCAAAGTTACGCAGCTGACAAGTGGTGGAGCCGGGATTAGAACCCATGACCTCTGACTTCCAAGCCCACGCTCTTTCCACTAAGCCACGCTGTTTCTATAAATGTAATAGAATTAGTACGCACATCCCCTGCCCACAAGGAACTTACAGTTTAAGGGGGGACACAGTCATTAAGGTAAATGGGTGTTAGAGGACCTAGATTCTAATGCTGCCTCTGCCACTTGCCTGCTGTGTGACCTTAGATAAGTCACTTAGTTTCTCTGGGCCTCAGTTCCCTCATCCGTAAAATGGGATTCAAGACTTCTCTCACCAATTTTCAACGTGAGCCCCATGTGAGACCCGATGATCTTTTATCTACCCCAGCACTAAGTACAGTTAATGGCACATAATAAGCACTAAACAAATACGACAATTATTATAATAATCATTTTAAATTACAGATATATCCATAAGTTCTGTGGAGCTGTGTGATCTAGTAGAAAGATCAATCAATCAATCAATCAATCAATCGTACTCATAGAGCACTTACTGTGTGCAGAGCACTGTACTAAGCACTTGGGAAGTACAAGTTGGCGACATATAGAGACAGTCCCTACCCAACAGTGGGCTCACAGTCTAGAAGGGGGAGACAGAGAACAAAACCAAACATATTAACCAAATAAAATAAATAGAATAGATATGTACAAGTAAAATAAATAAATCAATAGAGTAATAAATATGTACAAACATATATGCATATATACAGGTGCTGTGGGGAAGGGAAGGAGGTAAGGCAGTGGGGATGGAGAGGAGGGCGAGGGGGAGAGGAAGGAGGGGCTTCAGTCTGGGAAGGCCTCCTGGAGGAGGTGAGCTCTCAGTAGGGCCTTGAAGGGAGGAAGAGAGCTAGCTTGGCAGATGTGGGGACGGAGGGCATTCCAGGCCAGGGGGATGGCGTGGGCCGGGGGTCGACAGCGGGACAGGTGAAAATGAAGCACGGTGAGGAGATTAGCGGCAGAGGAGCAGAGGGTGCGGTCTGGGCTGTAGGAGAGAAGGGAGGTGAGGTAGGAGGGGGCGAGGTGAGGAGAGCCTTGAAGCCGAGGGTGAGGAGTTTCTGCCTGATGCACAGATTGATTGGTAGCCACTGGAGATTTGTGAGGAGGGGAGTAACATGCCCAGAGCGTTTCTGGACAAAGACAATCCGGGCAGCGGCATGAAGTATGGATTTTAGTGGGGAGAGACACAAGGATGGGAGATCGGAGAGGAGGCTGATGCAGTAGTCCAGACGGGATAGGATGAGAGCTTGAACGAGCAGGGTAGCAGTTTGGATGGAGAGGAAAGGGCGGATCTTGGCAATGATGCAGAGCTGAGGTCGGCAGGTTTTGGTGACGACTTAGATGTGAGGGGTGAATGAGAGAGCAGAGTTGAGGATGACACGACACCAAGGTTGCGGGCTTGTGAGACGGGAAGGATGGTAGTGTCGTCAACAGTGATGGGAAAGTCAGGGAGAGGGCAGGGTTTGGGAGGGAAGACAAGGAGTTCAGTCTTGGACATGTTAAGTTTTAGGTGGCGGGCAGACATCCAGATGGAGATGTCCTGAAGGCAGGAAGAGATGCGAGCCTGGAGGGAGGGGGAGAGAGCAGGGGCAGAGATGTAGATCCCAGGCCTGGTAATCAGAGAACCAGGGTTCTAATCCCAGCTCTGCCGCTTGTTTGCTGTGTGACCTTGGGCAAGTCAGTTAACTTCTCTGGGCCTCAGTTACTTCATCTGTAGAATGGGAATAAGACTGTGAGCCCCATGTGGGACATAGACTGTGTCTAACCTGATTAGCTTGTATCTACTCCGGTGCTTTGTAAAATGGGGATTAAGACTGTGAGCCCCATGTGAGACATGGATTGTATCCAACCTGAATTGTTTGTATCCACCACAGTGTATTGTACAGTGCCTGAGACATAGTAAGCACTTAGGAAATACCATTAAAATAAAAAGATGTGTCTAACATGCCAAGGGAGAATAGGTTGAGAAAAAAGAAAAATGATTAGTTACTAATTGGCTTTATTTAGGGAGTTTACAGATTAACCTGGTGGGTCTTCTGGGAATCAGATAATCAGGGATCTATTGGATTGATTCTGTTCCATCTTTCTTGAGCTAAGACACCCTGAGAAAGTTGGCTTCTGGATAATCCTATGCAGTTCTGGAATTTGTGAGCAGTTTGTACGGTGCATGACCATGGTCGGAAGCTGGTGTGCTTTGGAGAGGAAAGACTTTTGTGAGTAAAATAAATCTTGGCTTCTGTGAATGAAAGTCAGAACTTCTTCAGCCAAAGCACGTCACTGGAGAAGTGCTACAGCTATGACTGAACATCAAAGTAAAAAATGTAGGAATTTTGCAAAAGGTGAGAGATATAAGAAATGAAAACAGTGTACTTTAAGGCTGAAAGTGGTCGAGATGTTAGAAAGTAAAACGAGTAAGTGCAAAACTTTTTTTTTAATTCCTGCCAAGAGCAGATTAACCAGTAGCTGGATATTCCTTTGAATAGCTTGCAAGGTTCAAGTTATATCTGGCGTAGTGAATGGGTAATGATATACGCTTCATTCACCAAAGAAACAAATGTTTTGTTTCCCCTCCTCTAATTCCGTATTTTGCAGTTTCCTCTAGTGATATAATATACACTAGTATTATTGTAAAACAAGAGTTTATTACATGGCTAAGTAAGCTGATCTTTGTCAAAGTGCACAAGGGCATCGAAATAAAATAAAAACTACTTAATCCAATCTTCCCTCATACAATTCCTTTCAAGGAGAACAGACACAGCCTGTTAAAATAACAAAGAATGAAGTTTCCATTCACAGACAAAGTGTCCTCATTCAAACTCCCAGTCTAAAGCTACCTTGGCCCCTCTTCTCAGCTTTCTGCACAGGAGGGATTTGGAAGAGCCACAAAACCTCAGGTGATCCTGTTTGATGTTAACTGGCAAGGCACTTCAAGTCTCACAGACCTGGTGACATTTAAATGGTGCACACTTTGGACTGTCTTGTTAGGTCGAAAAGACACGTAAAGGGAGGAGGAGAAACAGAAAGCACATGGGCAAAAGCCAAGGCACCACGACAGGTGTTTCACACAGCGAGGGAAGCCTTGGATTCCTTCGGAGAGAAAGTGATTGTTTCAGTGAAATGGTTTTGTGGGAGGAATTTAAATTCATTTGTTCAGTAGTATTTATTGAGCACTTACTGGGTGCAGAGCACTGTATGAAGCACTTCGAAAGTACAATTCAGCAACAGATAGAGACAATCCCTACCCAACAATGGGCTCACATTCTAGAAGATAGCTGGGAAGTCCCAGAATTCTCAGCAGACTGGTAGAGAATTCTTTCTGAAGTGTAACCTCATTACGGACAGGGGAAGTGTCTTCTAATTCTGTTGGATTGTACTCTCCCAAGTGCTGAGTACAGCGCTCTGCACATAGTAAGCACTTGATAAATACCACTGATTGATTGGCAGCCCTTTGAGGAGCTGGTTGAGAATATGACGGTAAGATCTTCTGTACCTTTAAAATATCTTCCTACAGTGATTCCTGGAAAGTGTCACCAATTCCAACTGTAGGGAAGGATCAGATAAAAGTTATTGGAATTGAATTGTGTTTTGCTACATGCTCAAGTCATGTTAGAAGTTGACTTAGCATTGTCACCCAACTGGTGTGTTTCATAGTAATAATAATTGTAAATCACTTAATATGTGCCAGGATCATCCAGAAGCTGAGGAAGGGGTAGTATAATTGTGGAAAAGAAAGGAAAGACTTTTCTTGAGTTTTTTTTAGTATATACATAACAAATTTCATATTGGATTCTATTTTTAAAATAACTGTATTTGGTTCCTCCCATTTCCTAGGTGGCAAATAAGAATTAAAATTAGAGCTTTGCCAAGTTATTTATTTAGCGAGTGAAATTTCATATTGGACTGTCTCCCTCCATTCTGCCACAGATTCTTTAATAGCCTTCCCCATGGGTCTGAGAGCAGAGGAAGCCAGAAGGAGGGTCGTGTTTGCAGTGAGAGCTACCTTCTAGAGACTGGGGCATTTTCTGAGCATGGCAACTACTTAGAGCTGCTTCTTCTTTCTGTTCCCTTTTAGTCCTTCCCTGCCCCACAGAAATGACTCTGGGATTCTTCTCTGAAATCATAAAATGAAGTATTCATCAGAGCTATGGCTGTCATCCTCTATGTTCAATGGCTAGAGTTACTGGCAGTTCACTATTATTAATAAGCATGTTTGGCATCTGTTGAGTCTTTCCTTTGTGTCAGTACCACACTAAGTGTTGACTGACACAAGGATGTTAAATCAGATACAGGACCTGGTATGCAATAAGCTGTCAATCTTAAAGGGAGGAGTTGGGGAGGACAATCACACAAAAAAGAAATAATTATTAAGTAATAGTAGTAAAGATTTTCATTGCATGCCCACCGAGGGCAGCACACTGTCTAAATTGTAAAGTTCTTGTGGGCAGGGAAACGTGTCTGTTTATTGTTATATTGTAGTCTCCCAAGCACTTAGTACAGTGCTTTGCACACAGTAAACACTCAATAAATATGATTGAATGAAGGAATGAATGCTAGGTGTTTGGGAAGCAGCATGACCTAGAGGAAAGAGTCAGGGCTGGGGAGTCAGAGGACCTGGGTTCTAATCCTGCCTCCACCACTTGTCTGCTGTGAGACCTTGAGCAAGTCACTACACTTCTCTGGGCCTCACTTTCCTTATCTGTAAAATTCAATACTTGTCCTCCTCCCAACTTTGACTGTGAGTCTCATGGGGCACAGTGATTGTGTCCAATATGATTATTTTAAACCAAGCCCAGAATTTAGCACAGTGCTTTGCACAAAGTAAGCATTTAACAATTTCAATTATTATTAAGCAGCATGGCATAGTGGATAGAGCATAGGCCTGGGAGTCAAAAGGTCATGGGTTCTAATCCCAGCTCCGCCACTTGTCTGCTGTGTGTCCTTGGGCAAGTCACTTCACTTCTCTGGGCCTCAATGACCTCATCTGTAAAATACGGATTAAGACTCTGAGCCTCATGTGGGACAGAGACTGTGTCCAACCCCATTTGCTTATATCTACCCCAGTGCTTAGTACAGTGTCTGGCACAAAGTAAGTGCTTAACAAATACCATAATCATTATCATTATTATTATTATTAACTCATTTTACAGATGAGAAACTGGGCACTGAACAGTTAGGTGATTGCCCAATGCCACACAGCATTTCAGCAGAGTGGGGCCAGAATTCACCTCTTCTAACTCCCAGGCCCATGCTCTTCCCACTGAGCCATGCAGCTTCTGAACTCGAAATTAAAAGTTTAGTTAAGAACCCACAGTGTTATTCATCTTTCTTCCCCATTAAACTATAGCTACTTACCGTATTGTACACAGTAAGTACTCAATAATTGGTATGATATGGATTGATATGGAGACTATATTGTCCATTTGAATGTGGTATGCTATGATGTTTTCTAAAGGGCATAAACAGAAATGACACTCCCACGCTGCAAAAATGGTTACCTTCTTAACAAGGTTCCTAAAACTAATATTGTAGAAACCGTTTCCAAAAGCAAATTTAATAGGTTGCAGATTGCCCAACCCATTTCCATGTTAGGTTTGGAAAGAAAATAAAGTCCCTTCAAGGCAGCAAGAAGAGATGATCTTGGTGGGGTATTCATTGGTTTACTTAACTGCATGTTGTGAATTCTAAACAAAGCTGTAACCCACCTCATAATGTTCACACTGTGGGCTGTAAAAAATACACAATCTTTTATAGCCTGAAGCTATCAGTGAGCTGGTAAGCCATAGCATAGCTGCAGCACACAATCCTTCTCTTTCCAGAAATTGATGGGGATATTTCAGTGTCATTCAGGAAGTTAGCCCCAGATAAATAATTTTATCAACCAATGTCCCATTTCTGGTTGGTTCTCCTGCAGAGGTATGAGTGGTGATGTGACAGAACTGAGAACAGGCAAAAAAAAACCCATAGATGCTGGCTGATAAAGTGAACATGTCTGTTTATTGTTATTTGTATTCTCCCAAGAGCTTAGTACAGTGCTTTGTACACAATAAGCACTCAATAAAAGCAATTGAATGAATAATAAAGTGTGGGCTACTTTAAAATAATGTCCAATTAAAGTTAGCCAACTGCCTTTCAGACAAAAATCAAATTTTCTAATTAGAATCTTTTTTAGGGTATAACGCTGAAGTTCTGCAGTGCCTTTTTGGTATTAGCTTTCTAGTGTTTATTTGAGGTATAAAACTTGGAGAAGGTACTTCCAAAAGCAATAAAATGTTCCAAGGGTTAGAAAAGAAAATAGAGCACATCAGGAAATGTAAAAACATGGTGATGTTTTCTTATCCCGCTTCTGCCACTTGTCAACTGTGTGACTTGGGGCAAGTCACTTAACTTTTCTGGGCCTCAGTTCCCTCTTCTGTTGGGGATGAAGACTGTGAGTCCTATGTGGGACATCCTGATTACCTTGTATCCACCCCAGCGCTCAGAACAGTGTTTAACAAATGCCATTGTTATTATTATTATTATTAGTCATGGGGGTTTCCTACTCATATGTCCTCTCCCAAGCACTTAGTACAGTGCTTGCCCTCAGTAAATGCACAAAAAATATGAATGAATGAATACTCTCTAAATTTGAGGGTGGTTACCCAATGAATCATTGCTACCCCTTTTCCCAAGTCATACCCCCAACAACTGTCACCTCATCGCTTTTATCCCATCTCAGCACGAAAGTACAGGGGGAAGAAACGTGGCCTAATGGAGACAGCACGGGCCTGGGAGTCAGAGGCCCCGGGTTCTAATCCTGGCTCTGCCACTTGCCTGTTTTGTGACCTTGGGAAAGTCATTTAACTTCTCTGTGCCTCAATTTTCTCATAATAATAATAATAATAATAATGGTATTTGTTAAGCACTTAATATTTACCAAGCACTGTTCTAAGCTCTGGGGCAGATCCAAGGTAATCAGGTTGTCCCACGTGGGGCTCAAAGTCCTAATCCCCATTTTACAGATGAGGTAACTGAGGCACAGAGAAGTGAAGTGACTTGCCCAAGGTCACACAGCAGAAAAGAGCTAGAGCCAGAATTAGTACACACATCCTCTGACTCTCAAGCCCAGGCTCTTTCCACTGAGCCACGCTGCTTCTCTACGCTGTTTCTCATCTGCAAAATGGAGATTAAATGCCGCTTCCTCCTCTTTAGACTGTTCTATGTCAATAGGTATTGGGTCCAACCTGTTTATCTTATATTCATCACATACTTGGCACAATACTTGGCACATAGTAAGAGCTTAACAATCATCATCATCATTATCATAACATACTGATTCATGTGGAAATATCTGTGCATTAGTTCTTTTTAGGTCCTCAAGGCCTTTTATTAGTGAATGAATAGAGAATATTTGATTTGAAAAAGGAAAATTTGCTTCAGGTAAACTATCCCCTGCTATTATTTTGTCACACTAGGGTATTCTAGGCCAGAAAAGAGAATATTTGGGTTGAAAAAGATAATTTTTCTTGATTTGGACAAATCTCCTTTTTGTTATGTCACCTCTCATTTTTAAGGTCTTTAAATTGAAACGAATAGAGAATATTTGTTCTGCAAGAGTAATAATTTGCTTCATGAACAGAAAGTATATCCCACCTATTTTTCCACCTATGGTGTTAGAGGCCTGGAAAGATAATACTTATGAGCTGGGAAAGGAGATGTTTTGCTTCAGGCAGAAAATGTTACTGTTTACTACTCCACCTTAGGCCGTCAAGTTCTTTTATAAAGAATTTAGAGAACATATACAAGGTGGAAAAGGAGAAATGTACTTCATGTGAACAATCTCCTGCTTGAATTTGTCTACCTAAGGTCTTCAAGGCATGAAAAGACAATATATGAGATTTAAAAAAGGAGAAATCTACTTCATTCAAAAACTGGCTTGATAATTTTCCTACCTAAAGTCTTCAAGGTCTGAAAAAAGCATAGATGGGGTTAAAAGAGGAGATATTGGCTTCATGTAAACACTCTTCCAATGTACTGTCCAAGGTCTTCAAGGCCTGTGGAGAAATGTATGAAGCCAAAAAAGGAAAAATTTGCTTCATGCAGACTCATCTCCTGTGCATTAGTCCACTTCAAGCCTTCAAGGCCTTTTAATTGAGATTTAATTAATTCAAGATTATCTGAGGTGAAAAAGGAGAAGTTTGCTTCCTGCAAACAACCTTCTGCTTTTATACTTCTACCTCAGGTCTTCAAGGCCTGAAAAGAAAATATTTGGGGTGGAAAAAGGGAAATTTTGCTTTTCTCAAAATCTCTCCTATCAATGTGTCCACTTAAGATCTTCAGGACCTGATGAAAAAATATATGAACTGGAAAAGGAGAGGTTTTCTTCATACAGAAATGTCTCCTGAAAAGAACTGCACCTGCAGCCTTCAAGGCCTTTTAATTGAGACGGAGTAAATACGGAGTTTATTTATATTGATGCTATTGATGCCTGTCTACTTGTTTTGTTTTGTTGTCCGTCTCCCCGTCTCTAGACCGGGAGCCCAATGTTGGGTAGATATTGTCTCTCTTTGTTGCCAAATTGCACTTTCCAAGTGCTTAGTACAGTGCTGTGCACACAGTAAGCACTCAATAAATACAATTGAATGAAAGAATGATTTTCACACTCTGCTATTTAAACATGCATTTCTTCATCTATCCATCTTTTTTTTCTCCTAACTGCAAATTATTTTAATATCTGTTTCCCTTTCTAATTTAGTAAGGGTGGATATCTATCATTCTTTTCCAGGTACTTAATACAGTGTTCTGTATGGAGGAAGCACTTAAGAAATAGTATTGATTGATTGCAGAAACCAAGCATACGCAGAATATGGTGTTTTAAAATTTGATTTAACCTGATTTCTCCTCACCAATCTATTTTTGTTTAATTCAGGTAATCAGGTAGTCAGGTAATCAATTATATTTATTGAGTGCTTACTGTGTGCAGAGCACTGTATAAAGAGCTTGGGAGAGTACAATATAAAAGAGTGGTGAGACCCTTGTATAATTTTTTTTAAATTAGGTTTTTCTTACCGTTAAGATGATTTACAAATCCCTTCTATTTAGCCACAGTCAGCTTCAGTCAATTTAATTAGTCAGTTGACAAATCAGTCAATTGTATAACCTCCTAATGTGTACACAGTGCTTTAGCACCCCTGTGTGTGTGTGTGAATTATCAATATTCTACCTTTGTCTACAAAATCAGCATCCATTTTGGAATCGATATCTGGAAGGTTTGGTCATTTTTAAATACATCCTCATTTTTAGGTGGAGGGGAGGAATGGGGGAGATAGCCTTTAACATCTATCTGTGAAAAATCTGGAGTTTCCTTAGAGAATTGGGCCTGAGGTCAATTTGCTTCCCTCTGAGTATACAATTTCCATTCCTCTAAATTCAATAGGGCACTCACCTAGAAGCCAGGATATTGTTAAATTTTGAATTGATGTTGGAACCTGATACCCTAAAATTAAGCCTTATCTAGCTAGCTCACTGTGGGCAGGGAACGTGTCTACCAACTCCATTTTTTAGGTTTGTTTTTTTTTAATGGTAATTGTTAGGTGCTTACTACGTGCCAGGCATTTTACTGTGCACTTGGGTAGATACAAGATAATCAGTTTGGACACAATCCAAGACCCACATGGGGCTCATAAATGTAATGCCCATTTTACAGATGAGGTAACTGAGGCACAGAGAAGTTAAATGACTTGCCCAAGGTCACACAGCAGAAAGTGACAAAGCCAGGAGTAGGACCCAGGTCCTCTGACTCCCAGGCCTGTTTTTCATCCATTTGGCCACTCTTCCACTAGCATTGCTGCTCTGTTATATTGTGCACTCACAAGTACTTAGTAAAGTGCTCTGCACACAGTAAGTGCTCAACAAATTCCATGAGCATTGACTTGTGCATGCCAAAAGGTTGCTGTGATTTTAGCCATTTGCAGATGACAGAAAGGAATAATAAAGCCAAAGTGACACTTTCCAGGAAATGTTAATATCTGTTTTTGACAAAATGAAAAATGAAACTAGAAATCCTAAAAAATTCATCCCAGTTTTTAACCAAATTTCAGTAGCCCTGTTAATATATTCTTTTAAAACCTGAAATTCCATACCAAAACAACATCTTATTAAAATTTCTGGAGTCACTGTGAGTATACAAGAGATTTTTTGCTTCATAATCTTGGAAAATATCTTGAAACTCATAGACATGCTGACATTTTTCAAGCATGGTGCTTAGCATAGTACTTGGTCTATAACAAGCAATTACTTATTTATATTCATGTCTGTCTTCCCCTCTAGACCGTACGCTTGTTGTGGACAGGGAATGTGTCTGCTTATTGTTATATTGTACCTCCCAAGTGCTTAGTGCAGTGCTCTGCATGCAGTAAGCACTCAATACATATGACTGAATGAATGAATTAATGCTTAACAGATAACATAATTATTATTTTATGATTATTCCAAAAACTGACATTTTATCTTATGCTAACGAGTCATCGCCAACCCTTAGAGACTCCATGGACACATCTCTCCCAGAACACCTCACCTCCGTCTGTAGTCGTTCTGGTAGTGGATTCAGAGAGTTTTCTTGGTCAAAATCCAGAAGTGGTTTACCATTTCCTTCTTCCAAAAAGTCAACTTGAATCTCTGCCCTCTAATCTCTCCCATGCCGCTGCTTCCCAGCACAAGTAAGTTTTGACTTGTAGCAGATTGCCTTCCACTGCCCAGGCTAAAAATGGAATGGGTAGGTCTCTGCTTGACTCTCCCTCCCATAGCCGAGACTGGTAGAGGACTGGAAACTCTCCAGGTGTCATCCTGAGAGAGGAGAAGACTGACCACCACTGGTAATTGCAGCTACAATTAGAAATCCTTTACAAGACCAGACCAGTGGGAAAATATATTTCATTAAATACTGTCATTTCTTTCTCTCCCTTCAGTGGAAGGCTAAGATCCCCAGTGGATGTGGTCATGGATAACATAAAGAAGAAATCCCAAGATAATTTAAAACAAATAACTGTCTGCAAGAGAAATCATAGGAGGTCAGCCTTGCTGCCAAAGGGAACAAAACTTTCCTCACATCTTCCCAGCTGAACTTCAAATACTTGCCACTGACCTTTAAAAGTAATTAGGCATAGATGTTTTATATAAGTTACACGAACCCTGGATAAGGATCTGACCTTGTTAGGGTTTACTTGGGTCTTCAGACGTTCACATATCACCACTTTCTAGGGTGATTTGGGAGTTCTAGCGAGGGACAGTATGAGAATACCACCAACTGGATCATAATACCTAAGAATTATTACACTGAACCAGCAGCTGAAAACTTTGCGTGGTAGCCATTCAGTTCTTAGATGCTAACACTATTCACAGAGATTTCAGTCCATTCTCTAAACTGTAAACTCAGTATGGGCAGGCAACATGTTTGCTAATACCCTTGTACTCTCCCAAGTGCTTAGAACAGTACTCTGCACATAGTCAGTGCCCAATAAATAAAAATGAATAAAATGTATTATTTGTTAGGTGCTTACTGTGTGCCAGGCACTGTACTAAGCACTGAGGTGGGTACAAGTAAATTGATTGGACACTGTCCCTGTCCCATGTGGGGCTCACAGTCTTAATCTCCATTTTACAGATGACAGAACTGAGGCACAGAGAACTGAAGTGACTTACAATTCTATTTATTTATGATGATACTACTGATGCCTGTTTACTTGTTTTGATGCCTGTCTCCCCACTTCTAGATTGTGAGCCTGTTGTGGGCAGGGATTGTCTCTGTTGCTGAATTGTAATAATAATAATAATAATAATAATAATAATAATAATAATAATAATGGCATTTGTTAAGCGCTTACTATGTTCAAAGCACTGTTCTAAGTGCTGGGGGGATACAAGGTGATCAGGTTGTCCAATGTGGGGCTCACAGTCTTAATTCCCATTTTACAGATGAGGGAACTGAGGCACAGAGAAGTGAAGTGACTTGCCCAAAGTCACATAGCTGACAATTGGCAGAGCTGGGATTTGAACCCATGACCTCTGACTCCAAAGCCAGTACTCTTTCCACTGAGACATGCTGCTTCTCTACTTCTACTTCCCAAGTACTTAGTACAGTGTTCTGCACACAGTAAGCTCTCAATAAATACGGTGAAATGGACAAACAAACTTATGCAAGGTTACATGGTGACGAAGCCAGGATTAGAACCCAGGTCCTCTGACTCCCGGACCGGGGGATCTATCCACCAGATCACTCTGCTTCTCTAAAGCAGTAAGTATCACTGACTGATCGATAGTCCTGTACACACCAGTTAACCCCAGAAAACTCCCTGGTAGTAACAAAAATTCAGTTTTTTTTTTCCTCTCTCTAGTAATGGTATCTATCCAACAGTTACTTACTTAGAGAAGCAGTATGGCTTAGTAGAAAGATCCCAGGCGTGGGAGTCAGAGGACATGCATTCTAATCCCAGCTCCACCACTTCTCTGCTGTGTGACTTTGGGCAAGTCACTTCTTTCTCAGGGCCTCAGTTACCTCATCTGTAAAATGGAGATTAAAACTGTGAGCCCCACATGGGACAACCTAATTATCCTGTATCTACCCCAACACTTAGAACAGTGCTTGGCACATAGTAAGTGATTAACAAATACCACAATTATTATTATTATTATTATTACTGTGTGCAGAGCACTGTACACAATGCTAGGAAAAGAAACCCGGATGGGAATTAACATGGCCCGCATCCCCCAAGAGACTCACAATCGAAAAACAAAAAGGGAGAGAGGTGACTGATAACACATACATAAAGAGAGGTTAAAAGAAAAAACACTACGGCAACATAAATACAGAACTCAAGGATTTGCAGGGTATTGTGGTTAGAGGAGCAGAATATCAGCGCTTACAACAGTGCTTTGCACATAGTAAGTGCTTAGTAAATGCCATCATTATTATCAGGCTCTTCGCGGCTCAGAGTTGCAACCACGGCAACAGCATCTCTAGACTGTAAGCTCTTCGTGGGCAGGGAATGTTTCTGTTTATTGTTGGACTGTACCCTACCAACCACTTAGTACACTGCTTTGCACATGGTAAGCGCTCAATACATACGGTTGAAAGAATAAATTACTGAATCTGCTACAGCAGCAGCTGCCACAGTCTTCCTGAGGTTGTGTGGAGGCGGAATTAGGCTGAGCCTGATTTTCTGCATCCCACTGGGGTGGTCGATGTCTACTCTGTCAATTCAATCACTTATCCTGCCTTCATTACTGCATCAATCTCCTTGCTGACCTCCCTGCATCCTGCATCTCCCCACTCCAGTACATATTTCACTCTGCTGCCCAGATTACTTTTCTACGAAACCATTCGGTCCATGTTTCCCCACTCCTCAAGGGCTCCAGGGTTTGTCCATCCACTTCCACATTAAACAGAAACTCCTCACCATTGGCACTCAATCAACTGCCCCATCCTACCTACCTCATCACACTGCTCTCTTCATTCATTCATTCATTAAATCATATTTATTGAGTGCTTACTGTGTGCAGAGCACTGTACTAAGCACTGGGGAAGTACAAGTTGGCAACATAGAGAGACGGTCCCTACCCAACAACAGGCTCACAGTCTAGAAGGGGGAGGCAGACAACAAAATAAAACATGTGGACGGGTGTCAAGTTGTCAGAACAAATAGAATTGAAGCTAAATGTACATCATTAACAAAATTAATAGAATTATAACTATGAACAAGTAAAATGAATAGAGTAATAAATCTGTACAAACATATATACAGGTGCTGTGGGGAGGGGAAGGAGGTAGGGCAGGGGGGATGGGGAGGAGGAGAGGAAAAGGGGGACTCAGTCTGGGAAGGCCTCTTGGAGGAGGTGAGCTCTCAGTAGGGCTTTGAAGGGAGAAAGAGAGCTAGCTTGGTGGATGTGTGGAGGGAGGGCATTCCAGGCCAGGGGGATGATGTGGGCTGGGGGTCGATGGCGGAACAGGCGAGAACGAGGTACAGTGAGGACGTTAGTGGCAGAGGAGTGGAGGGTGTGGGCTGGGCTGGAGAAGGAGAAAAGGAAGGTGAGGTAGGAGGGGGCAAGGAGATGGAGAGCCTTGAAGCCTAAAGTGAGGAGCTTTTGCTTCCCAGACCTCACATTTCACTCTTTTAATGTCAACCGACTCACTGCACCTTGATGTCATCTATCTCACCACTGACCGCTCACCCACATCCTGCCTCTGTCCTGGAATGGTCTCCCTCTTCAGAACCAACAAATGATCACCCTCCGCAGCTTCAAAGCCTTATTAAATAGAATTCAGTGTGCTACAGAGAGTGAATACAATTGATACTATTGATTGATTGATTGAAATATGCCATTACTATGAAATTGACAGACCTATGGGGCCCAGTGATTTTTTTAAAATAGTACAAAAATGGTAATTCCACAAGTTATGTAGAATTTTCAGACTCAATGAACGCTGTTTTCCATTAAATTTTAGCAAACTCCTCTCCCTCAAAAGCTCAATCCACACTTCATTGTAGCAGGGAGATGAAACAAGCAGATGTAAGGGGATGTCAGTGGTGAAGATTTCTGATCAGAGCAACTTCCAGGCTTCTGTGTCTGAAAGGCAGGATCAAGAGGAATCCTGAGAAGCAGGTTGGCCTACTAGGATAAAACATGAACCTGAGAAGGACCTGGGTTTTAATCCTAGCTCCTCCACCTGTCTTCTGTGTGACGCTGGGCAAGTCACTTCACTTCTCTGGGCCTCCGTTACCTCATCTGTAAAACCAGGATTAAGACTGTTAGCCCTATGTGGGAAAAAGATTGGGTCCAGCCCTTTCCTCTCCATCCAAACCGCTACCCTGCTCATTCAAGCTCTCATCCTATCCCATCTGGACTACTGTATCAGCCTCCTTTCCGATCTCCCATCCTCTTGTCTCTCCCCATTTCAATGCACACTTCACGCCGCTGCCCGGATTGTCTTTGTCCAGAAACACTCTGGGCATGTTACTCCCCTCCTCACAAATCTCCAGTGGCTACCAATCTATCTGTGCATCAGGCAGAAACTCCTCACCCTGACTTCAAGGCTGTCCATCACCTCTCCCCCGCCTACCTCACCTCCCTTCTCTCCTTCTACAGTCCAGCCTGCACCCTCTGCTCCTCTGCTGCTAGTCTCCTCACTGTGCCTCGTTCTCGCCTGTCCCGCCGTCGACCCCCGGCCCACCTCATCCCAATGGCCTGGAATGCCCTCCCTCCCCACCTCTGCCAAGCTAGCTTTCTTCCTTCCTTCAAGGCCCTACTGAGAGCTCACCTCCTCCAGGAGGCCTTCCTAGATTGAGCCCCCTCCTTCCTCTCCCCCTCATCGCCCTCTCCATCCCCCCCACCTTACCTCCTTCCCTTCCCCACAGCACCTGTATATATGTATATATGTTTGTACATATTTATTACTCTATTTATTTATTTTACTTGTACATATCTATTCTATTTATTTTATTTTGTTAATATGTTTTGTTTTGTTTTCTGTCTCCCCCTTCTAGACTGTGAGCCCATTGTTGGGTAGGGACCGTCTCTATATGTTGCCAACTTGTACTTCCCAAGCGCTTAGTACAGTGCTCTGCACACAGTAAGCACTCAATAAATACGATTGATTGATTGATTGATTGCCTTGTATCTATCCTAGCACTTATAACAGAGCGTGGCGCACAGTAAGCGCTAAACAAATACCATAAAAATAAAAAATGGAAAGTGGAGAGAGAATAACAGGCTGATAAATCAGAGGTTTGTAGCTGAACTGTAAATTCCTTGAGGGCAGGGATAAAGTCTACTAAATCTAGTGTACTTTTCCTAGATGCTCAGTACAGTGATCTGCACAGAGTCAGAGCTTAAATACTGTTGACTGATTATTTTAAACAATGAATATTCAGAGTTTAAAAAAAAGCAAGACAGATCATGCATCATTTCATTAAATCACTTGGCACTCCTGTTGTCATTCATACATTCATTGTTTCAATCATATTTATTGAGCTCCTAGTGTATGCAGATCATTGTACTGTTTGGGAAAGTATAACATAACAATAAACAAGATACATTAACTGCCCTTAATGAGCTTACAGTCGAGACGGGGAGACAGACACTAATATAAATAAATAACAGATCGATTTAGGGGAACCTACCTCCTGCATGGACAATCCAACTCATTTTTTCTCAGTGGGCTACTGTAACTCATGATATTGGAAAATTATTTTTAAAAAAGTATTTAAACACTTCATGATTTCCCTTTCATTGAACAGCACTTTCAAGATTAGAAATGCCTTGCCAAGGAAAAAAAATAGTAATTTTCTCTGAAATCTGTATGAATCCACAAATCAAAAGCTCTGCTACATTAAAAACCATGGTCATGTGATACAGAAAGAAAGGTAAAGACAGAAACCAGGGGAAAAAAATGAGAAAAAAAACCAGGTTGGTCCTTTGAACTAAATAATTGAAATACACTGGTAAATTCTTTGTGAGACATGAATGAATCAACTCTGCCTGCTGGGATATTTACCAGATGAAAAGTGTGACAATGAGAGTAGTCTGGTTGTTTGGTGCATAATTTAAAGTTTTCCTTATAAATATTTCATGTAGTATCATTTTGTGTATGAATTGTAAAGCATGCATATCTAGACTCACTGAAAGCTTTGTAAAAAGCCCTCAGGTTCAAAGAAGCTTTTATAAATTGCATACAAATACTGTGAAAAGGAAATTCTGGGTCCTAATTCTGTTTTAATCAGTCATCAAAAACATTTTTTTAGGAATAAAAAACAGCTTTTTCACTTAAAACAAATATTCTGAAGTTAGATTGACTGAGTCATCACCCCAGAGAGAGGAGTTCTTATCTTGATTTATGTGATCAGGCTAATAATACTTTATATTTTTATTAATTGAAAGAAATACCAAGACTAAGTATCTAGAGACTAGTTTGTATGGGGTCCTAATGTTAGAAATTCAACTTCACAGAATCAATCTTATCAGCAATCAACACTTGAGATGGTCCACAAAATACTCCTGTCGGACCAAAATATTTGTAGACTGTTAAATCCTGGGAATTTGTGAAATACCCTGGGATTTCCACTAGTCGAACAGACTGTGAGCCCGCTGTTGGGTAGGGACCATCTCTATAATGTTGCCAACTTGTACTTCCCAAGCGCTTAGTAGAGTGCTCTGCACACAGTAAGCATTCAATAAATATGATTGAATGAGTGAATGAATTAACAGTGGCCCAGAGTCTTCCTGAAAGAAATATGGCCAGTTTCCTCAAAGGAAACGAGTATTTTAGAGACCCTAGCTCACATCGAAAGGATCAGCTTGGATTAGATGGAGAGGACTCACCATTTATAGCTCATTTTCTGTCTCAGACCTAGCAGCATTACATCAATCAATCAATCATTTATTGAGCGCTTACTGTGTGCTTGGGAGAGTACAATATAACAATAAAAGGACACATTCTTTGCCCACAAAAAGCTTGCAGCCTAGAGGGAGAGACAGACATTAATAGAAATAAATAAATTACAGGTACGTACATAAGTGCTGTGGGGCTGAGAAAGGGTCGAATAAAGGGAGCAAACCCAAGTGCAAAAGTGACACTGAAGGGAGTGGCAGAAGAGGAAAGGAGGGCTTAAACAGGGAAGGCCTCTTGGAGGAGATGGGCCTTCAATAATTTGAAGTGGGGTGGGGGGAGTGTGGTGGTCTGCTGGATATGAAGAGGGAGGGTGTTTCAGACCAGAGGTAGGATGTGGGTGAGAGGTCGGTGGAGAGATAGACAAAATCAAGGTACAGTGAGTAGGTTGGCAATGGATGAGCAAGGTTTGCAGGCTGAGTTGTAGTAGGAGATCAGTGAGGTAAGTTAGAAGGGGGAAAGGAGATTGTAATGTATCTATTCTATTTATTTATTTATTTTATTTTGTTAGTATGTTTGGTTTTGTCTCCCCCTTTTAGACTGTGAGCTCACTGTTGGGTAAGGACTGTCTCTATATGTTGCCAATTTGTACTTCCCAAGCGCTTAGTACAGTGCTCTGCGCACAGTAAGCGCTCAATAAATACGATTGATGATGATGATAATGATGATGATGATCTATGCCAGTTCTTGCCACTTGGCCCACAGTAAGCAATTAATGGTTTTTATTTAACACTGTGTACAAAGCACTGTACTAAGGGATTTACAAATAACACCAGTAGTCCAAGAAAATTCTATGGATCCACTATCAGAATGACTGGAGGTGGAGGTGGGGCATTCTGGGAGAGACTTGTCCTTGGCATTGCTATGGGTCGAGGTTGACTCGACGGTATAAGACAAGTAGTAGTAGTAGGAGTTGAACTAATAGTAGTAGCAGTACTAGTAGAAGAGAAGCAACATGGTGTAGTGGATAGACCATGGGCCTGGGAGTCGGGAGGTCATGGGTTCTAACCTGACCTCATCTGTAAAATGGGGATTTAGACTGTGAGCCCCACAGGAGACATGGATTGTGTCCAACCTGCTTTGGCCTAGCAGAGAGAGGAAGGGCACCGGTTCTAGTCCCGGCTCAGCTACTTGTCTGCTGTGTGACCTTGAGCAAGTCACTTCACTTCTCTGTTCCTCATTTATCTCATCTGTAAAATAGGGGTTGAGACTGTGAGCCCCACATGGGACAAGGACTGTGTCCAGCCTGATTTGTTTGAATCCATCCCAGCACTTAGAACAGTGCCTGGCCCATAGTACGTGCTTGACAGATACCACAGGTGGAGGTAGTAGTAGTAGTAGTAGTAGTAGTAGTAGTAGTAGTAGTAGTAGTAGTAGTAGTAGCAGCAGCAGCAGTATCTAGCCAGTTAATGGCAGAGCTGGGCTGGAAGTTAGGTCTTGTATTTCCTAGACTTCTGTCTTATCCTAGATCCATGTCTCCTCTGCACAGTACACAGTACGGCGACCATCTCATCTCATATTCCCCAGGAAAATGTCTACCAACTCGATTATCATTGGAATTCCCACTGAACAGGGAGAATTACTGAGGCAAAGATTGAGGTTAAGAAACTATACAGTAACATCCAAAGAATAAATCCTGCCTGAGGGAAGAATACATTTTGGAGTATACACTCCAGCCAAAAACCCTGGTGATTTACTTTTCTTGCTTTGTCTAGTTCAAAGAAAGAAGGGAAACAAGGTCATGGTACAAAAGGTGAGTAGATGGAAACCAAGTATAGAACAGCCCAAGATTAAGAGTTTCGATTTTTTAAGGAGTGTGAATATACTAGCATACATAAACCAGTTTGAACAAGTCTAGGTGTTTTGATCATCTTATGTCTTGCGTTCATTTGTGTTGTGAGTACAAAGCAGTAAGGATTAGCTTCTCATTATTTAACTGTCAATAGAGGAATGAAAAACCAATTGGAGTCTCCTTATCTAGACCACCCAGGACTAATAATAAGAATGAGTGGAGGAAGCTATTAACCAACATGCTTAATAGTTTATAGGTGATTATAAGGCCTTGCAAGAATGTAGTGAAAGATAGTACTGAAAGATAGTGAAAGATAATCAGTCTCTTCCAACATGGAGCTCACAGACTAAGGGGGAGGGCAGATGGGTTTAGTTCCCATTTTACAGATGAGTAAACTGAGACATAGAGAAGGTAAGTGATTCACCCAAGGTCACACATGAACCTAATGATAGTCCCCTTACCCCAGTTGGCAGTTTGCTTCCGTGCTACCGCTCCTTCACTAGTAATAATGATAATAATGGCATTTGTTAAGTGCTTACTATGTGCGAAGCCCTGTCCGAAGCGCTGGGGGGGCATACAAGGTGATCAGGTTGTCCCTCATGGGGCTCACAGTCTTAATCCTCATTTTATAGATGAGGTCACTGAGGTCCAGAGAAGTTAAGTGACTTGCCCAAAGTCAGACAGCTGACAAGTGACGGAGCTGGGATTAGAACCCACGACCTCTGGCTCCCAAGCCTTGGCCAGTTAAACACTCACACATGTCTCTTTTTTTGCCATTTTATTATGTCTTCCTTTGTTTGATCTCACAATTTATATCCTTTTTAACCCACTGCCCCTTTAGAAAGTAAGTTGACTTTCTCACCTGTTAGACTGTAAGCTTTTCAAGGGCAAGTACTGCATCTTCAGGTTCTAAAGTATTATAACCAAGTTCCTAAAACTGAGTCCTGTTTAATAAATATTGCTACTACTGATGATAATGATGACTCCCTTAGGCGGCATATAAAGGAGAAGCAGCATGGCCTAGTGGATAGAGCACGGGCCTAGGAGTCAGAAGGACCTGGGTTCTAATCCCAGCTCCGTCACTTGTCTGCTGCATGAATTTAGGCAAGTCACTTCACTTCTCAAGGCCTCAGTTCCCTCCTCTGTAAAATAGGGATTAAAACTGTGAGCCCCATGTGGGACAGGGAATGTGTCCAACCCTATTATCTTGTATCTACCCCAGCCCTTAGAACAATGTCTGATACATAGTAAGTGCTTAACAAATCCCATCATTATTATTATAACTGCATATAAAAGGGTAACTACTCACTGGTCTGTAATTCCACTGGTGATCAGAGACACAAGGGAACCAATAATTTTGCCCATTTAAGACCAGTTACATACATTTAGAAAACAGGTATAACTTTGAAAGGATGCTCTACTCTTGTGCTTTGTGGATCAGATTTGGTGGAAGATGTTTGAATGAGTCCTCTATAGACCACGTGAAAAATGTAGCTAAAATTATAATCTTTCATCGAGTACCATTTTTTAACATTCCTAAATAAAGTTCCTATGGGAAGTCTGGGAGACAGGTGAATTCGTATGACTTGAAGTACTTTAGAAATCTTTGGCTTCTCATAGTTAAAACCTGGAGGTGTAGGCTGTAAAAAAGCATTTTTAGAACGAATATTTAAAGTACAATGAACTAATTTATCATTACCTATTTACAGGTGAACCTGGATCAAGCTCAGTTTATTTTTTTCGTGGTATCTGTAAAGCTCTTCTTGTGTGTCAGGCACTGTACTAAGCAGTGGGCTAGAGACAAGCTCTTCAGGTTGGACACAGTCAATTCTGCTGCTGCTGATATCTTGTGTCCTGTTTCTGTTCTAGAATTGCCTGATATCTCAATATGAACCCCCTCTTAAAGGTATGGTATTCCAATTCCTTCCCCCGTAAAAACACTCTTCTTTAAGCTCTCTTTCACAATAGTACTACTAAGCTTTAATGCCAGTTTATCTTTCAGCTCTCTCTCATTTCAAGACAAGGCTGCAAAATTTACTTTGACCTAAACATCCCCCTTCTTGAGGCTCTCAAAGGTAGCATGGGCCTGGGAGTCAGAAAGAACTGGGTTCCAAACCTGGCTCTGCCACTTGTCCACTGTGTGACCTTGGGCAAGTCATTTAACCTCTTTGTCCCTCAAGTTACCTCATCTGTAAAATGGATATTAAGACTGTGAGTCCCTTAAGCGCTTAATACAGTGCTCTGCACACAGTAAGCGCTCAATAAATACTATTGATGATGATGATGATGTGGGACAGGGACTGTGTCCAACCTGGTTGTCTTGTATCTACCCTAGAGCTTAGAACAGTGCATGACACCATTCTAGTCACATAGAAGAGCACATAGTAAGTGCTTAACAGACACCATAATTATTATTATCATTATTATTATTACAGGGCCTGACACATAGTAAGTACTTAAAAAATTTCACAAGTATTATTATTATTGATAGTAATAATAATAAAGACCATTTCAATTTAGCATTACATAAGACAGTTCTCTAATTAACCATCTACCTCTGCATCAAGCAAAACTTCCTCACAACTGGCTTCAGTCTTACTAATGGACTATGCTTTGATCAGTCTTCACTCCTTCTAAATTCACTTCCCAGCTGCATCCTGCTCACCTCTCAATTGGCATTTCTGTTTTACGATCCAGATATGATAATGGGAATGAACTTGTTGGCCAAAGAATTGCAGGGAAAAATGGAGAAACTACATTTCCCAGGAAGCAAAGGGGCATGACTGCTGACTTATTTTCACCAGAGCACGGTGTAGGTGAGGAAGAAATCTGCATCTCTCTTTCCTCCTGCCACGTGTTAAGTGAGGAGTCACTTCAGAGCTGGCTTCACCTAGGTAAGCCTTGCTCCCTTCATTAAGCTAAAGGGTACATGGACCAGGGAAGAGGGGGTTGATCATTTCTTTTGGAATTTTCCTGGTGTATGTTTTGTAGTTTTAAATCTTGGTTTGAGTTGACTTTCTTGCATTCTTTCTGATTGATTTTCAGATTAAGTTATCAATTGTTAGCAGGTGCAGTTAACTGGAGTTTTATGGTTCTTTAAAGAACTCAGGCAGAATTCTCCTTTGGGTTCTGGCTAGATTCCACATCTCTTTGATTACTTTTGAATGCCTTGTTTGGAGTGATACTGTTTTTCACTCTGGGTATTTTAACAAGGTGTGCCCTATCTAATGCTCTGACCCATTGCCCACATTATTCTCTGGACTAGGAACTTGCTGTCCATCAGAGTTTTCCAGACCTTGACCCCACACTCCTTCAAAACCCTTCTAACACTTAATGATCAACATCTCCAATTTTATCAAATGATCAGCTGCCTCCCAAATTAATGTATTGTTTTATTTATGCCAATCTCGGCATTTAGGTTCAACTGCATTTATTTTGATGCCATTGCTTCAGACCATTTCTATGTCTTCCATATTAGAATATAAGCTCTCCATGAGCAGGGAGCATATCTTACACTTTGGCTCTATAAGAATTTAGTACAGTACATCATACCTGGGGAGAACTTTACTGACTAGGATGTGAAAGTAAATACTTTACTAATTATTTACAAATGTACATATAAAAAGTATCTAATTCAAAGTCTCATTGTACTATGACAAGCAGCGTGGCTCAGTGGAAAGAGCACGGGCTTTGGAGTCAGAGGTTATGGGTTCAAATCCTGGCGCCATTAACTGTCAGCTGTGTGACTTTGGGCAAGTCACTTAACTTCTCTGGGCCTCAGTTACCTCATATGTAAAATGGGGATTAAGACTGTGAGCCCCCCGTGGGACAACCTGATCACTTTGTAACCTCCCCAGTGCTCAGAACAGTGCTTTACACATAGTAAGCATTTAATAAATGCCATCATTATTATGATTATTATTATTATTAGTGGAAGAAGGATGGGCCTGGGAGTCAGAGGACCCAGGTTCTAATTCCAACTCTGCCAATTGGTTGCTGTGTGACTTTGGACAAGTCACTTAACTTCTCTGTGCCTTAGTTTCCTCAACTGTAAAATGGGAGTGAAATATCTGTTGCCCCCCCTACTTAGACTGTTAGCCCCATGTAGGTTAGGGACTGTGTCCAACCTGATTAACTTTTATCTCCCTGCTCCCAACGTTTAGAACAGTGCTTGACACATAGTAAGTGCTTAAATACCAAAATAATGATAATATTACAAATTTACATTGCTATTTGATCTTGTAACTGTATGGTGAGTTTCAACACTGCTTTTAAATATGTTCATACTACTTGAGTTAATTTTGTTGATATTTGGCACACTAATGCACTTTTCATGATTTCCATTGGCAAGCAATAGTTCATTTAGCATTTATACTCCATTTTCATGGAACCAATTAAGAATGCTAACTGTATTTAACATACTTTTATGTTATAGCAATAATATTTATGATAAATACTTTAAACTGATTTCAATTGGGTTTTCAAGCTTTCTAATTCTAGTTAATAATATTTCCTTCAGAATTTTATGTTATTCCTCTTGCTTCCACAATTGCATATCTATTTCATCTACCTTGTATCCATTAGATAGTAAAGTACTTTAGGGCAGGGATAGTATCTTCCTACTAATATTGTGCTCTGCATGCAATTAGCATTTGATAAATATCATTGATCCAGTTTTTTTTTCTCCCCAAATTTCATTGTTTTTATCTTTTTCCACTCGTGGTATATGTAAAGGGATCTACATCTTTCTCCATCCCCTTTTCTGATTTAACTTTTGGTAACCTAACTTCCTCTGCTTCATCACTAGAGCCCATACCCCTCTACAGTCTGAGCTCCTTCTGGGCAGGGAAATGGTCAGAAAGACCCGGGTTCTAATCCTGCCCCCTCCACTTGGCCGCTCTGTGACCTAAGTAAGAGACAGTATTACTCCATCAAACAGTCAATGGTATTCACTGGGTGCTTTCTGTGTGCAGAGCAACAGAGTTTGTAGACACATTTCCCCCCACACAAGGAACTTGTGGTCTACAGGGGAAGACAGATACTGAAATAGATTAGGTATAGGGGAAGTTGTAAAGTATAAAAATAATTATATATTTATTCATTCAATTGTATTTATTGAGCGCTTGAAAGTACAATTAGATATAATGGGGCTGAGCTGAGTATCAAAGCGTGTAAGGGGTTACACAGCCAGTTCGTATTCTTTGCAGAGGGGAGGGCCCATGAATAAATAAATCAATCAGTGTTATTTTTTGAGCACTTACTCTGTGCAGAGAACTGTACTAAGCACTTGGGAGAGTACAGTTTAACAGAGTTGGTAGACAGAGATCCCTGCTCACAAGGAGCTTACAGTTTAGAGGACTAGAAGTTTGTAGACAAGAGAAGCCGCATGGCTCAGTGGAAAGAGCACAGGCTTTGGAGTCAGGGGTCATGGGTTTGAATCCTGGTTCCGCCAATTGTCAGATGTGTGACTTTGGGCAAGTCACTTCACTTCTCTGTGCCTCAGTTCCCTCATCTGTAAAATGGGGATTAAGACTGTGAGCCCTGTGGGACAACCCGATCTCCTTGTAACCTCCCCAGTGCTTAGAACAGTGCTTTGCAGATAGTAAGCACTTAATAAATCCCATCATTATTATTATTATTATTATCCTCTGCCTCCTCTAGACTGTAACCTCCTTGTGGGCAGGGAATATGTCTCTTTAATGTCATATTGTACCTCCCAAGTGCCTAGTACAGTGCTCTTCACACAGTGAGTGCTCACTAAATACTGTTTACCAGCAAACTAGAGAATAAATCTTACCATCAGCAGTGTCGGCTTCAAAATGGACAGCTATGTGAAATGATGGAACTTTTAAAATTTGTCATTTTATTTCAAACTTTTTAAATCATCCTAACAATACATAGCTTAACTAAAATCCATCTACATGTGTCTTAAATGATTTGTGCTTCAAAAGTCATACCACAGTTGAAAGATTCCTGAGAGAAGCAATGTAGAGGAGGGTGTTGGCAGGATTCTAAATCATTCAACTGTATTTTTGGAGCATGTATTCTGTGCAAGGCACTCTACTAAACGTGTGGGAGAGTACAGTAGAGGTAATAGATTCAATTCCTGCTCTCAGGGAGCTTACAGTCTAGCAATGGAGACAGCCACTAAAATAAATTCCAGGCAGGGGGAAGCAACAGAGTTTAAAGATATGTAGACTATAAGCTCATTGTGGTCAGGGGAATGTGTCTACCAGCCCTATCAAACTACTACTAAGCACTAGACTAGATACAAGATCATCACATGAGACAGTCCCTGTCCCATCTTCATTTATTCATTCAATCATATTTATTGAGCGCTTACTGTGTGCAGAGCACTGTATTAAGCACTCAGAAAGTACAATTCGACAACATGTAGAGACAATCCCTACCCAACAACGGGCTCACAGTCTAGAAGACGGGCTCTCCCAATCTAAGGGGAGGGACATAGGTATGAATCCCCATTTTAGAAGTGAGAACATTGAGGCAGGCAATAGGTAGAGCTGGGATTAGACTCCCAAACTCATGCTTGTTCTTTTTAGGTTACACTGCTTCTAGGAATAGCAGTTGACAGTCAAAAAAAGAAAAAAAAACTACAGAAAAAAGAATAATAATAATGATGATGGAATTTGTTAAGCACTTACTACATGCAAAGCACTGTTCTGAGTGCTGGGGCGGTTACAAGGTGATCAAGTTGTCCCACGGGGGGCTCACAGTTTTAATCCCCATTTTACAGATGAGGTAACTGAGGCACAGAGAAGTTAAGTGACTTGCCCAAAGTCACACAGCTGACAGTTGGCGGAGCTGGGATTTGAACCCATGACCTCTGACTCCAAAGATCTTTCAACTGAGTCATGCTGCTTCTCAAAAATGAGAGGAATTATCAGATACGGAAGATTCTAAGAGCATAACATAGGTTATATCGCCATCCATTATATTGTTAGGACTAAATTTGGCTACTCCCCATGTCTTTCATAGAAACTGGCAAAAGGTCAGAGTTAGACCTAGGTCATATCCCATTAATTTAAGAAATTACTTCGCAGCAACCAAGCATTCAGAGTTTGAATTTAGCATAGCCTCTTGAAATCCACTAAAGTAGCACCTCAGACAGGAGAGAGAAGGGAATGGAGGAAAATAGGGTGTAAAAGTGAGGCTCTTCTCCTTAATTTTAACAACGTAGTTTAGACTCCTCTTTAAAATTAGGATCTTCCCTGGATAGTATGGCTTGTTAGTGAGGATCTTTTTCTTAGAATCTATTAAATGGAGTTGCTATTGTTTTAACAATGTTTTGTAAAAGCCTTTTAAAAGGCTGGATTCTCTAGAACCAAGAAAATAGTCCAGGCACAAGGAGACACTGCTTTTTAAAAGGCAGTTTAATGATGTAGTTAAAAATAGTGACATTATTTGACAACTGTGCTAAAAACCCTTTGTGAAGATGATTTTCAGAAGGCAAGAGATTGTAGAGGGAGCTTTAGATGTCACAGACAGGTTTTGGCCACAGGCCTCTTGGCGATCATTAAAGTTACTACTGCCTTCAGCCAAGCTGAGTTGGGGTTTTTTTGGTGTTTGCTTGTTTATAAATGGTATTTGTTAAGTACTTACTATGTGCCAGGCACTGTACTAAGTGCTGGGGTAGATACAAACTAATCAGATTAGACAGAGTCTCTGTTCCACGTGGGGCTCAGAGTCATAATCCCCATTTTACAGATGAGGAAACTGAAGCACAGAGAAGTGAAGTGACTTGGCCAAGGTTACACAACCGACAAGTGACAGAGGCGGGGTTAGAACCCAGGTGTTTTTTGATTCCCAAGCCCATGATCTATCCATTAGGCCATGCTGCTTCCCAAAAGAACTTTTCATCTCATTGAAGAAAATAGCCTCATGGAGACAAGAGACCCTAGAATTGATCTAATAATAATAATGAGAAGCAACGTGGCTTAGTGGAAAAAGCCTGGGCTTGGGAGTCGGAGGTCATGGGTTCTAATCCAGACTCCTCCACTTATCGGCTGTGTGACTTTGGGCAGGTCACTTAACTTCTCTGGTCCTCAGTTACCTAATCTGTCAAATGGGGTCAAGACTGTGAGCCCCAAGTGGGACACCTGATTACCTTGTATCTACCCCAGCGTTTAGAACAGTACTTAGCACATAGTAAGTGCTTAACAAATACCATCATTATTATTATTATTATTATTATTAATAATAATAATCACCATCATGTTTGTTAAGCACTTATTATGTGCCAGGCACTGTACTAAGCACTGGGATGGATATAAGCAAATGGGGTTGGACACATTCTCTGTCCCACGTGGGGCTCACAGTCTCATTCCCCATTTTGCAGATGAGGTAACTGAGGCACAGAGAAGCAAAGTGACTTTCCCAAGGTCACACAGCAGACAAGTGGCTGAGCTAGGATTAGAACCCATGACCTTCTGACTCCCAGGCCCATGCTCCATCCACTAGGCCACACTGCTTCCCCTAGTGAATCCTAGTCCATTCAGGCAAATATTGTCTCTGCAGACTTGACCAATGAGGCACAGAAAGAGATTCCGTTACCTGAGTAGTAACATGCCCTAGAATTAAACAGGAACTTCAGATCATTTTAAACCATTTTCACCTGAAATACCCTAACATGCCCTAGAATTAAACAGGAACTTCAGGTCATTTCAAGCCGTTTTCACCTGAAATACCCTCATCCATACCCTTCCCCTTCTCACTGTGCAGAGGAAAGAGTGCAGGTCTAATCCCTTAGGAAAATTACTTAATTTCTCAGTGCCTCAGTTTCCTTATCTGTAAAATGGAGATACAATTCCTGTTCTCCCTCCTACTTGGACTCTGAGCCCTGGATGGGACAGGGACCGCGTCCCACCCAAGGATCTCGAATCTACCTCAGTGTTTAGTACAGTGATTTGGCATAAAGTAAGCAACAAATACTACAATTATGATTATAATTATTATTTGATGGCATCAATCCCACCACTTAGGGTGTTGGACACAAAGTATACATGTAATAATAATAATAATAATGATGGTATTCGTTAAACATTTACTGTGTGCCAAGCACTGTTCTAAGCACTGGGTTAGATACAAGTTATCAGGTTGTCCTACATGGAGCTCACAGTCTTAATCCCTATTTTACAGATGAGGTCACTGAGGCACAGAGAAGTGAAGTGATTTGCCCAAAGTCACACAGCTAAGTGGCAGAGCCAGTATTAGAACCCAAGACCTCTGTCTTCCAAGCCCATGCTCATTCCACTAACCCATACTGCTTCTCTATAATAATAATAATAGGGGTATTTGTTGTTATTAATCCTACACACACCTTTATTTAGCCCATAAATGGGAAAAAAAAACTCAATAGTGTGGATTGGAGATCAGAAACAGATAGGTGAGCAGAGCCAGTAATAATTACAGAAAGCATCATTGCCTAGTGGAAAGAGCCTGGGGCTGTTAGTCACAGGACCTGAGTTCTAATCCCAGATCTGCCACTTGTCTGCAGTGTGACCTAGAGACAGTCTCTTCATTTCTCTGTGCCTCAGTTACCTCATCTGTAAAATGGGAATTAAGACTGTGGAACAGGGACTGTGTCCAACCAGATCATGTTGTATATACCCCAGTGCTTAGTACAGTATCTGGCACATAGTAAGAGCTTAACAAATACCAAAATTATCATTATTATTATTATTAACAAATTTCCACACAGTAAGTGCTCAATAAATACGATTGAATGAATAAATGAATGAAATACCATTAAAAAAATTCCACCCTAAAGTACCTACTATTTCTCTCAAATATCTTCCAAAATATCTTCCCACTTTTAGATGGTCTTTTCTGCAGTAGTTGTAGTAGTAGCATTTATCAAGTGCCCTTTGGGATAGTGTTCTGTGCTAAGTACTGGGTAAGTACAGAATAAAGAGGTGACATTCTCAGCCCACAAGGACCAGACACTCTAGTGGGGGAGACAAACATAAAAATATCTAAAGTGGTTAAAATAAATGAGTGCACACATTTTTCATGAAATAAAAATTTTCCCGAAAGGCCGAGAATCACCAACAAAGGCATAACTGAACTCAGCTTATTTTTTTTTTTAAGTGGAAGAAATTCAGTAGTTGCGTAGGATCATTAGTAAATGTGACAGATTGAATGTCACTAACCAATCAAAAGGAGTCAGGAATGGATTATCTTAGTGAAAACAGCACAAACTGGAAGTTTTAGTGGCCTTTGACAAGAATGCCAAAGGAAGTTTCTGGCCACTTACAATAGAATGTTAATAGCTTATGTCACTTTAACACTGACAGCTCTGAAGTGAGGAGCTACTAATCTCTGTTTGTAATATCCACAGTTGAAGAAAAAATAAGCATTTCTGCTTAAGCACTGGATAAGCATTAACTGTCTAAAAATGTAGGGAATGCTCTGCAACCTGTCTGAAAGGAAAAAAAAAAAGAAAGCATTGCAATCCATTTTTGTTCTATTTTCTTGTGTAGAAATGTGGATGGAAATGGAATGCCACATTCCAGACCTCTCAGCTAATGAACCAGTTCAGAAGGCTCTTGGACCATCCCTTGGTTTAGCCCAGAGCATGCGAGAAGGAAAATAATTCATGAAATCAAAGGCAAATATTCTTTGTTAGAGCCCGGATTTCCCAAATCGAAAGTAGAATCAGTTCATTAGCTCCACATTATTCAGGCCCATAAAAGGAGACGTTTTAACAACCCCTACTTCAATTAGGCATCTAATGTTATTCTGGCAGAAATCTGGCATACTTCTTCACTCTCGAGAGGTTCAGATGGCATTATTTACTGCTTGTTCTGCCCTGAAAACTCTGGATGCAAGCATAGCTTGCTCACCAAACTCATAATTCTCTTGTTGAAGGTTCAGTTGTAAGTCTTGTGATTAGATGGTGCTACACTACTGCCTGATTCTTTGCTTTCATAAGGCATATTTGCAGATCCTGTTAAAGATTCTGATCTCTGTCAAATCAATAGCTTGATAATAATAATAATCATGGTGATGGTATTTGTTAAGCACTTACTGTGTGCCCAGCACTGTTCTAAGCACAGGGATAGATACAAGGTTACCAGGTTGTCGCACGTGGGGCTCACAGTCTTAATACTCAGATAAGTGAGGCACAGAGGAGTGAAGTGACTTGCCCAAAGTCACACAGCTGACAAATGGCAGAGCTGAGATTAGAACCCAAGCCCATGCTCTCTTCACTAAGCCATGCTGAGCACTTGCTGTGTGCAGAGCACTATATTAAATGCTTGGGAGAGTTCAATAAGACAGCTGGTAGACTCATTCCCTTCGCACAAGGAGCTTAAAACTAGATATGGGCATGAATTCTGTGGGGCTCCAGTTGGGGTGAATAAAGGGTAATAATAATAATAATTGAATTTATTTATTGAATAATTATAATAGTCTCTCGATTAGTCTCTCAAATACTATCGATTGATTTTATGACTTCAAAACCTCAAACAGCAGTATGTTCTCCTAGTTTGATAACAGTCCTTCTAGGGTTAAACTTTAGGACCGGGTTAAATGATTTTATTTGTTCAAGTTTCAGTTATTCTTTTTCCTTTCATCCTTTCGTTAGTTCATTAGCTGCAATATCTTCATCTGTGACAATTTCCATTAATATCTCAAAGGCGGTTATTAAGTCTCATTACAAGGAAAGATTTTAGAAGGATCCCGCATATAGTCACAGAAGATAAAGACAATAGTCACATTTCAGTTTCTTTGTTCTTCAGATGCAAATCAAACTTGAAGCTCTTTATAGCCTTCTTCGCTCAACTTGTACTTTCAAAGCTTTCTGAAAAGAAAAATATTCAGGACCAAATAAAGTCTTATATTTAGATTATTGCTTTCTTTCAGAAAAAGAAATGTCGTTACTTATTGCCTCCAAGTTCTCACTGTCAGAATAAAAATCTCATCAGTTCCATCTGCTGTATTTTTTTTGGTAAGAATGGACAGTTAGGCAGCAAGTAACATGTTTTACTAGAAAGAACATGGGCCTGGGACTCAAAGGACTTGAGTTCTAATCCTGAATCCACCTCTTGTTTTCTGTGTAACCTTGAACAAGTCACTTAACTGCTCTGGAGCTCAGTTTCCTCCTCAGCACAATGGGGACTAAATAAGGGTTTGGCCTCCCCCTTCGAATATAAGCCTCATTGGGATCATTGGCTTTAAAGTCCTCAATACCCTTGCCCCATCCTACCTCACCTCGCTCCTCTCCTAATAAAACTGAGCCCACATACTTTGCTCCTCTAATGCCAACCTCCTAACTGTACCTCGATCTCATCTTATCTCACCACCGACCTCTTGCCCACTACCTGCCTCTGGCCTGGAGTGCCCTCCCTTTTCATATCCGATGGAAAATTACCCTCCTCACCTTCAAAGTCTTATTGAAGACGAATCTCCAGGAGGCCTTCCCTGACTAAGCCCCCCATTTCTTCTTTCCTCACTCCCCTCTGTGTCATCCTGACTTGCTCCCTTTATTCACACCCGCCCCCCAACGCAGCCCCACAGCACTTATGTACAGATCCATAATTTATTTATATTAATGTCTGTCTTCCCCTGTAGACAGTAAGCTCGTTTGGGCAGGAAATATGTAAGTTATATGGTTATCATCTCCCAAGTGCTTAGTAATAATAATAATGGCATTTATTAAGTGCTTACTATGTGCAAAGAACTGTTCTAAGTGCTGGGGAGGTTACAAGGTGATCAGGTTGTCCCACGTGGGGCTCACAGTCTTAACCCCCATTTTACAGATGAGGTAACTGAGGCCCAGAGAAGTTAGGTGACTTGCCAAAAGTCACACAGCTGACAATTGGCGGAGCCGGAATTTGAACCCATGAACTCTGACTCCAAAGCCCGTGCTCTTTCCAGTGAGCCATGCTGTACTGTGTACAGTGCCCTGAACACAGTAAATGCTCAATAAATACAATTGATTGATTGTTCTTATCTTTTATCTTCACCAGTGCTTTGGCCATTGCTTAGCATATGGTAAGTGCTTAACAAATAAGACTATTATTGGGATTATTGTGTTAGTGGTTGGTGCAAAGACATTTTACATGATGTTCACTTTTACCAACAAGGGTCTCTCATTTATTTCATCAAAATTCTAGAAATATCAGTTCTTGGGAAACAATCTAAAAAGATTCCTAAGTAACTAACTGTGGATGAGACTCTCAAAAAATCTAAAGCCTGGATTGGGTTTTACCCGTGGCGAAACTGCAACTGAAATGAATTGCCCTGACATTCATATCTGTCAATGTCATATGTATTGAGTGCTTACTGTATGTGGAGCACTGTACTAAGTGCTTGGAAGAGTACATTATAACAGAATTGGTAGACCCATTCTCTGCCCACAACAAGCTTACAGTCTAGAGGGAAAGACAGAAATTAATATGAATAAATAAATTTCAGATATATACATAAGTGTTGTGGGGCTGAGGGAGGGGGGAACAAAGGGAGCAAATCCAAGTGCAAGGGTAACACAGAAGGGAGTGGCAGAAGAGGAAATGAGGGCTTAGTCAGGGAAGACCTCATGGAGGAGATAAGCTTTGAAAGTGGGAAGAGAAATTGTCTGTCGGATGTGAGGAGGGAGGGCATTTCAGGCCAGAGGCAGGATGTGGGCAAGTGGTCAGTGGCAAAATAGATGAGATCGAGGTACAGTGAGTAGGTTAGCATGAAAAAGCAAAGTGTGCAGGCTGGGTTGGAGTAGGGAATCAGGAAAGTAAGGTAGGAGGGAAAATTTATGTTATGAAATTCGATGTGAAAATTGTATTCATTCAATCAATCAATCATATTTATTGAGCACTTACTGTGTGCAGAGCACTGTACTAAGCCCTTGGGAGGTACAAGTTGGCAACATATAGAGACGGTCCCTACCCAACAGTGGGCTCACAGTCTAGAAGGGGGAGACAGAGAACAAAACAAAACATATTAACAAAATAAAATAAATAGAATAGACATGTACAAGTAAAATAAATAAATAGAGTAATAAATACGTACAAACATATATACATATATACAGGTGCTGTGGGGAAGGGAAGGAAGTAAGGCGGGAGGTGGAGGGGGGAGGAGGGGGAGAGGAAGGAGGGGGCTCAGTCTGGGAAGGCCTCCTGGAGGAGGTGAGCTCTCAGTAAGGCCTTGAAGGGAGGAAGAGAGTTAGCTTGGCGGATGTGGGGACGGAGGGCATTCCAGGCCAGGGGGATGACGTGGGCTGGGGGTCGATGGCGGGACAGGCGAGAACGAGGCATGGTGAGGAGATTAGAGGCACAGGAGCAGAGGCTGCGGGCTGGGCTGTAGAAGGAGAGAGGGGAGATGAGGTAGGAGGGGCTGAGGTGATGGAGAGCCTTGAAGCCGAGGGTGAGGAGTTCCTGCCTGATGCGCAGGTTGATTGGTAGCCACTGAAGATTTTTGAGGAGGGGTGTAACATGCCAAGAGCATTTCTGGACAAAGACAATCCGGGCAGCGGCGTGGAGTATGGATTGAAGTGAGGAGAGACAAGAGGATGGGAGATCGGAGAGGAGGCTGATACAGTAGTCCAGACGGGATAGGATGAGAGCTTGAACGAGCCGGGTAGCAGTTTGGATGGAGAGGAAAGGGCGGATCTTGGCAATGTTGCGGAGCTGAGACCGGCAGGTTTTGGTGACGGCTTAGGTGTGAGAGGTGAATGAGAGAGTAGAGTCGAGAATGACACCAAGGTTGCAGGCCTGTGAGACGGGACGGACGGTAGTGCCGTCAACAGTGATGGGAAAGTCAGGGAGAGGGCAGGGTTTGGGAGGGAAGACAAGGAGTTCAGTCTTGGACATGTTGAGTTTTAGGTGGTGGGCAGACATCCAGATGGAGAAGTCCTGAAGGCAGGAGGAGATGCGAGCCTGGAGGGAGGGGGAGAGAGCAGGGGCAGAGATGTAGATTTGAGTGTCATCAACGTAGAGATGATAGTTGAAGCCGTGGGAGCGAATGAGGTCACCAAGGGAGTGAGTGTAGATAGAGAACAGAAGGGGACCAAGAACTGAACCTTGAGGAACCCCACAGTAAGGGGATGGGAGGAGGAGGCGGAGCCTGCAAAAGAGACTGAGAACGAACGACTGGAGAGATAAGAGGAGAACCAGTAGAGGACAGAGTCTGTGAAGCCAAGGTTGGATAGCGTGTTGAGGAGAAGAGGGTGGTCCACAGTGTCGAAGGCAGCTGAGAGGTCGAGGAGGATTAGGATAGAGTATGAGCCATTGGATTTGGCAAGCAGGAGGTCACTGATGACCTTTGAGAGGGCAGTTTCCGTGGAATGTAGGGGACGGAAGCCAGATTGGAGGGGGTCGAGGAGAGAGTTGGTGTTGAGGAATTCGAGGCAGCATGTGTAGACGACTCGTTCAAGGATTTTGGAAAGGAATGGTAGGAGGGAGATGGGACGATAACTAGAAGGTGAGGTGGGGTCAAGAGAGGGTTTTTTTAGGATGGGAGAGACATGGGCATACATTCAATCGTATTTATTGAGATCTTATTGTGTGCAAAGAAAGCACTGTACTAAGCACTTAATATGAAATGTGAAATAAAATTATAAGAAATATGAAATTTAGGCCTTTCACTTGAATCAGTGGAATTTGAGCACTTACTGAATGCAGAGCACTGTACTGTCAAACCATCAATCAATGGTATTAAGTGCTTACTATGTGCAGAGCACTGTACTAAGCTCTTGGGAGGGTACAGTAAGTGTTTTGGGGAGCCCAAACAACAAAGTTAGTGAACAAGTTCCCTCCACACACCCAGCTTTCAGTCTACAGGGAGACAGTCATTAAAATAAATTCCAGATATGCACATAAATACTGTGGGTGAATATCAAGTGCTTTAAGGCACAGAGCTAAGGGAAAGGGAGTAGGGGAAATGAGGGCTTAATAGGGAAGGGCCTTTGTGCTTAGATATTTTATACTAATAAGGATTAATAATTGTGATATTTGTTAAGTTCTTACCTTGTGCCAGGCACTGAACTCAACACTGGGTGTGGATACAAGCAAATTGGGTTGGACAGAGTCCCTGTCCCACATGGGGCTCACAGTCTTAATTCCCAATTTACAGATAAGATAACTGAGGCCCAGATAAGTAAAGCACCTTGCCCAAGGTCACACAGAAGCTGCATGGCAGAGCTGGGATTAAAACCCAGGTCCTCCTGACTCCCAGGCCCTTGCTCTATCCACTAGGCCATGATGCTTCTCATCATTTTATGTGATGAAGATCCCCAGCCAAATGTTGGATGCAAAGATACAGCTTGGGCTCATAATGAGTTAAGTTGCATTTCCAGTGTGGAACTAAACAGGAGCAGCTGGCCAAGGAACATCAGATGAATATGATAAGAGTCCTTGCTACAACAGGTGGTACCCCTAGTTGCTTAAAAGCTATAGGCCTATCTGTTCATGTGCCTCTTGATCAGCTCCCTTTGGGGAAACAGCTTTTCAGCTTGCCTTGCTATTGTGTGAAAAGAGGGCCAGTCAAAACAACAAAACTTTCTTTCTCTCTTCCTCTAGAGTCAAGCTCCTAATGGGCAGAGAACATGTCTACCAATCCCATACTGTCCCAAGTTCAGTCTTCTCCATAAAGTAAGTACTTGATAACTTCCATTGATTTGGTTCGGTGTTTTGTGAGAGTGAGCTGTGACTGTAGCCCAGTTCTGTGCTAAGGATCTGATATTTGCTCCATTTGATCTTCTGCCCCTTGTTCAGTTCCTTCCCCGACCTGGAACTTCCTCCCATTTCCAATCTGCCAGATCACAACTCTCCCCATCTTATTGATGATAATAATAATAATAATGGCATTTAAGTTCTTACTATGTTCTAAGTTGTTCTTGCACTGTTCTAAGCACTGGGGTATATACGAGGATATCAGGTTGGATTCAGTCCATGCCCCACGTGGGCCTCACAGTCTTAATCCCCAATTTACAGATGAGGTAACTGAGACCCAGAGAAGTGCCCAAGGTCATAGAGCAGACAGGTTGCCGAGCTGGAATTGGAACCCAGATCCTTCTGGCTCCCAGGCACCTGCTCTATGATGATAATAATAATAATAATGATTTTAGACTGTGAGCCCACTGTTGGGTAGGGACTGTCTCTATATGTTGCCAACTTGTACTTCCCAAGCGCTTAGTACAGTGCTCTGCACACAGTAAGCGCTCAATAAATACAGTTGATGATGATGATGGCAATTGTTAAGCACTTACTATGTGCAAAGCACTGTTCTAAGCATTGGGGAGATACAAGGTGATCAGTTTGTTTCAAGTGGGGCTCACAGTCTTAATTCCCATTTTACAGATGAGGTAACTGAGGCACAGTGAAGAGAAGTGACTTGCCCAAGGTCACATAGCAGACAAGTAGCAGAGCCGGGATTAGAACCCATGACCTCTGACTCCCAAGCCCATGCTCTTTCCACTGAGCCACGGTGCTTCTCAAAAGCCCTCCTGAAATTTCAACTCCTCCAAGCAGTCTTCCCTGATTTTTTTTTTCCTTCTGAATCTCATCCTCCCACCTAAGCACTTGTTCCTTCCCACCCTGAGCATATTGTTTTGAATATTCACATTTGCATCCAGTGAGGGTAGGGATTATGTCTACCAAATTTATTGTGGCTTAGTGGATAGAGCACGGGCCTGGGAGTCAGAAGGACCTGAGTTCTAATCCTGCTCTGGCACATGTCTGCTGTGTGACCTTGGTCAAGTCGCTTCTCTGAGCCTCAGTTCCCACTTCTGTAAAATGGGGATTAAGACTGTGAGCCCCATGTGGGACAGGGACTATGTCCAACCTGGTTAGCTTGTATCTATCCCAGCAATTAGTACAATGCCTGGGACAGAGTAAGTGCTTAGCAAATACCATAATTATTATCATTATTAAGTAACACTAGCATTAAGAAAGAAACCATGCAGATGAGTGAATCCACAGACTGCAAACAAAACTTCATCCTTTGGCTTCAGCTGCATGAAAAATCCTGTTTGTCTTTGGTGGGAAATACTAATAGGCCCATAGAAAGAGTCCGATCAAGGGAATTTTTTGAGGGCTTACTAATAATTTTGGTATTATTAAGCACTTACTATGTGCCAGGCACTGTACTAAATAGCAAATAGGGTTGGACACAGTCCCTGTCCCACAGGGGGCTCACAGTCTCAATCCCCATCTTACAGATGTGGGAACTGAGTCCCAGAAAAGAGAAGTGACTTACCCGAGGTCACACAGAAGACAAGTGGTAAAGCCGGGATTAGAACCCAGGTCTTTCTGACTCCCAGGCCCATAGTCTAGCCACTAGGCCACGCGGAGCACTGTACTAAGCACTTGGGAAGGTACAATGCGGAAGAGTTGGTACCTACCTATAAGGAGTTTACAGTCTATCTGGGGAGACAGATATTCAAATAAATTACAGATAGAGGAAATGGTAGAGTGTAAGGATATGTTCATAAGTGCTGTGAGGTGAATGAGGAGGACGTTTGGGCCTAGTCATGAAGGTTTCTTGGCCTAGATCATTCCTTGCCCTGGCGAGTCAATGTAGATAAGCATATGATGAATTTTTCCGTTGCAGGGTGGTGACATTTTTATTTCCTGTCTAGACTTGAGGTCTCTTTTGGACTAGAACAGGTATCATTTGGCACAGCGAAGCCGATTCTCATGGTTGCATAAAGGGCAAACTCCGGAGGCCACAGCATTAGAGCCAATGTGATTGCTACGGGAATAATCCCTAAACACAGATCACCTAGGGTAATAATAAGAATAACTGTGGTGTTTGTTAAGCGCTTACTATGTGTCAGGCATTGTACTAAGCGCTGGGGTGGATACAAGCAAATTGAGTTGGACACAGTCCCTGTCCCACATGAAACTCCTTGTCTCAAGCCCCATTTTACAGATGAGGTGACTGAGGCCCAGAGAAGTGAAGTGTCTTGCCCAAGGTCACCCAGCAGATAAGTGGCAGAACCCATATCATAACATGCAGCCAGCCACCAAAGGAAACAATTACTTTTCACTGTGAGTTTTATCTGCTTTCTTATCGTCAGTCTCGCAGTTAATTTTGGCATCAACTGATTTACTGCATTTCACCTGTCAGGCACAGTACAGTTCCAGAAAATGATTCATAAGACGTTGCTTGCTTTCTTTCAAATCTGATGTAATTTTTCAGCAGCCTTACTGTTCTTCGAGGATCTAGGGAAAATAGAATGCAAACGCTCTCCGGAGCAGGCACCGTACAATTCTGCATGACAGGTGTCTGATCTTTAATAGAGTAGTAGAACAAAAGATGAGAAGATGTTAGATGTTAGAAAAGATGCTTTTCTATAGGAGATTCCACCTTCCCAGTTCAAGTTGATCTAAAAGGCTGGTCAGGGAAGAGTGATGTTTATCTACTTGAAATTCTGCATTATGAATTGGAGATGAAGCCTTCTAAGCATGCATAAGCGTCGGAGAGTTATTCAGGGTTTTGAATGAACATGCAGTATGATGTGTGCAAAGTACTGAAGTGTATGAAAGATAATAAGTCATAAGTGTTACTTGAGAGAAAGATGAGCATGTCTTTAAAATGGTACAATATGCACAGGTGTGTGTAGGTCTGGGTGTTTTTCCGACAAAACAAGACGGTGAAGGATTGGAAAAGTCACAATTTAGTACATTAGTACGGTATTTGTTTTCTTCTCCAGATACTCCATAGTTTCTTCTATGTTGCCTTCCAGCTATTGAAGAGGGAGAAAGAGGAAAGGAAATAGGACAAAAACAAGCCAGAGACTAAATTGCTTGAACCTGAGCACTGCATATTGCAGTCACTACTACAGAAGAGGCTAGCCTTCTGTAGGGATGGGATGATACCATAAATTATTATATCAATGTGGCATATTATTTTTTCTTTTTGGAATCATCCCAAATCTCTTATATTTCGGAGCAGTACTCCTCTGAAAAAGAGGGAGGTAACAAAACCAGGCCTGGGTGAATCCATAATGGTATTTATTGAGTGCTGACTGTGTGCCGAGCACGATACTAAGCACTTGAATGCACAGGCAAGCTTTGTGAAAAATGACTATTTTTAAAAAATTCCTCAAGTATCCTTAAGTAGCTTTGAAGGAGGAAAAACAGGTTGATTTCATTAAGCCTTCAGGCTGGTAATGAATCTCCCCTTTGCTGGGATTGGAAAAAGTCCAGGATCTGCGTTCTAATTTTGCCTGCTGTGTGACTTTGGTCAAGTCGCTTAAATTCTCAATGCCTCAGTTTCCTCATCTGTAGAATGAGGATTTAATATAGAGGCTTCCTTCTCCTTAGATTGTGAGCCCCATGTGGAATATGAACCCTGTCTGTTCTGATGGTATTGTGGACTGTAAACTTGCTGTATGCAGGGAATGTTCTATTGTTATATTGTACTCTCCCTAGAACTTAGTACAGTGCTTGCACACCATAAGTGCTCGATAAATATGATTGAAAGAATGAATATTATAACAATCCCAGTGCTTGGCACAGAGTAAGCATTTAACAAATACCACAATTATCATTATTAATAATAATAATAAAGATGGTATTTGTTAAGTGTTTACTATGTGTCAGACACTGTACTAAGTGCTGGGGTGGATACAAGCAAATCAGTTTGGACACAGTCCCCTGTCCCAGGTGAGGCTCACAGTCTCAATCCTCATTTCTGAGATGAGGTAACTGAGGCCCAGGGAAGTGAAGTGACTTGTCAAGGTCACACAGCAGATAAGTGGCAGAGGCGGGATTAGAACCCATGACCTTCTGACTTCTAGGCCCATGCTCTAGCCACTATTCCATGAAGCTCCCTTTCATAATACTGCTGGTGGATGACGGCTTTAGTTGGCTTCCTACAAGCACTTAGTACAGTACCCTGCAAACAGTAAACACCCGATAAATAGTTTTTATTCCCTCTAGATTGAAGATCCTTGAGGGCAGCGAATGGGTGAACTTTCTTTGTTGTACTTTCTCAAGTACCTAGTAGAGTGCTCTGCTCAAATATCATGGATTGATCTTTTGCTGTTCTCAGTAAAGGCTATGGGTGGCTGGCTACCATCCCCTGCTTAATAAACTTTGCAAAATAGTTATCAAATAAATCATCTTCTGAAAGCTAGTGGTAGATTTCAAGAGGAATTCAGTGAATATTCATTCATTCAGTCGTATATATTGAGTGCTTACTTTGTGCAGAGTACTGTACTAAGTGCTTAGAAAGTACAGTTCGACAACAGATAGAGACAATCCCTACCCCATGACGGGCTCACAGTCTAGAAGGGGTAGACAACAAAACAAGTAGGCATCAATAGCATCCATCCATCTATTTACCTACACAAAGCCTAACTTATCCAGACAAATAAGAGTAGCTGAAAACACCCAATGTGAGATGACCACTTAAGTTTGGATGTGCAGCCTGCCAAGTTTACCCTGTTTTTTAAAGATCTAAAACCTCCCACCTTGGAAAAACTTACAGCGTTATTACAACTACTTCTTTGATTGAAAATCCCAGGTGTACCAGGAACTCTGTCTGATTGGATTTTTCAGTATCTTCCCCACTGCTAATTGCAGGACTTTGCTGCTTAGTAAGTTCATAATAAATACCATAATTCAGGTGAGTTAGACATGGAGTTTCATGCCTCTATCAAGATGATGTAGTAATAATAATAATACTAAGCACTTACTATATTCATTCATTCATTCAATCGTATTTATAGAGCATTTACTGTGTGCAGAGCACTGTACTAAGCGCTTGAGAAGTACAAGTTGGCAACATATAGAGACGGTCCCTACCCAACAGTGGGCTCACAGTCTAGAAGGGGGAGACAGAGAAAAAAACAAAACATATTAACAAAATAAAATAAATAGAATATGTACAAGTAAAATAAATAAATAAATAGAGTAATAAATACGTACAAACATATATACATGTATACAGGTGCTATGGGGAGGAGAAGGAGGTAAAGCGTGGGGGTGGAGGGGGGAAGAGGGGGAGAGGAAGGAGGGGGCTCAGTCTGGGAAGGCCTCCTGGAGGAGGTGAGCTCTCAGTAGGGCCTTGAAGGGAGGGAGAGAGCTAGCTTGGCAGATGTGCAGAGGGAGGACATTCCAGGCCAGGGGGATGACATGGGCTGGGGGTTGATGGTGGGACAGGCGAGAACAAGGCACGGTGAGATTAGCGGCAGAGGAGTGGAGGGTGCGGGCTGGGCTGTAGAAGGAGAGAAGGGAGGTGAGGTAGGATGGGGCGAGGTGATGGAGAGCCTTGAAGCCGAGGGTGAGGAGTTTCTGCCTGACACGTAGGTTGATTGGTAGTCACTGGAGATTTTTGTGCACAGCACTGTACTAAGTGCTTAGAAAGTACAGTTCGACAACAGATAGAGACAATCCCTACCCCACAACGGGCTCACAGTCTAGAAGGGGGAGACAGACAACAAAACAAGTAGGCATCAATAGCATCCATCCATATGCCAAGGACTGTACTAAGCGCTGGGATAAATACAAGATAATTGAGTCTGGTACTGTCCTTTCCCAAATGGAGCTCACAATCTAAGTAGGAGGGAGAACAGATATTAAATCACCATTTTACAGATGAGGAAAATGAAGCACCAAGAAGTGAGGGATGAAGCACCAAGAAGTGAGGGACTTACCCAAGGTCACTCAGCAGGCAAGTGCTGGAGCAGGGATTAGAATCCAGATCCTCTTATTCCCAGGCCTGTGCTGTTTTCATAATAATAACAATGATGGTGCTCATTAAGCACTTACTATGTGCCAAGCACTGTTCTAAGCTGGGATGGATACAAGTTACCAGGTTGTCACACATGGGGCTCACAGTCTTAATACCCATTTTACAGATGAGGTAACTGAGGCACAGAGAAGTTAAGTGACTTGACCAAAATCACACAGCTGACAAGTGGCAGATTGGGATTTAGAACTCACAACCTCTGACTCCCAAGCCCGCGCTCTTTCACTGCTTCTTTGGCAGTGTTTCATGAAAGGCTGGTCATTTTTGCAGATGAGGGAACTGAGGCACAGAAATGTGAAGTGATTTGTCCAAGGTCACACATAAAACAAGTGGTGGAGCAGAGATTAGAAACCAGGTTCTCAGATGTAAACAGACTCTGAAGGAACTGTTGACCACTGAACGGGTGATTGTTTTCATTAGTTCCATTGTTCAGAAAATACTCTGATCTCTTACCATCAGTGGGTTGTCATTTGTTATTATAATTCACAGCTGTATTTTAAATTCTGTTTGTACTTCCCAAGGTATTTTTCTTCTGTGGCTGGGCCTTTAGCAATTGTTTCTAGAAAGGAGGATTGCTTTTAATGCAGATTGATTGATTAGACTAATAATGCTTACCATTTGTGATAACTAAACCTAGATGGATTTTTCTTTAAAATCTTGATATAGGTGGGCTTTTATTATTGTGACCTTCACTGAGTGTTTTACTTCTAGGTAGCAGAAAAGGTATAATGTTCCTTAAACCATAAATACACTAGTGGGAAGCCATAAACTCTGCAGAAATGTAGACATGCTTGAAAATATACCTTCAGGAAGCATTGCCACATCAAATGATATCACCTCCAGCAACTGCACCAGCAAAAATGAGGAAGGAAATAATTGAGAATTGTACACCATTTATTATTTTTTTTATCAGTAACAGTATTTTTAAGAATTTCCTGTGTCCTTGAATCAATACTGATGAAAAATTATTTCTGAAAAAAAAAAGGAGAAATTGTGTTCATTTAATTGAACCTTAGTGGCCCAGAGAAGTAATAAGTAGCTTACTAATGTCCTCAGGAGAACTTTCAATGGGATCACAGGAAAGAGGAAGAAAGGGAGAGAAGGAAAGAATGGCGAGGGAAGAAAGAGGGTGTGTGTGAATATTTAAGCATTTACGTGGTACCAAGTTGCCAATGTGCATGATGGTGATATTAGAAATTAAAGGTCTTCAGGGGGAGACCTGGTCTCAGATGGGCTTTGAATAATAATGATAATAATTGTGGTATTTAAGGGCTTACTAAGTGCCAAGGGCTGTACTAAGCTCTGGGATAGGTACAAGATAATTAGGTCCCATATGAGGATCACAATCTAAATAGGAGGGAGAATAGATATTCAATCTCCACTTTGCAGATGAGTGAACTGAGAGAAGTCAAGTGTCTTGCCCAAGGTCACACAGCAGACAGGTAGTGAGGCTAGGATTAGAACTCAGGTCCTCTGACTCCCAAGCCCCTACCCTTTCCACTAGACTATGCTGCTTCTCTGAAGGTGGGAAGAGCTGTGATCCACTGGATATAAAGGGGAAGGTAGTTTTGGTTTCATTTGGATTAAATTTTGACTTGAGGTTGGTTTAAAATGGATTTTTATTTACATATCTCACATTTCTGGCTGCATGATAATCAGTGGTATTTATTGAGCACTAACTGTCATGCAAAGCACTACACTATGCACTTCGAAGAATAAGGCAAAGTAGATAAGATCCCTGCCTGCAGTGAGCTTGTGGGGGAGACAGGCCTTAAAATAAAGCACTAGTAGGGGGAGGCAACTGAGGATAGGATTAATAGAAATTGCTGCGGAAGGGGTGAATATTGAAGTGTTAACCAGGTAGGACTAAGTGCCTAGATCAGGCAGTAGGAAGGGAAAATCCATTCATTCATTCAATCATATTTATTGAGCGCTTACTGTGTGCAGTGCACTGTACTAGATGCTTGGGAAAGTACAACATAATGATAAGGTGGGGAGAGGAAGGATTGGTTAGACAAGGTTTCTGGGAGATGAGATTTTAGAAGGGCTTTGAAGATGTTTTGTTTGTTTTTGTATGGTATGTTAAGTGCTTACTTTGTGCCAGGCACTGTACGGGGGTAATAATAGTAATAATGATAATAATTATGATATTTGTAGATACAGCCTAGATACCATCCCTATGGGACTAACAGGCTTGATCCCCATTATAGTAATGAAAATAATAATAATAATGGTATTTGTTAAGTGCTTACTATGTGTCCAGCACTATTCTAAGCACTGGGGGGAATACAAGGTAATCAGGTTGTCCCACGTGAGGCTCACAGTCTTAATCCCCATTTTACAGATGAGGTAACTGAAGCACAAAGAAGTTAAGTAACTTGCCCAAAGTCACACAGCTGACAAATGGCGGAGCTGGGATTTGAACCCATGACTTCTGACAAGGAGAGTCCAGGGGCTCTTGGCAGAATTGTCTCTCAGGTGGTGGAGGATGGAGTCATGTGGATTGCAATTCTGGAGAAGGGTGGAACTGTTATTAATTCATTCAATCATATTTATTGAGTGCTTAATGTGTGCAGAGCACTGTGCTAAGCACTTGGGAAGTACAAGTTGGCAACAAAGAGAGATGGTCCCTATATGCTGTGGGGAGGGGAAGGAGGTAAGGTGGGGGGGGATGGGGAGGAGAGGGTGGAGAAGGAGGGGGTGCAGTCTTGGAAGGCCTCCTGGAGGAGGTGAGCTCTCAGTAGGGCTTTGAAGGAAGGAAGAGAGCTAGCTTAGCGGATTTGTGGAGTGAGGGCATTCCAGGCCAAGGGGAGGACGTGGGCCAGGGGTCGACGGTGGGACAGGCAAGAATGAGGCACAGTGAGGAGGTTAGCGGCAGAGGAGCGGAGGGTGCAGGCTGGGCTGTAGAAGGAGAGAAGGGAGGTGAGGTAGGAGGGGGCGAGGTGATGGACAGCCTTGAAGCCGAGAGTGAGGAGTTTTTGCCTGATGTGTAGGTTGATTGGTAGCCACTGGAGATTTTTGAGGAGGGGAGTAACATGCCCAAAGCGTTTCTGCACCAAGACGAGCCGGGCAGCGGCATGAAGTATAGATTGAAGTGGGGAGAGACAGGAGGATGGGAGATCAGAGAGGAGGCTGATGCAGTAATCCAGTTGGGATAGGATGAGAGATTGAACCAGCAGGGTAGCAGTTTGGATGGAGAGGAAAGGGAGGATCTTGGCTGTGTTGTGGAGGTGAGACCGGCAGGTTTTGGTGACAGATTGGATGTGAGGGGTGAACGAGAGAGCAGACTCGAGGATGACACCAAGGTTGCGGGCTTGTGAGATGGGAAGGATGGTAGTGCCGTCAACAGTGATGGGAAAGTCAGGGAGAGGGCAGGGTTTGGGAGGGAAGATAAAGAGTTCAGTCTTGGACATATTGAGTTTTAGATGGCAGGCAGACATCCAGATGGAGATGTCCTGAAGGCAGGAGGAGATACGAGCCTGGAGGGAGGGAGAGAGAGCGGGGCAGAGATGTAGATTTGGGTGTCATCAGCATAGAGATGTTAGTTGAAGCCATGGGAGTGAATGAGTTCACCAAGGGAGTGAGCGTAGATAGAGAACAGAAGGGGACCAAGACCTGACCCTTGAGGAACCCCTACAGTAAGGGGATGGGAGGGGGAGGAGGAGCCCGCAAAACAGACTGAGAATGAATGGCCGGAGAGATGAGGAGAACCAGGAGAGGACAGAGTCCGTGAAGCCAAGGTTGGATAGCGTTTTGAGGAGTAGGGGGTTGTCCACAGTGTCAAAGGCAGCTGAGAGGTCGAGGAGGATTAGGATAGAGTAAGAGCCATTGGATTTGGCAAGCAGGAAGTCATTGGTGACCTTTGAGAGGGCAGTTTCCATGGAATGTAGGGGACAAAAACCAGGTTGGAGGGGGTTGAGGAGAGAGTTGGCATTAAGCAATTCGAGGCAGCGCATGTAGACCGTACTAAGAGCTTGGGAGAACAACAGAATCAGCAGACACATTGCCTGCCCATAACTAGCTTACAGTCTAGAGATGCTGTCTTAGAGTCAAGGTGTCTCAGCAGAACTGTGGTGGAGCCGGGATTAGAATTCAGGTCCCACTGATTCCCAGGCCCATGCTCTATCCACCAGGCCACGCTGCTTCTCAAGCCACGGATATGGTCTGCTGGATTGAAAGGAGGAAACAGTTTCAGGCAGGAAGAAAGTTGTGAGTAAGGGGTCAATGATAAAAGAAATGAGAGCAAGGCATAATGAATAGCTTGGTATCAGAGTAGCGGTCATATTTGAGTGCTTACTGTGTGCAGAGAACTGTACTAAGAGCTTGGTCATTCACTCAATCATATTTATTGAGTGCTTACTGTGTGCAGAGCACTGTACTAAGCGCTTAGGAAGGACAAGTCGGCAACCTAGAGAGACAGTCCCTACCCAACAGCGGGCTCACAGTCTAGAAGGGGGAGACCAACAACAAAACCATCAGGAGATAGAATTACAACTATTCATTCATTCATTCAATCATATTTATTGAGCGCTTACTGTGTGCAGAGCACTGTACTAAGCGCTTGGGAAGGACAAGTCGGCAACCTAGAGAGACGGTTGGCTCCCAGTCTAGAAGGGAGAGACCAACAACAAAACCATCAGGAGAAACAGAATTACAGCTATTGATTCATTCATTCGTATTTGTTGAGCACTTACTATGTGCAGAGCACTGTACTAAGCGCTTGGGAAGGACAAGTCGGCAACATAGAGAGATGGTCCCGACCCAACAACAGGCTCCCAGTCTAGAAGGGGGAGACCGACAACAAAACATGGAGACAGGTGTCAAAACCATCAGAATAAACAGAATTACAGCTATTCATTCATTCATTCGTATTTGCTGAGCGCTTACTGTGTGCAGAGCACTGTACTAAGTGCTTGGGAAGTCCAAGTCAGCAACCTATAGAGATGGTTGGCTCACAGTCTAGAAGGGGGAGACCGACAACAAAACTATCATGTACACTATAACAATGTAACAGACATATTCCCTGCCCACAACGAGTTTACAGTCTAGAGAGAGTGTGACCTAGTTACAGAGGGAGAGTAGTGAACATTAAGTAGCAGAGAGCGAGCTGAGTGAGTGCCTTAATGCCAATAGTCAGGAATTTCTGCCAGATGCAGAATTGGATGGGGAATCACTGGAGGCTTTTTTGGTTTTTTTTTTTCTGGTGGGAAAACATTCATGGAACAATTGTTTTGTTTGTTCTTTTCCTCTAAAAATGATCCATTCAACAGAGTGAAGGGCTAGGGTTGGGGGAGAAGCTGGAGGAAGGGAGATGAGCCAGGTAGCTGCACTGAGATAGAATTGCTAAGAATAAATATGGTACTGCTGTGAAAACAAAGTTTTTTGTTTTCAGTTTTGTGGCTTGACTTAATAATAATAATAGTAGTGATGATGGTGTTTGCTAAGCACTTACTATGTGCCAGGCACTGTCCTAAGCGCTAGGTTGGAAACAAGCAAATTGAGTTAGACACAGGCCCTGTGCCATGTGGGGTGCGCAGTCTCAATCCCACTTTTACAGATGAGGTAACAGGGCCAGAGAAGTGAAGCGACTTGCCTGAGGTCACACAGCAGATAAGTGGCAGAGTGGGATTAGAACCCAGGTCCTTCTGGCTCCCAGGCCCGTACTCTATCCACTAGGCCATGCTGCTTTGCAACACCCCAAATTCACTTTGCATTTTCCTGGGCTGAACTATTCTTAAGGCATAAAATAAATGGATAAAAATAACATCTAAGATTAAGTAAATCGTCTAGAAATCTTGTGTCCAGATTTTCAGGGTGCAACGTATTAAGGCGGTCCCTTTAATAATAATTAATAATAATAATAATAATAGTGGTATTTGTTAAGCACTTACTATGTGCAAAGCACTGTTCTAAGCGCTGGGGAGGTTACAGGTGATCAGGTTGTCCCACGTGAGGCTCACAGTCTTAATCCCCATTTTACAGATGAGGGAACTGAGGCACAGAGAAGTTAAGTGACTTGCCAAAAGTCACACAGCTGACAATTGGCCGAGCGAGGATTTGAACCCACGACCTCTGACTCCAAAACCTGTGCTCTTTCCACTGAGCCACGCTGCTTTAATTAAGTTGGTGCTTGAAAACTGAAGTTGAACATTTGAAAATTGGAAGAAATAATAGTTGATGCCTTTGTGCACAAAAACGATGGTTGTTCACAGGAAGCTCAGGGTTCCCTCAGATTCTGCTTTAGCCTGAGGTAAATGCAGTACCTAATTGCTAACTGCAAGGCATTATGTTTAGACAACATGATACTTACTTTTTTTCAGTTGAGTAGATCAAGTAGATATCTATATATATTGTCAGGTTGGGTAAGTCAGGAGAGGCAAAGTCGAGCCATATACAATTACCGGAACTAAATGTAACCATGTGGAAAAAAATTGACAGTTACCTTCGATAAGCCTCAAAAAGCGGTCAGTCTCCTTTGTGAGGAGTTTCTCCCACTCTCCCTATTAGAATGGAAAAGCAACCTTAGCCAATCAGTGAAAACTTGTCATCAATCCCCTTCTCTGTCCAAACACCCAAGACCCTCACCTTTTCTCAGCAGCTGGTGCTTGCTTAGCCAGAATCTCCAATATTTAAACTGGGGACAACGGGGAAAATGTGACATGGCAAATATATTTACAAACCAAGGGCGTGTGTAGTCCATTAGATTCATGGATTGTTTTAACCCATATAGAGGAACAGTTAAAATTAAACGCCTCTTTCTTTTCTGTGTTTCTCCTTCTGTCATGAACCCAGTAGCTATCTTGGCGTATCTTAAACGCAGCCCAAAGACTCCAGTTATTTGCTGACTACTCCATTCTGCTTTACTTTAAATATCAGGCAATTCCAAATGTTCTAGGCCTTTAATCAATCAATCAATCGTATTTATTGGGCACTTACTGTGTGCAGAGCACTGTGCTAAGCGCTTGGGAAATACAAGTTGGCAACATATAAATGCTTTAACGCTTCCCAGAACAAACTGCTTTTTGCGATTTAAGAATCGGGCACTATGTCCCCTATGCTAGGCATTGGTGGTTTTCTGACAAACTACTAACAGCTTTTAATAATTTGTTTTGACAGTATTTACGTAGAAATATTGTGTTCAACATTTTTAGACCTGAGAGTGTATGAACATATGGATTCAGTTGTGTGTGGCTTGCCTAATTATGTGCATTAGGCAATTTGCCATTTGTTGAAGACTGGTGTCCCGTCTCTCATTCATTTAATAATGCTTTTACAAATTGGTAGAGAGCATTTGGACTAAAATACACACCGGATTTTTGCAAGAAAAAAAAATCCCCTCTGCCTTTTCTCTAGTGTAGAGCAATTTGTCAAGTAATTAGCTAACCTAATTAAATTTTTGTAGCACTAATCAAACGAATATGCTAAAATTTTCTTTGCACAGCCAGTTTGCTGTCTGCTCGCATTTAACTTGACGGTTTGAAAGGGGCCTCTACTCTGTCTGCCACTCCACTTAATCACCTAATTTGCATTTTATATTGGTAAATCAAATTAAGCGCCAGTGGCTTTTAGTGTGATTGACTGTGGTCAGGGCTGTTCAGATGGGACTTTTTCACAGAAAATTAGGCAGATTTTAATATGAGTGCGGCTGGGCTTTCCGTATTCAGCAAACTGCATTCACTCAGCTAATTAAAAGTGCTTGTTGCCTTTATTTTATCCCAGAGTCTGATAGATTTATCCAGCTGGTGTGTCCATTTTCTGTTGTATAATTTCTTGATGGAAGTTTTTATCTTTGAATATAATAAGATTGTCTAAACAACACTGCACGTCAATCTGCATGAATCATAGAAACAATATTTTGCAGAAGCTAATTACTCTGAGAGGAGTATGCATGTGGGGTATAATATAGGTACCTTTGGGTCCTTGCAGATTTGATCTTATCTACTTAAATGAATGCAACACCCTCAAGGTTGTAAAATTGCAGTGGTTGGTCACTATTAATTGTGATCTTTAAGGATGTCACTTCAAACCCAAAATGAAGATTTTTCCACTACATGTGAGAAGTACTTTGTCAGCCATAAAGATTAGCATATTTTGGACACATAATCAGGGGGATTAATTCTCTGGAGAAGACACTCATGCTAGGAAAACTCCAGAAAAAACATGGAAGAGGCAGATCAGCAGCTAGTTGGATAGAGACCATAACAACGATAACGGAAGAACCATTAGAAAGATTGTGGATTATGGCAGAGGACAGGACGTTCTGGAGAAAGTGTACCCATGGCATTGCTATGAATTGGAAATGACTCGACGGCACTTAATAATAAATGGTGGCATGGCATAGTGCATAGAGCACGGGCCTGGGCATCAGAAGGTCATGGGTTCTGATCCAGGCTCCCCAACTTGTCTGCTGTGTGTTCTTGGGCAAGTCACTTGACTTCTCTGGGCCTCAGTAACCTCATCTGTAAAATAGGGATTGAAACTGGGAGCCCCACACGGGACAGGGACTGTGCTCAACCCAATTTGCTTGTATCCACCCCCGTGCTTAGCACAGTGCCTGATGCATAGTAAGTGCTTAACAAATACCATAATCATGAACACGAACTAATGGTAGAGTAAGGGAAAGAAGTAGTATTGCCTAATGGAAGGAGCCCAAAGATAAGGCGAGACGTGGGTTCTAGTCCTGCCACTGACCTATTGTATGAACTTGGAGAAGTTACAACTCCTCTGTGGCTCAGTTCCTCATCTGTAAAATTGGAATAAGTTGCATAATGAGCCCCTTGAGGGACGTCAGACATTCAGTATGGTAACCTTGTTTCAATCAATCGATCGATGGTATGTGTTGAGCACTTCCTATGTGCGCAGCGCTGTACTAAGCACTTGGGAGAGTACAATACAATAGAATTAGTGGACATGTTCCCTGCCCATAATGAGTCTGTGTCTACCCCACCACTTAACCCTAAGCAATTTCTTAATAAATTCCATAATTACTGTAGAAAAAAATGATTTTGCAGAGTATCCCAATTATGCCAAACTTCAATCAATCAGTGGAATTTATTGAGCACTTACTGTGTGCAGAGCACTGTACTAAGCATTTGGGAGAGTATAATACAATAGAGTTGGTAATAATAATGTTGGTATTTGTTTAGCGCTTACTATGTGCCAAGCACTCTTCTAAGCACTGAGATAGACACAAAGTGATAAGGCTGTCCCACATTGGGCTCACAGTCTTAATCCCCATTTTACAGAGGAGGTAACTGAGACACAGAGAAGTTAAGAGACTTGCCTAAGGTCACACAGCTGGCAAGTGGCACAACTGGGATTAGAACCCACTACCTCTGACTCCAAAGCCCGTGCTCTTTCCACTAAGCCGTGCTGCTTCTCACGTTCCCTGCCCATAGTGAGCTTATAGTCAGTCTAGAGATGCGCTTAGTCTAGAGAAAATTAAAATGATAGAAAATTAAAAAATTTGAATTCCATGGCAGCAAAATTTGCTATGAAAATAGATAAACATGATAAATCACTTTCTGTGAAAATTTATTTTCCTTGTTGGTTGTACTTAGTATCTATATGTAGTAATTTAGGATTATCTGGCAAACATATACCTTTGTAATAATAATAATGATGATGATGGTATTATTTGGTATTTGTAGGAAAATCCAATAGTAACACTACTTATAATGTTCCTTGAGAACCCACTGGCAACAATGCAGAATACTAAGCACTTGGAAAGTATGAAACAAGCAAGTGACCCATTCCCTAATGACAAGGAGCTTATTCTACCTTAGTGGGAAAGAAAGACAATAGAGTATTCAGAGTAAGTAATTCAATGTAAAATTGAATAAATGTATATTTGTAAGTGTTGATGATGAGTATTTATACTCATTTATACTCATTTATGAGCTCCTAAATTCTAGAGATGGCTGAAGGGTTTATATATCTTGGGATGATGGGAAGTTAATTGAGGAGGGTTCATTCATTCAATTGTATTTATTGAGTGCTTACTATGTGCAAAGCACTTACTAAGCACTTAGGAGAGTCCAATATAGCAATAGACACACTCCCTGCCTACAATGTGCTTACATTCATTCATTCAATTGTATCCATTGAGAACTTACTGTGTGCAGAGCACTGCACTAAGCACTTACAGACAAGGGGGACATTTGTACGACATAGTCTAGTGGTACATCTGTATATGAAACTACATTGTAATTCGGGTGGAACATGGTTAATGAAGTTCCTGGTTTTGATCTCTTTAGAGATTCCGAATTGAATTTTTCCAGCAATAGAGAGCAGTAGGGATGACTAGATTTTTCTGTTAAATCTCCCGACTTTCTTCTTTAAAATCTGAAAATCATGATCACAGTGGCATCTTTGAAATCATGTTGCATTTCTTCAGTGTTCTTATGATGAGGAACAGCTTTGACAAGTGACTTAGCAGCCTGGTCTAGTGGAAAGTGTACAGGGCTAAGAGTCAGAGTACCTGAGTTCTAATCCCTCCTCTGCTGGGCAAACTTGGGCAAGTCACTTCATTTATTTGTGCCTCAATTGCCTCATCTGTAAAATGAGATTCACTACCTGTTCTCCTTCTGCATAGACTGTGAGCCCCATATGGGATAGGGATTGCATTGGCCCTACTAACCTCATTGTTAGTTCAGCACGAGCTTGAGTGCTAAGCACATAGTGAGAACTTAACAAATATGTTACCGTTATTAAGCAGTCTGTCTCCTTATAAAACCCTTCTGGCCTACCATCAGATCCATGAGCCATGCCAGTCTTCACGGCTCTGATTAGAGTGGTGATTGAACGTTGGAGCAAAAATTACATCTTCCCAAATTATTCTTTATAGAACAACCACCTCTGTGGTGAAACTTGTCACTGTTCGTTGCCATCTCTTCGAAACCCCTTTTTCAACTCTGGTAGTGATGGAGTCAACTTTATGGAGGTCTTAGATGCGGGGGTGGCCTGTAGGGCATTTTTAATGGTATTTATTAAGCACTTACTATATGCCGGGCACTCTACTAAGCACTTGGGTCGATACAAGCTAATCAGATTGGACACAGTCCCTGTCCCACTGGGGCTCACAATCTTAATCTCCATTTTGCAGATGAGAAAACTGAGGCACCGCAAAATTAAGTGACTTGCATTGATTGTGGGCTGGATTTTGGCCCATTCATTCAGCAGGAATTTATCAGTCCCATGGTATCATCTGTATGTGTCTGTTTATTGTTGTATTGCACTCTCCCAAGTGCTTAATACAGTGTTCTGACATACTGACTGAATTGTTTCCTTCATGTTTCAGCAGTTTTCTCCCACCTCCAACTCCAACAATCAATCAATCAGTGGTATTTATTGAGTGCTTAATATCCACCAGACCTGCATTGAAAGCTCCCAATAGAATCAGCTTAACAGACATCAGTACTGCTCCGATTGAGTCTGTCCAGATCCTCATAGAATCTTCCTTTATCCTGAGCAGTGTCACACAAAGAGGGAGCATATGAAACAGAATTTCCTAGTGGATAGCGCACAAGCCTGGGAATCAAAGAGACCTGGGTTCTAATTCCAGCTCCGCCACTTGTCTTCTGTGTGACCTTGGACAAGTCATTTCTGTGCCTCAGTTACTTCATCTGTAAAATGGGAATTAAGACTGTGAGCCCCATGGACAGGGCCCTGTCTGATTAGCTTATATCTATCCCAAAGCTTAGTACAGTGCCTGGCATATAGTAAGTGCTTAACAGATACCATTAAAAAAAAAAAAAGAATGCTTCTTTTTCAGAGTGTGGGGTCAGCAGATTTTGAGTAATGCTTGTGGGCAGTTGTGGAAGGTCTGTTTAATTTATTTTTTATTATTGTTATTATTTTGAAGCCTATATCCATAAGCTTCATGTTCAGAAATAGAAAGACCTCATCAGTTAATCAAGGTAGATGTTTTCATTTCTGTAAAAATCTACATATTGTTGTCAGGTTCATTACTGGTTAAGCTCTCTTTGATACACTTAGATCAGCCTCAAAATGTCACAGGCAAGCATTTTTATTTCAATCCTCATTAGCAGGAGAGGAAATGTTCAAACAGAGGAATTGAATTCCATTTGGTTATACCTCCTAGGAATTCTATTACAGATTCAATCCAGTATATTGGAGATATTTTAAATTACTCATTATTAATTGAACGGAGGGAAATTTAAAGTTTGACTTAATTGAAAGTCTGTTCTGTCATAATCAATGGTATCAGTGAGCACATACTGTGTGCAGAACACTGCACCAAACATTTGCAAATGTGCAAGGGTTTGTGCTTTGGTCACCTGCTTTGAATAGGACACTAATGAAGAATTAAGGAATGTCCTTCTGGCAAGAATATATCCATCTGGAAACAGCATGATGCATGCAGGGAAGAAATGATTTGGCATTGTCAGTGTTTGTTGCCATTTCTTTAAGACTCCTTCTTTAACTCTGGTAGTGGTGGAGTCAACTCAATGGGGGTGTTTTGGTACGGTGTGGAGGCCCCTATGTGGCATTTTTTATGGTATTTGTCAAGTACTTACTATATGCTCACTTGGGTGTATCCATGCTAATCAAGTTGGACACGGTCCCTGTCCCACATGGGGCTCACAGTCTTAAACTCCATTTTCCAGATGAGAAAACTGAGGCACAGAGAAGTTGAGTTGAGTAAGGCAGGAGTACTCTAACACAGAGATTCTTTAAATGTGATTTTTTCAAAAATGAAACCCTTTATGCTTTAAAAAAAATTGACTACTTTGTATTTATTCAAAAGTGATCCTGTGAAATGTGACTACTTCTGAGGCAATAAAAACATTTGTTTTTCCAAGAAAAGAATATTTCTAGGGAATGGTGGAAGGCTCATAACACGCTACTGATGATAGTCAAAACAGGTTAACAGCAGAGGTCATTCCTTTCAGTGTTAATTGGAACCGGGGAAAAGTATCATGTTATTCTGTTTGGGCTCTGTTTTAACACTAGCTCTGTAGAAAGTATCCAAGTCTGAGGAGCTGTCCATCTCTCCATACAATGCAGCCTGATTATTTGAAAGTCTTGAAGAATTCGCAAAGGCAAGAATTTTAAAAATGGAGAAATCAACCCAGCAGGCTTTGAAATTGCTGCTCCAGATTTTCTAGCCTTTATCTACAATGACTGAAGAAATATGCCTGCATAGCTATCAATTTCTCTGGTGCTAAATTCAAATTTAGTGTGTTTTAAAACATGCAAGAAGGTTTTTATGTCTTGCCTGAAAAACAGAATATGGTAATAAGCTTTTTCTCCAAAGCAAGAGAAAGAAAACCAAAACAATTCTTCCTCCTATTTGGGCACAGAGAGTGAGAAAATGAATCAGAGGGGTAGAAAAGGGGATTTTTTTGTTTTGTTTTGAGTGACTGAAGAGTTATATTCATTTTCCAAGTTTGTTGCTTTGAGTACCTAATTCCATTTTCAAAGGAAGATTTGTTGACTTGGTATAATTTTCCCCTCCAGATCTTGGGGAATAAGCCCTCAAAGATCCTTACACTTTCTCTATCCTTGACGTTGCTGCGGTGTGCCTTAATAGAAAAGCAGGGGCCTGGGAGTCAGGGCACCTGGTTTCTTATCAAACTCTACCATTTGCCTGATATGTGGCCTTGGACAAGTCACTTAACTCCCCTGTACCTCAGTTTCCTCATCTGTAAAATGAGGTTTAAATGCCTGTTTTGTCTTTCTTTTTTTTTGATTAGGTAGTTACTATGTGCCAAGGACTGTACAAAGTGCTGGGGTAGATACAAACTAATCAGGTTGGATACAGCCCATATCCTACATGGGACTCAGTCTTACTCTCCATTTTAGAGATGAGGAAACAGGCACAGAGAAGTTAAGCAACTTGCCCAAGGTCACAGAGCACACAAGTGGTGGAGCTGGTCGTCTGATTTCCAGGCCTGTGCTCTAGACCAAGCTATTCCTCTCCCCTTTAGACTGTAGCCCCACATGGCCTAGGGACTTTTTCTAATGTGCTTGCATCTACCCCAGAATTTAGCACAGTTCTTTACATACCATAAACATGAACAAATATCACTTTTGTTGTTATTAATTATTATATCTGGAAATTCTCCCTTCTTAGCCTGGAATCTGTGAGGATTGGAGAGGAAATTTGCCCAATCCCATATGTTCTTCCCATGAAAATTCCCACCCTATTTTTCACCCTGTTCATTCAATAGTATTTATTGAGCGCTTACTGTGTGCAGAGCACTGTAATTGTTATTTCCTAGCATCACACATTTTGATTTTAATCCCAAACTGAGCAGAACAAGTGAAGCTTTGGGAACACTGATTCAGGTCTCTAAAGGAAAAGAATGTTTGCCCCAACTCTACAGCAAATACATTTCCTGGGGGCTTTTATGTTAGGTTTTTTAAAATGGTAGTTAAGTGCTTACTATGAGCCTTACATTTCACCTTACTAAGCACTGTGCAAAATTCAAGACCCACTGGACACAATTCAGGTCCCAGTGGGGCTCACAGTCAATCCCTATTTTACAGATGATACAGAGAAGTGACTTGCCCAAGGTCACACATCAGACAGGTGGCAGAGCCGGGATTAGGACCCGGGTCCTTCTGACTGCCAATCCTGTGCTCTATTCAGTAGGCCACGCTGCTTTCCTTTCCCCTAAAGTGTGTTTATTCTCCAAGAAACCCACTTTTTTTCCCTTGCCAATACATAATCCTCTCAAAGACTAAAATGAATCACCATAAAATCTGTCAAGACATTTCAAAAGTTTATACTTGTTTGACTGAACTGTGCTGGATCTGAAAAACTAAAAGCAATAAACAAAAAGGCCCAGGGTTAAATAAAGGTTGGATTTAGATCCAGCAATTGAAAAGGAGGGGAGGGAGGGGTGGATTTGTATCTGTCCAGAGAAAAACTCCAGGCCCTGTGGAATGGGGTTACCCCAGTATATTAATTATTTAACCCAACACATTTTTCTTACCTGTTACATTTAGCTTATTTACCCAGTGTCACTGAAGCAGCAGGAAATGGTTTGGCTTGAAAAAATATGAACTGGGAATGTCTGTAGCATCCAGAAATTACACAGAGCTGAAAAATAGCTCCTACTGGCATCTCATAATCAATCATTCAAGTTTATGAACTGCTTCTCTGGTCAGAGGAATAATAATAATTTATTATTGTTATTATTATTTTTATAGTCACCTACCTGTAGCGGCATGGTTAGTGGGCAGAGCCTGGTCCTGGGAGTCAGAGGACCTGAGTTCTAATTCTGACCCCACCACTTGTCTGCTATATGACCTTGGGCAAGTCATTAACTTTTCTGTGCCTCAGTTACCTCATCTGTAAAATGGGGATTAAGACTGTGAGCCCCATGTGGGACAGGGACTGTGTCCACCCTGATTAACTTGTATCTACCCTTGAGCTTAGAACAGTGCTTTGCACAAAGAAAGTGATTAAGTACCATCATCATTATTATTATTATTATTATTGTTATTATATTAACAGATTGGGCAGACACGATCCCTGCCCACAGCGAACTTACATTCTAGAGGACTGTGATAGCTTGTCTTGGGCATGGAATGTGTCTGTTTATTGTTGTAGTGTACTCTCTCAAATGCTTAGTACAGTGCTCTGCACACAGGAAACGCTCAATAAATACAGTCGAATGAATTGAATGACTGGTCATATAGCAAGCAATAGAGCCAAGATTAGAACTCAGGTGTCCTGATTACCAGTCCTGTGCTCTTTCCACTAGGCTACACTCATTTTCCAAGGTGCCATCTTCCTTTTCCCAATTCCACAACCAAACAGTTCGCTTATTATCCTCTTACCACTCTCAGGGAACATCTCCCTTTGGATAGAAAAGAAATGCATTTTCATGAGGGCTTGGAATCTCAGAAATTGTGCTTGATTGTTTTTGCTTTCCCACCACATTCACAGACCATCCCTTTCTTTTTCTGTCCCCGCTTTCGGGTAACGACTGAGAATTCTCGAAGGAAATTCCTGAAAAGACGTCTAGCTGAGTCTCTTCTATTGACAGTTTTTGAAAGAATGGTGAACAATGATACTTCAGCACTTTCCCCCAAAGCTGAAGTTTCAGCATCTCACACAGTAAACAGCCCTCTCTTCCAGCGTTAATGACTATATAGAGCTTTTATAGCCGAGCCTCTAATCCTCCCGCTATTTCCCGAGATCTGACCATTTCCTTGATTGTTGCTTTTAAGATCATTACTGCTAAACTGTGAAATTCACAGTGGATGGTCCTCTCAACTTTTCTGACACTCAGTTGTCTACACATTAGAAATCAAGCCCAAAGAGTATGAAAGATGTTACGGAGGAAACGAGACTTCCCCATCATCTTAAATCAGGCTAACGTTCCCCACATCCACATAAGGTGGTAAACAGCAGGGTGTTCTCATCGCCATTTAAATCATTCCGTTCTGGTGGTTACACTACTTACTGGACGCTGGCGGTGGAGAGCGTCTACCCCCAAAACCCAGTGCGCTCAAAGAATCCCATTCCCACCATCTTCTGAATATTGACCCATCACTAGTTTATGAGAGAAGCAGTATTAGTGGATAAATCCTGGGCCTGGGAGGCAGAGGACCTGGGTTCTATCCCAGCTCTGTCACTTGTCTGCTGTGTGACCTTGTGCAAGTCACTTAACTTCTCTGTGCCTGTTACCTCATCTGTAAACTGGGGATTGAGGTTGGGAGCCCCATGTGGGACAGGGACTGTGTCCCATCTGATTTGCTTTTGTCGACTCTAGTGCTCAGTACAGTGCCTGACATTAGCTCATCGTGGGCAGGGAATGTGTCTGCTTGTTGTTGTATCGTACTCTCCCAAACGCTTAATACACTGCTCTACACACAGTAAGCACTCAATAAATATGATTGACTGACATAGTAAGTGCTTAAACACCATTAAAAAAAAAATCCCTGAGGGCACAGATCATGTCTGTACTAATGCTATTGTACCCTCCCTAGCACAGTGTTCTACCCACAGTAAATGTTCAATGAACATCTCCAGTTGGTTCCCAAGAGGTCTGAGGAGTCCGTGCTAACTCTTGGGCCACCTACCAGGTTGCCATGCTGGGCCAAGAGAAAATCAAATGACCATAATTTTGCTTATGTTGGATGTGTGTGAGTTGGGCTTCAGGAAACTGAGGGGGCAAGAAAGGCCAAGAGACAGATAAAAGTAAAAAGGTGATGATGATGATAATAATAATAATAATGATGGCATTTGTTAAGCGCTTACTATGTGTGAAGCACTGTTCTAAGTGCTGGTGGGATACAAGTTGATCAGGTTGTCCCACGTGGGACTCACAGTCTTCATCCCCACTTTACAGATGAGGTAACTGAGGCACAGAGAAATTAAGTGGCTTGCCCAAGGTCACACAGCAGACAAGTGGCAGAGCCGAATTCGAACCCTTGACCTTTGACTCCCAAGCCTGTGCTCTTTCCACTGAGCCATGATGCAGAAAGGAGAGGGAGTAGGGGAAATAAGAGGAAAGTGGTGTGGCCTAGGTTGGCCTAGGAAGATAAGGCTGGCAGTGAGAGGACCTTGCTTGCTGTTGACTTTGGACAACCCATTTGGATCTCTGTGCCTCAGTTTCCTCAGCTATAAAATAGGAATTAAATAGCTGCTCTCCTTCCTACTTTGAGTATGAGCCCTATATGGGACAGGGATGGTGTATGACCTAATTCTTGTACTAACCCAAGCACTTAGAACAGTGTTTGACACATATTAAGCACTTAACAAATACCATAATAACACCCCCCCACCCCTGCCCCATGTCAGCACAGAGGATAATGTTAATAACTATGGTGGTATTTGTTTATTCATTCATTCAGTCATATTTATTGAGTGCTTACTGTGTGCAGTACACTGTACTAAGCGCTTATAATAGTTATTATTATGGTATTTGTTAAGTGCTTACTATGTGTCAGGCACTGGGGTAGATACAAGGAAATCTGATTGTACATGGGCCCTGTCCCACGTGGGGCTCACAATCTCAATCCCCATTTTACAGATGCGGTAACTGAGGCACAGAGATGTAAATTGACTTGCCCAAGGTTACACAGCAGACAAGTGGTGGAGCCGGGATTAGAACCCATGATCTCCTAGATCCCAGGGCCATTCTCTAACTGCTACACCATGCGTTTAGCACTTACTGTGTGCCCAGTGAAGCGCTGAGCACTGGGGTAGATACAAGCAAATCAGGCTGGACACAGTCCCTGTCTCACATGGGGCTCACAGTCTCAATTGCCATTTTACAGATGTGATAAATGAGACCCAGAGAAGTGAAGTGACACACAACAGACAAGAAGTGGAGCCGGGATTAGAACCCATGACCTTTTGGTTCCCAGGCCTGTGCTCTATCCACTACATTATGCTAGCCTGAGCTTTGTACCCTTGCTCCAGGGATCGGGTAACCACTTTCTCCAAGCAGGCAGGCTGGCTTGGCAGGCCGGGGGTCTGGGTGGGCTCCTGATTGGAATCTCTGCCAAACTCTGAGGCCAGCCAAGGTCAAAGGGAGACTCCCCCACCCCCTGGAGACAACAAAAACTCCACACAGAGAAGCAACGTGGCCTAGTGTAAAGAGCCTGGGAGTTAGAAGAACCTGGGTTCTAGTCCCAGCTCCACCTCCTGTCTGTTGTGTGACCTTAGGTGAGTCACTTCACTTTTCTGCGCCTGTTACCTCATCTTTAAAATGGGGATTAAAACCGTGAGCCCCAGGTGGGACGCGGACTGTGTCCAACTTCTAAGCTTGTTGTGGGTAGGGAATGTATCTGCTAACTGTTGTTTTGTACTCTCGCAAGTGCTTAGTACAGTGCTCTGCACACAAGAAGCACTGAATAAAAATGACTGAATAAATGAATGAGACCTTGTATATACCCCAGCGCTTGAAACAGTGCCTGGTAGACTGTGAGTCCGCTGTTGGGTAGGGACTGTCTGTATATGTTGCTGACTTGTACTTCCCAAGTGCTTAGTACAGTGGTCTGCACACAGTAAGCGCTCAATAAATATGATTGAATGAATGAATGGTACACAGTAAGCGCTTAACAAATACCATAAAAATACATAGCCTCCCCTCTGAAGAAGTATCAGCATTTTTAATACCCTTTTCATATCCAACACTCACCCCACCTTCAAAGGCTTATTGAAGGCATATCTCCTCCAAGAAGCCTTCCCAAACTAAGCCCCCCTTTCCTCTTCTCTCACTCTCTTCTGGGTCGCCCTGACTTATTCCCTTTGTTCATCCCAGCCCCAAAGCATTTGTGTACATATCTGTCATGTATTTATTTGTATTAATGTTTATCTCCCCTTTTAGACTATATTCTCATTGTGGGTAGGGAATCTGTTTATTTTTATGTCATATTCTCCAAAGCACTTAGTACAATGCTCTGCACACAATTAGTGCTCAATAAATTTGACTGAATGAATAAATGAATACAAGTTTGCTATGTGACCTTGAACAAATCACGTAACTTCTCTGGGCCTCAGGACTCCCAGGCCTGTGCTCTCTCCACAGGCTACACTGCTTCTCTCTTACTTCCTTCCACTTGACTGTAAAACCGTTTCAGGCCAAAATCTTGCCCATTTTCTCCATTGTACCCTCCCAAGTACTTTGTACAATGCTCTGCCAACAGTAATAATAACAAAAATGATAATAATAAAATTGTTGTATTTGTTAAGCTGTGCCAAGGATTGTAGTAAGCGCTGTGGTTAATACAATATAAGCAGATAGGACACAGTCCCTGTCCTATATGGGGCTCAAAGTCTGAGTAAGAGGGGAACTGGAATTTTACAAATCAGGAAACTGAGGTACAGAGAAGTGAAGTATATATGTATATATACAATTGAATGAATGAATGAATGAAGTGACTTGCCTAACGAAACATAGCAAGCAAGTAGAAAAGTGGGATTAGAACCCAGGTCCTCTAACTCCCAGGCCTGTGCTCTTAAGCAGTGTGGCTCAGTGGATAGACCATCGTGGGTTTTTAATCCCGGCTCCACTACACATCTGCTGTTTGACCTTGAGCAAATCTGGGCCTCGGTTACTTCATCTATAAAATGGGGATTAAGAGAATGTGAGCCCTATGTGGGACAGGGAATGTGTCCAACCTATCTTGTATCTACCCCAGCACTTAAAGCAGTGCTTGGCACATAGTAAGCACTTAACAAGTACCATAATTATTATCATTATTATTGTTTCTACTAGGGCATACTGCTCCCTTAGGATTCAAAAAATGCCAATGATTGACTTTTGATATGGTTGCTATGAACAAGGGCTTAGAACATTTCAGACAAAGTCTGTCCAGCAAGTGCTGACAAATCTACCCACTGCTGACCAGACTGGAAAAAGAAATCTGACCTTCTTGTCGATTATTTTAAAAGTAAGCAGTTTAGGTGGTCTCATTTTCATCAGATTGTGGCAAGATGGTCATTGAAGGGGATTCTTGTGACCTTGAAGAGAACAGAAATATCATTTATGGAAATTGAGAGATGTAAACATAGATCACCAACCAGACACTGTCAATAAGCTCCCTACAAACTGTAAACTCGTTAAGGGGAGAGAATGTGTCTGCTAATTTCTCTTGTATTGTACTCTCCCAAGCACTTAGAACAAGGTTCTGCACAGAGTAAGCCCTCAATAAATACCATTGATTGAATGATGGTCCAGGTTATGAGAATTTTTTAGTTTGCATCAACTATTTTTTTTCATTTCAAACTCTCCACCATGGTAAAAGTGATTTCTAGGTGATGTTTTTACTACTGGGAAAGTTTCTGTAAACTAATTTCCCATGTATCATACTGATTATATTTTATATTAACTTTATACAAACAAATAGTTATATATAATTATCCATATAAATAATTATATAAAACTCCTCACCCTTGGCTTCAAGGCTCTCCATCACCTCACCCCCTCCTACCTCACCTCCCTTCTCTCCTTCTACAGCCCAGCCCACACCCACCGCTCCTCTGCCGCTAATCTCTTCACTGTGCGTCGTTTTTGCCTATCCCGCCGTCGACCCCCGGCCCATGTCCTCCCCCTGGCCTGGAATGCCTTCCCTCTGCCCATCCGCCAAGCTGGCACTCTTCCTCCCTTCAAAGCCCTACTGAGAGCTCACCTCCTACAGGAGGCCTTCCCAGACTGAGCCCTCTCCTTCCTCTCCCCGTACTCCCCATCCCCCCCGCCTTACCTCCTTCCCCTCCCCACAGCAACTGTATATATGTATATATGTTTGTACATATTTATCACTATTTTACTTGTACATATTTATTCTATTTATTTTATTTGGTTTATATGTTTAGTTTTGTTGTCTGTCTCCCCCTTCTAGACTGTGAGCCTGCTGTTGGGTAGGGACCGTCTCTATATGTTGTAAACGTGTACTTCCCAAGCACTTAGTACAGTGCTCGGCACACAATAAGCGCTCAATAAATACGATTGAATGAATGTATATGTGTGTGTGTGTGTGTGTGTGTGTGTGTGTGTGTGTGTGTATGTATATATGTAGCGTGGCTCAGTGGAAAGAGCGTGGGCTTTGGAGTCAGAGGTCATGGGTTCAAATCCCGGCTCCTCCAATTGTCAGCTGTGTGACCTTAGGCAAGTCACTTAACTTCTCTAGGTCTGTTACCTCAACTGTAAAATGGGGATTCATGCTGTGAGCCCCCTGTGGGACAACCTGATCACCTTGTAACCTCCCCAGTGCTTAGAACAGTGCTTTGCACATAGTAAGCGCTTAATAAATGCCATCATTATTTATTTATGTATATATATATATACACTAGGGCATTGTCCTTAATTGCGTGAAGAATTCTGAAAGCAACTCTTCTTAAAATAATCTAAGGGTAAAATGAATTTTCTGGAATTTCACTTTCAGCTTTTGGAAGTGGACCATAAACCTTGTAACCTGAATGTAACTAAATACCATATTGTTTGAGAAATGTGTGTTTAAAGGTCACATATGCACATGTCGCAGAGGGGGATTTTTGTCACATAATATGAACGGAGGACTAGTAGTAGAATGTTTCACTCGAAAGGTTGGATTTCAGGAGTTTACTAAAGAAAATCCTGGAATCTGATGTAAACTAATTAGCAGGCGGTTTGAGGCATGAAAGGAGAAAAAGTTGTCTAGCATGAGATACGATGTCTACGTGGGTGGGATCAGATAAAGGCAATGATGTTCAATGGGAAGGGGGAAGGTAAATGAAGATTCAGAAGACTAAAACTCAAGGGAGAGGAAAAAACACTAATTTAGGAGAATCAGCACGGGCCTGTGGAAAGAGCATCGGCCTGGGAGTCAGAGGACCTGGGTTTTTATGCCAAATGATTTCTGGATGAACTTGGGCAAGTCATTTTTCTGTGTCGCAGTTCTCCTGTTCTCCCTCCTACTTAGACTGTGAACGCCATGTGGGACAGGGACTGTGTCCAACGTTTCATTCATTCAATCATATTTATTGAGCTCTTATGTGTGCAGAGCACTGGACTAATAATAATAATGATGATAGCATTTATTAAGTGCTTACTATGTGCAAAGCACTGTTCTAAGCACTAGGGAGGTTACAGGGTGATCAGGTTGTCCCACGGGGGGGGGCTCACAGTCTTAGTCGCCATTTTACAGATGAGGTAATTGAGGCCCAGAGAAGTTAAGTGACTTGCCCAAAGTCACACAGCTGACAAATGCCAGAGCCAGAATTAGAGGCCTTGACCTATGACTCCAAAGCCCATGCTCTTGCCACTGAGCCACGCTGCTTCTAAGTGCTTGGAAAGTACAATTCAACAACAGATAGAGGCAATCCCTACCCAACAGGTTCACAGTCTGGAAGCGGGAGACAGACAACAAAACAAGTAATTGACATATCAAATCCAGGGTTTAGAACAGGGTTTTACACATAGTGAAAAACAGTGGAAAGAGCACGGGCTTTGGAGTCAGAGGTCATGAGTTCAAATTCCAACTCTGCCACATGTCTGCTGTGTGATCTTGGGCAAGTCACTTAACTTCTCTGAGCCTCAGTTACCTCATCTGTAAAATGGCGATTAAGACTGTGAGCCCCACGTGGGACAATCTGATCACCTTGTATCCCCACAGCGTTTAGAACAGTGCTTTGCACATAGTAAACGCTTAACAAATGCCATTATTATTATTATTAAATAACATTAAAAAGCCCTGGTACCACCAGGGGTCCCTAATTAGGTGTAATGCCTTGTTCAAGTTTTAATTGCTGAGGAACATGAGTAAACTTTTTTTGTCTTACCATAAAGGGCTATTAAAATCTACAATGGAAAATAGCCCACGTGTAATCATACTTCAATTTTTAAAAATTTGCTAGTGATTTGTAATGGCGTATTTATTGAGTGCTTAGTGTATGCAGAGCACTGTTCTAAGTGCTTGGAAGAGTACAGTATAACAGAGTTGGTAGACATGGTTCCCTGCTCACAGTGAGCTTACTGTCTAGAGGAACAATAATAGTGATTACACCAAAGAACCAAAAGGGAAATATCACCACAGAGATGTAAATAATAAGTGTGGTATTTGTTAAATTCTGACTCTGTGCCAAGCACTGTGGTAGATAAAATTATGGCTTAATGAATACAGCATGGGCCTGGGAATCGGAAGATCATGGTTCTAGTCCCGGCTCCAGCACGTGTTGGCTGTGTGAGCTTGGTCAAGTCACTTCACTTCTCTGTGCCTCAGTTCCCTCATCTGGAAAATGGGGATCAAGACTGTGAGCCCCAAATGGGACATGGACTGTGTCCAACTTGATTTGCTTGTCTCCACCCCAGCGCTTAGTACAGTGTCTGGCTCATAGTAAACACTTTGCAAATACCATTATTCTTATTGTTATTATTTAAGCATTTACTATATGTCAAGCATGTTCATCATGGGCAGGGTCACATCTGCCCACCCTGTTACAGTGTACTCTCCCAAGCACCTAGCACAGTGCTCTGCAGAAAGTAAGCCCTCGATAAATATGATTGATTAATACTAAGTGCACGATTAGATGTAAATTAATCAGGTGGGACTCAATTCGTGTACCCATGAGGGCACCTAAATTCTGAAAGGGAGGAAGAACAGGTATTTAGTCCCCATTTATGGTATTTGTTAAGCGCTTAGTATGTGCCAAACACTGTTCTAGATGCTGGGGTAGATACAAGGTTATCAAGTTGTCCCAGGTGGGGCTCACGGTCTTAGTCCCCATTTACACATGAAGAAACTGAGGCACAGAGAAATGAAGTGACTTGTCCAAGGTCACAAAGCAGGCAAGTGGCAGACCTGGGGTCTCCTGACTCCCCATTCTGTGCTGATTTTCTAAATGACATCAGAACCCCAATTTAGGCTAATCTTTTTTAGATGGTGAACCCCACCTATTGTGTATTTTCTCCTAGTGCTTAGTACATGGGAAGCAGCATGGCTTAGTGGAAAGAGCCCGGACTTGGGAGTCAGAGGTAATGGGTTTGAATCCCGACTCCGCCACCTGTCAGCTGTGTGACTTTGGGCAAGTCACTTAACTTCTCTGGGCCTCAGTTACCTCATCTGTAAAATGGGGATTAAGACTGTGAGCCCCAAACCTGATCACCTTCTGACCCCCCCAGCGCTTAGAACAATGCTTTGCACATAGTAAGTGCTTAATAAATACCATTATAATTGTTATTATTATTATTACAGTGCTTTGCACAGGTTAAGCACTTAAATAAAACACTTGTAGACTGTAAACTCATTGTGGGCAGGGGAGGTGTCTACCAACTCTGTTTTGTACTACTCCAAGCACTTAGTTTAGAGCTCTGCACCCAATCAGTACTCACTAAGTACCACTGACTGATAATCTGTAGAGATGAAAACTCTAAGAATTCCAGAAGCAAAACCTTCTGTGAAAAGCAACATGGTCCAGTGGGTAGAGCACAGGCCTGGAGGTGTAAAGGACCTAAAGGTGTAAAGGTTCTAATCCCTGCTCTGTCACTCAATCATCCATCATATTTATTGAGTGCTTACTGTGTGCAGAGCACTGTACTAAGCACTTGGGAAGTATAGTTCAGCAACAGAGACAATCCCTGCCCACAGTGGGCTCACGGTCAAGAAGGGAAAATAATAATATTAATAACAATTATGGTTTGTGCCAAGCACTCTTCTAAGCACAGGGGTAGATGCAAGTTAGGTTGGACACCGTCCCTGTCCCACATGGGTCTCAAACTCTTAATCTCCATTTTACTGATGAGGTAACTGAGGCTCAGGAAGTGAAGTGACTTGCCCAAGATCACACAGCAGACATGTGGCGGAGCCAGGATTAGAACCCCTGAATTTCTGACTCCCAGGCCTGTGCTCTATCCACTAAGCCAAAGCTGCATTCATCTGCTGTGTGACCCTGGGCAAGTCACTTCACCTCTCTGTGCCTCAGTTACCTCATCTGCAAAATGGGAATTATGACTGTGAGCCCCATGTGGGACATGGACTGTGACCAACCTAATTATTCATTTGTTCATTCAATCGTATTTATTGAGCACTTAACAGAGAAGCAGCGTGGCTCAGTGGAAAGAGCATGGGCTTTGGAGTCAGAGGCCATGGGTTCAAATACTAGCTCTGCCAATTGTTTGCTGTGTGATTTTGGGCAAGTCACTTAACTTCTCTGGGCCTCAGTTCCCTCATCCATAAAATGGGGATGAAGACTGTGAGCCCCAGGTGGGACAACCTGATCACCTTGCAACCTACCAGGCACTTAGAACAGTGCTTTGCACATAGTAAGCGCTTAACAAATGCCATCATTATTATTATTATTATAACATCAGACACATTCCCTGCCCACAGTGAGCTCACAGTCTTGTAGCTACCCCAGTACAGTGTCTGACACATAGTTAGGGCTTAACAAATACCATTTAAAAAAAACCTTTCACCCACAGGACTTTAATAAGAATAGAACTTCACTGTCTTCTGGGACTTTGATTTTTACAAGTGGAATGTGATGAAGCTACTCAGGTCTTTCATCCCATTTAACAAGCAAGATTCAGTGTATACAGATCCATAATTGTAATTCCATACTTTGGGGAAACCTAAACAATATCTGAAACTATACTCAGTGGAGATAATAGGTGGGTGAGTGTTGTGTAGTTGATAAATATAAGAGATACGGGATTTCAAACATCAGCCAGTGTGTGATTCAAAGTGCTGAGAAGGAAGATCAGTTCTCATTCTCTTCCTGAAATTTTCCCAAGCCGCACTATCGCTCCTTTGCCACCCATGTATTAAGGCTTAATTTTCCATTAATAAATATGCTTTGAGCTAAATAGAGATTTTGTATTGTTGCTATTTCTGTCACTCAGAGTAGGTTCTGAAAATGTCAGTTCTCCTAAAGTGCAGATTGGTGTAAACTTTGTTAACTGAAATATTTAAATACCACTTGCTTCAAGGTCATAAAGTTTATTCTCATAATACAGTGACTTTGGAGAAATTTCTACTTGCAAGTTAGGTAGAATCAAACATAAATGGTAGTATTGGAACTCATCTTATTCTGCTGACAACAAATAACTGTTGCTTGAAATATCTTGGTTGTTTATCTGCCACTGTTATGGCTACTAAAAAGGTCACCAAGAACTTGTGGCACCATAAAGGTCATTTTTGTTATTTTAAAGAGGGAAGTTTTGACACATGATATACTACCAAGATAATAGAGACACTACTTTGGCTTTGGTTAAGCCAGAAGTCATTGTGTGTCCATTTCTTTCAACAGAAAGAGGAGGGGGATGAAAAATCCTTTAATTTTTTTTTTATCTAAAAAGGCTTGGTAAAGCATGCATTTGGTAAGATTACGAGAATGAGCTGCATCCGATTTGGCACTGTGACAATATTCATTTATTCTAGTGGTATTTGTTAAGCACTTACTTTGTGCCAAGCACTGTACTAAGCGCTGGGGTAGATACAGGATAATGAGATCCCACACGGGGCTCACATTCAAAATAAGAGGGAGCATAGGTATTGAATCTCCATTTTTGCATATGAGGAAACTGAGGCACTGAGAAGTTAAGTGACTTGGCCAAGGTCACAGAGCAGACAGGCGGCACAGCCGCACTTGGAACCCAGGTCCTCTGAGTCCCAGGCCCTTGCTCTTTCCACTAGGCCAGGCTGCTTCCTTATAATGATCCTTGACTTCTGTCTGCTGGACTTCAGTGTGGCCAAACCCCAACTGGGATTCCACCCTGGAAGGGCCAATTAGTGGCTAGAGGATTAGGATCAATCGATCAATCGATTGGATTTATTTAACCCTTACCGTGTGCAAGGCACTGTACTAAGCACTTGGGAAAGTTCAGTATAACTGAATCAGCATGATGTAGTGGATTATTATAACAGTGAACAGACATATTCCCTGCCCACACGAGTTTATTGTCTAGAGGATGATGGAGACTGAATGGAATAATTAATTGTCCCTTAGGTCACCTACCCATCAGGGAGGTGGAGCCTTTTTTTTTCCTTTCCAAAACCGTAGACAAAATGGCAACCTGGTCATTTTCCCCACCAAGATTTCACAGAATAGCAAAATGATGTCATTTGTTGTTGTTGTTTTTTGTATCCTTCATCATCATCAATGGTATTTATTGAGTTCAGTTCTGTATGCAGAGCATTCTACTAAGCGCTTGGGAGAATAAAATATGACAGGGTCTACCCTTCCAAATTATGGCCATTCTTCAATTGGTGGTTTGGTTAAAATGACAGAAATAGTCAAAAATGAGTAGGATACCTCTTTTTCTAACTGGTGATTGGCTCATAATAGTAGTAGTAATAATAATAATTGTGGTATTTGCTATTAAATGCCTCCTATCTGCCAGACCCTGTCCCACATGGGGTTCATCGTCTTAATCCCCATTTTACAGATGAGGTAACTGAGGCACAGACAAGTGAAGTGACTTGCCCAAAGTCATACAGCAGACAAGCCAAGGAGCTGGGATTAGAACCCAGATTCATCTGACTAGGCCACAATATGGTAGAGGGAGTGTCTGACCTGATTAACTCCTAAGGTGGTATTTGAGCACTTGGTATTTGTCAAACACTGCATTAAGCTCTGCGCTAGGTACAAGACAATTAGGTTATCACAGTTCCTGTTCCACATGGGGCTCATAGACTGAGCAGGATGGAGAACAGCTATTGAATCCCCATTTCTGCTTCATGTAACCCATCATCATGTACTTGTGTTTGGGGGCCAGTGCCTGGGAGTCAGAGGACCTGGGTTCAAATCATTCATTCATTCATTCAATCATATTTATTGAGCGCTTACTGTGGCAGAGCCCTGTATTGAGTGCTTGGGAAAGTAGAATATGAGAAACAGTGACATTCCCTGCCTACAACAAGCTCACAGTCTAGAGTTGGGGAGACAGACATCAATACAAATAAGTAAAATTAGAGATATGTACATAAGTGCTTTGGGGTTGGGAGAGGGGGAGAGCAAGGGGATAAATGAAATAATCCCAGACCTGCCACTTGCTTGCTCTGTGACCTTGGGCAAATCACTTAATTTCTCTGTGCCTTAACTTCTTCATCTGTAAAATTGGGATAAAACGACCTGTAATCTGCACCAAGTAAGCGCACAATGAAATGCCACTGATTGGCAGGACAGGCCCCAAATGATGGCTTTCCAGCCTCTCAATCAGTCACCATTTTGGTTCTCTTTGACCCTGACTGGAAGGTCTCTGGCCCTGTCAGAATCCTGCAGGTCCTGCTACAACAGCTGTCAGGGTCAAAGAGACCCAAAATGGCAATTGATTGTTAAGCTGGAAAGTCACCATTTTGGGTCTCTTTGGCCCTGACTGGAAACCCTCAGGCCTCGTTAGAAACCTGGAAATCCCACTACAACATCAATCACCCTCATGGAGTGGGCACCTAGGGCTGGGACTTCACCGTGAACCTCTTGCCCACATCCTGCCTCCGGTCTGGATTGCCCCCTCCTCCCTCCCCCACTTCATATCCAACAGACAATCACCCTCCCCACCTTCAAAGCCTTAGTGAAGGCTCATTTCCTTCAAGAGAACTTCCCTAACTAAACCCTCATTTTCTCTTCTCCCACTTCCTTCTTCATCACCCAGATATGCTCCCTTTATTTTCCCTTCACACACACAGCCCCACAGCCATATCCATAATGTATTTCTTTATAGTAATGTCTGTCTCCCCCACCAGATGGTAAACTCGTTGTGGGCAGGGAATGTGTCTACCAACTCTGTTATATTGGAATCTCCCAAGAGCTTAGTACAGTGCTCTGCACACAGCACTCAAAAGTGACTGATTGATTGATTGACACTATCAATTGGGAGAAGAGTTGCTTAAGTGGCAGTTTCAAGAGGATCAGGATGCCAAGAGGCAGGCTTGAAAATGTAAAGAAACAAAACTCTGCATAGGGCAAATGGACCCAGGTGGAACAGAGGGTGTCTCCTGTAGATGAGTCTTTTCAGCCACCTGGTGTCACATGGATAAAATTTCATAGGCTGTAGTGTCATCTTCAAAACTGACCATGTCATCATCTGAACATCAATCTATGCATCCATGTTCCTAAGTGCTCTTTCTCCCACTGAAGCTTGTCAAAGTGCTAGAATTGGTTGAAGAGGTGATACGGCTCAGAGTTCTGGGAAAGCATGTTGGAGGAAGTGGGATTTAAAGGAGGGAGTGGGAGAGATGTGGGTTTTCTCCTGCAGGGAGAGTGTTGGGGAAACAGTGTGAATAAGAGGATGGGGGAGAGAGAATGGAGAGTGTGGAATAAGATAAGGAAAAACAAAAGAAAAAGTAATACTAGAAGGCTAGATATTTAAAATGCAAGAGCCAAACTTGAAGCTAGGTGACATATAAATGGTACTGTATTGCACACACAATTTATAGGGCTGAATGTAAGGAAAAAACATAAGGGAGATTCGGGAAGGATGGATTAATTTAGGGCCAGAGTAGGAGAGGGGGGTTAGTCAGTCAGGGAAGGCTTCGTAGAAAGGTAGTGTAGGCTAGTGGAAAGAGCATGGGCTTGGGAGACAAAGGACCTGGGTTCTAATCCTGCCTCCACCACTTGTCTGCTATGTGACCTTAGGCAAGTCATTTAACTTCTCTGTGCTTCAGTTTACCACATCTGAAAATGGGGATTAAACCCTCCCTCTAATTTAGACTGTGAGCCCCATATGGGACAGGGTCTGTGTCCAACCTGATTATCTCGTATTTACCCCAGTGCTTAACAAGCACCATTAAAAAAAAAAAAGAAAACATTAGGTCACTCTTCTTAAAGTTAGTTTCTGGCAATACAATCATCTTGGATTTGGATACTGAATCAGGAAAGGAAAGACAGACATACTCTATCAACATTTTTAGTGTTAATTTTTCCCAAAATCAAATGGCAAAAACATTCCCTAAGTAAGGGTAACAGTGCCCATGCAGCTAGGTCAGGATAAAAATTGGATCAAGATCCATAAATCAACTTTATAGACTAAAAAGAATTTTGGACTACTAACATTTCAGTTCGTGTTAACCTATTTGAGAAAACGTAGCTCCATTTTTTCTTCTGAGAGCAAAGTACTTTTTTTTTCAAATAACTTTGAAAGATATAAAGACTTCTCTATAGATGTACAGACTTGTAGACTTCTTTTTCGACTGACAGGCTCATACTGAAATAAAATTTCACATATTTCTTTGAGCAACTTGAGAAGAAAGGTTCTGGTGGTAAGAAAGCACGCATGTATCACTCTGACATTTAACGCACAGGACCCATGCAGTATCAGATGTAAACACGAACTGAACGATCAGCTCGAAATAACAGCATTCTAAGCAACTCACTCCACTAAATCTATCCTAAAAAGGCAACAGGTTCCTTTCCAGTATATTTCATTATAGGTTTGTTGTGAAGTCAAGAGGCGGCCCTGTGCTGTCACTAGAAGACTTGTTTGGTCTCTTTGTGTGGTATTTATAGCCTGGTCTGGTTAACATCAATCTTCACTTTATTGGCATTCTCTTAAATCCTGAAATTTTACCCAGACTTTTCCTAATAAACCAAATCTTCTCATAGAAAAGCTATGTATATTTTCAACAATACTAGTGAAAAGTTCCAAACTCTTACCCTGCACAATTGCAGTCTTTTATCCTTTAAAAGTAGTTACATTTCAGTACAACTTGTGCTTTGTAGTGTAACGTTCATTTCGGGAATCATGTTCAACTGAAACTTGTCGTTTATGTACTTTAAGCCAAAAAAAAAAAAATTCTGTGCCTTGAAATTTGATTTTCTCCATAATGGTCATTGTTAGTAATGGAAGTGCAGAAACACTATCAATCAGCTACTAGGGAGAAGATAGCAAGTTACAAACTGCTTCTACATTAGAGTAAAATGCTCCATTTTCCATTTTAGATACATATATGAAAATTAAAATAACATATCATAAAATAGCTATGGAAAGTAAGATCAGCTATCCCTAGCCATTCTGCTCACTTCTATTTAGACGGAAAGAACCTACGAAATATTCTTAAAATAAGCATCTAAATTACCATAGTATCTTATCAATTCCACATGTCTCTGTTTTGGCAGATAATTTTATGTTAGGCATGAATGATCTCCAGGTTTGATGACAAAGGAGCAAGTGTGTAGGAAGAAAATCAAAATGCATGGAAATCAAAATAGTGTAAATCAACGATTTAGCAATAGAAATGATAGTATTACATTTTCCTTGGTGGCAACCTAAACAACAAAAGTCAATCATTTTCTCCCAGGAGTGACAATAATTCCACTCTGTTTCAGGTTTGGAAGATATTTAAAGGCAAAATATGAACAAGAACTCTTTCCCATCTTCAACCTGCCCCACTGACAAAAAAATAAAAAAATTCCCTTTTAGGCAAATGGAATATCACACAAAATGTAGTGGCGAGATGTTGTAGCCTCCTGGTGCAGTCTGATGTAGGAAAAAAAATATGGTTGTGACACGCACAAGGTAGACTGAAAATTGGCATTTAAAGGCTTCATCTGAAAGCTTTTCCATTTATGTCTTAAAAATTTCTAGTTAACTCTATGAAACAACCTGGAACCAAAAATAATGCACTCAGCTTTCACTAAGGGCCATTAACCTACATCATCATAATTTCAGTACAAATGCTACTAATGATATACCATGTGTCTCCCAGAACCATTTTTCCTTTAATAAATATGGCATAAAATCCAAATTATCCATTCTTAGCTTAGGGGAATGCTAAGACCAAGAGAAAATAAATTTCAACAACGCTGATCTAATATCTCCCGAGCACTTAGTACAGAGTTCTATGCACAGTTGGCACTCCACAATTACCATTGGTTGAATAATTGATTGACAAACTAATAGCAATGGTGTTGGACAAAACCTTTAATTTAATTATCTTTATATTCCTTTTCTTCTATTTTAAACTACTTCTAAGTTGTTCCTGAAAACTTTTTCATTTAAAATATATATTCCCCCTTGCCATTGGTAATCTATGATTGAACTGTGATCATGCCACTTTTCATTTCATTCATTCAATTGTATTTATTGAACACTGTTCTAAGCACTTGGGTGAGTACAATATAACAGACACATTCCCTGTCCACAATAACCTCTTCCTTTCCAATCTTATACATTGTTTGGGTTCTAAGAAAATATTTTATTATTTCATGGTTCACGATCCACATTAACAAATTGGATGTTTATGATTAAGGATCTATCCAAATTCTCCAATGATGGGTATGTTATGAAAATGTATCATTTCTCTCTGCTCACATTTCCTACCTAGTAATTGTAAGGGTCTTTCCTAAGCACCCGTTTGGAACAATTCACTGAATCAAGCACATTTCGTGCACCAAAGGGGCTTACAGTCTAAAGAGGGAGATGGATTTAAAAGTATTTATAAATAGAAAAATCAAAATAAATAACTGAATGTATATCTGAACAAGTATTGAGATTGGGCAAAAGTCAAAACATACATTCCAGAGGTAGCCAAAGGGTTTATATGACTTGGGGTACAGGGGAAACAATCAGGAGAAACACATGAAAGGAAATAAAGAAGGAGCATAGCACAGGCCTGAGAGTCAGGAAGATCTGCCTCCCGTGAGCCCCCTGTGGGACAACCTGATCACCTTGTAACTTCCCCAGCACTTAGAACAGTGCTTTGCACATAGTAAGCGCTTAATAAGTGTTATTATTATTATTATTATTATTATTATTATTATTATTATTATTATTATTATTATTATTATTATCCGTGTTCTAATCCCAACTCCACCACTTGTCTGCTGTGTGACCTTAGGCAAGTCACTTCACTGCTCTGTGCCTCAGGTACTTCATCTGTAAAAATGAGGTTTAAGACTATGAACCCATGTGGGACAGGGACTGTGTCCAACCTGGTTAGCTGGTATTTACCCCAGCGCTTAGTACAGTGCCTGGTACATAGTAAGTGCTTAACAAATGCCATCAAAAGAAGGGGGGACTTTTTAGAGGGCTCTGGTCTGCTGAGATTTCTGAGCCAGGGGAAGAGAGAGCAAGGGGATAGAGGTAGGAGAATCAAGAGTGAGTTAGAAGTTTGGCTTGGTTGGAACAAAGAGAATGGGTTGGAGAGTAGCAGCTGAAGAGAGAGATAGATAAACTGTGGAGAGCCTTAATTATGATAGTTGTTAAGTACTTTCTTTGTGTCAGGCACCGTTGTAAACGCTGGGGTGGATACAAGATAATCAGGTTGGACACAGTCCCTGTCCCACGCAGCGCTCACAGTCTAAGTAGGAGGGAGTAGGATTTATTCTTCATTTTACAGATGAAGAAACCAAAGCACAGAGAATTGAAGTGACTTGCCCAAGGCCCCACAGAAACCCAGTGCCAGAGCTGGGATTAGAACACAGGCCCGTGCTCTTTCCACTAGGCCGCACTGCTTCCCTTGGAGTCAAATAAGTGCTTCAGTAATTTAATACCATCCATTTCTTCCCCTGATTCCCAATTTGTTTTTGTTTTATTTTGGTTTTTTTTTACTTCCTTTAGTCCAGCAGTTGTATGACAAGGCTTACTGTGTGCCTAATTTTGAATTGGCCATCCATAGCATGCTAGATTGTAAACTGGTACTGTAGCCAAGAAAGCCTTTAGCATGTAAAGAATGGGCTGTATGTGAGTTTGGAGGGCAGGACCCAAATGGGAGGGAGAGGAGTAGGAATATCCTGGGAGTCAGATGGTCATGGGTTCTAATCCCATGATTGGAAGCAGCATGGCTCAGTGGAAAGAGCACGGGATTTGGAGTCAGAGGTCATGTGTTCAAGTCCTGGCTCTGCCAACTGTCAGCTTTGTGACTACGGGCAAGTCACTTCACTTCTCTGGGCTTCAGTTACCTCATCTGTAAAATGGGGATTAAAACTGTGAGCCCCCTGTGGGGCAAACTGATCACTTTGTAACCTCCCCAGAGCTTAGAACAGTGCTTTGCACATAGTAAGCGCTTAACAAATACTATTATCATTATTATTATTATGATTATTATTATTATTATTATTATTATTGTTGTTGTTGTTGTTATCCCGGCTCTGCCACTTGTCTGCTGTGTGACCTTGGACAAGTCACTTCATTTCTCTGTGCCTCGGTTCCCTCAACTGTAAAATGGGGATTGAGACTGTGAGCCCTATGTGGGACGGGGACTGTGTCCAACCTGATTTTCTTGTATCTACCCCAGTGCTTAGAACAGTGCCTGGCACATAGTAAGCACTTAACAGCATGGCTCAGTGGAAAGAACATGGGCTTTGGAGTCGGAGGTCATGGGTTCAAATTCTGGCTCTGCCAATTATCAGTTGTGTGACTTTGGGCAAGTCACAACTTCTCTGTGCCTCAGTTCCCTCATCTGTAAAATGGGGATTAAGACTGTGAGCCCCCCGTGGTACAACCTGGTCACCTTGTAACCACCCCAGTGCTTAGAACAGTAAGCACTAAATAAATGTCATCATTATTATTATTATTAACAAATACCATCATTATTAATATAGAGGGGAAATCGCTGAGAGAAGCTGTTAATAGAAGCAGCTTGGCCTGGTGGACAGAGCACAGGTCTGGGCATCAGAAGGACCTGGGTTCTAATTCCACTCTGCCACTTGTCTGCTGAGGGACCCTGGACAAGTCGCCTAACTTTTCGGTACTTCGGTTACTTCATCTGTACGATTGAATGAATGAATAATAATGATGGTATTTGTTAAGCACTTACTATGTGCCAAGCACTGTTCTAAACACTGGAACATTGTTCTAAGCACTATATCTTGGGGATTAAGACTGGGAGCCCTATGCAGGACAGGGACTGTGTCCAATCTGACAATCGTGTATCTACCCCAGTGCTTAGTACAGGGCCTGGCACATAATAAGCACTTAACAAATACCATAAAATAATAGTCTGGCAGATGGGGTGAATAGCTGGGATTTTAACCATGTGCAGCTATCTGATTGGCTCTTGAGGAGGCCTAAAAACTACTATTTCTAGGGGTGCAGAAACCAACAGAGGTTTTCCAACACAGGGGATTCTAGTGAATAATAACAATAATAATTATGGTATGTGTTAAGCACTTACTATGTGTCAGGCACCGTACTAAGAGCTGGGGTAGATTTATTCATTCATTCATTCAATAGTATTTATTGAGTGCTTACTGTGTGCAGAGCACTGTACTAAGCGCTTAGGAAGTACAAGTTGACAAGATATAGAGAAGGTCCCTACCCAACAATGGGCTCACAGTCTAGAAGAGGGAGACAAACAGCAAAACAAAACATGTAGACAGGTGCTAACTCATCAGAACAAATAGAATTAAAGCTAAATGCACATCAAGATAAATAGAATAATAAATATGTACAAGTAAAATAGAGTGATAAATCTGTACAAACATAAATACAGGTGCTGTGGGGAAGGGAAGGAGGTAGGGCGGGGGGGGATGGGAAGGAGGGGAGGAGGAAAAAGGGGGCTCAGTCTGGGAAGGCCTCTTGGAGGAGGTGGGCTCTCAGTAGGGCTTTGAAGGGAGGAAGAGAGCTAGCTTGGCAGATGTGTGGAGAGAGGGCATTCCAGGCCAGGGGAAGGATGTGGGCCCGGGGTAGACGGCGGGATGGACGAGAACGAGGCCCAGTGAGGAGGTTAGCAGTGACAGAGAAGCAGAGGGTGTGGGCTGGTCTGGAGAAGGAGAGAAGGGAGGTGAGGTAGGAGGGGGCGAGGTGATGGACAGCCTTGAAGCTGAGAGTGAGGAGTTTTTGCTTGATGCGTAGGTTGACAGGCAGCCACTGGAGATTTTTGAGGAGGGGAGTAACATGCCCAGAGCATTTCTGCACAAAGATGATCTGGGCTGCAGCATGAAGTACAGACTGAAGTGGGAAGAGACAGGAGGATGGGAGATCAGAGAGGAGGCTGATGCAGTAATCCAGTCAGGATAGGATGAGATATTGAACCAGCAAGGTAGCAGTTTGGATGGAGAGGAAAGGGTGGAGCTTGGTGATGTTGCGGAGGTGAGACCAGCAGGTTTTGGTGATGGATTGGATGTGACGGGTGAAAGAGAGAGTGGAGTTGAGGATGACACCAAGGTTGCAGGCTTGTGAGACGGGGTGGATGGTAGTGCCGTTTACAGTGACAGGAAAGTCAGGAAGAGGGCAGGGTTTGGGAGGGAAGATAAAAAGCAAAGCGGGTTGGACACAGTCTCTGTCCCACGTGGGGCTTACAATCTCACTCCCCATTTTACAGATGAGGTAGCCAAGGTATAGAGAAGTGACTTGCTCAAGGTTGCACAGTAGACAAGTGGGGAAGCAGGGATTAGAATCCATGACCTTTTGACTCCCGGGTTCATGCTCTGTCCACTACACCATGCTGCTTCTGGTTCTGACTAAATCCTAAAATCTCAGTCACTTTTAGATAGGATGGAGAATCCAAGAATGTCTTATTCAGCTCAGAGGTTTCAGGGGAAGGAAGTGAAACCTGGTATGGATTGAAGTTGGGCTTTTATTTAGAGGGTTCCAGTCTGGTTTGTTCAACCGAAATGTTTTTTGTCTATACTCCTTCCAACTAAAAGACCTATTTTTATCTTTTGCCTATGTTGACCATGAATTGGTTTGTTTGGAACCTACAACGTTTCCCACAGCTCCCCAGGAATCTTTGAAACCACTGTCATTCTGTGTTTCTCTAGTCATTTTGATTTTTTTAAAGATCTAAAATATAGATTTATTTTTTATTATGGAAATGTTGTTTATGCTTTAAACGGAAAATGCAATAAGCATGATATGAGGGAAAGGATAAGTGAAGACAAGAAAGGGAAATAAAAATGAATTTAATGTAATACCTTTCTTTTGTACTGCCATTTTCCTTTATAATGTTTCTTATTTGCATTATGTTGCCCAGAAAATAAGAGCTATTGTTCGCTACTGCATTTATTAGCTTCTTAATTGCAGGATGTACCAGAAAAAAATGGAAAACTCGTCTGAGCTCTAAATTACATTTCTTCGTCTTTTGTCTTCTCTCCTCTTCCTGGAAGCCAGAATGTTTGCTCCATTACTTTTCAGGATCCTACCAGGAAAGGATTTGGGCAACTTAAACTGGGTAAAGTAGTAGTAATAATGATAATTGTGGTATTGAAGTTCTTACAATATGCCAAACACTGTTCTAAGCCCTAGGATAGATACAGAATAATGATATTGGACACATTAATGTCGTAAGGTATTTGAGCCAAAGACAATGCTATAAAATGCCTTTTCCCATTTTTCGGGTTTTTAGTCATTGAGTTCCTATCTTCCCTTACATCTTTGAGGAGTAACTATTTTACATTCTGGGCAAGAGATATTCTCCTCATTTTGTTATTCTGTGGGTGCCATATTATAATGCACTCAATATGGATGGCTGTTAGGAAGATCACAGTTGCCCATCTTCTCCCAAGGTCAATTGCAAGACCTTTTCTTGTTCAGACTCTCACAGATGCTCCTGAGCAATTCAAGCTATTTTAAATCTTAAAGTTGGACAGGAAAAGGATACAAACCAGCACCACATCCTGTCTTAAAATTGACACCATACAATTATTTTTTGTTCTCTGGAACTAAGTATAATCAATTCAATAACTGGTAGTTCATAGCCTTATCTTTTAGGAATCATTCCTCATAGCAGTCCATTCTAGCACCAGCATTTAGCTTTCTGGGCCTATAACTAAGCAGCCAATATTTGAGTGACAATTGGTTACATTTTATTTCTTTTATTGTAATTGTATTTTGGTCTCTCGTCTACAGTGCTAAGTGCATTCTCTTTCTCTTCATTAGGTTTGCGTCCTACAAGAATAGTTCTATTAAGATTATCATTATGCGTAGGTGGATTTAATGTTCGTAACAGCCCCTCGCTTTACATCTCCCAAGCTACCTCCCTTCTTTTATTCAAGATTCATATCAAAACTAATTTATTTGAGAGGCATACTTGATTGTTATTTTGTATTCTCCTGAGCACTTAGTACAGTGTTCTGCACGCAGTAAATGCCCAATAAATACAATTGATTGGTCCCAATCTAATAGGATCTCCTCTTCCCAGACTGGGGAACAAAAAGTTTATTTGCTCATCGCATATTCTACTCCAGATCTCGGGAACACCAACCTTTCCAGAGTGAGGAACCATCTGTGGAAGGAGAATGGAAAATGTCATAGATAGTATGTATAGTATATAATAATAATAATAACAATGATGGCATTTATTAAGTGCTTACTATGTGCAAAGCACTGGGGAGCTTACAAGGTGATCAGGTTGTCCCATGGGGGCTCACAGTCTTAGTCCCCATTTTGCAGATGAGGTAACTGAGGCCCAGAGAAGTTAAGTGACTTGCCCAATATCACACAGCTGACAATTGGCAGAGCCAGGATCTGAACCCATGACCTCTGACTCCAAAGTCCGGTCTCTTTCCACTGAGCTACGGTGCTTCTCTGTTATAGTTAACGGTTATAATTACATACTATAACTATAGTATATAGTATAGTTATAGTTTGTTCTCTACAACATGGACTACACTGAAAACTTAAATTAGGAATCCCTTCCTCCCTCTGGTCTACCCCCTTCCCTGGCCCACAGCACTTGCATATATATGTACATATCTATTATTCTATTTATTTTATTAATGATGTGTATATATCTAGAATTCTATTTATATGTGATGCTACTGACTGTGAGCCAGTTGTTGTGTAGGAATTGTCTCTATTTGTTGCCGAATTGTACTTTCCAAGCACCTAGTACAGTGCTCTACACACAGTAAGTGCTCAATAAATGATTGAATGAATAAGAGTTTTAATACCTGTCTGAAACTTGAAGAGTCAAAGATTAATACATATGTGGATATATTCTGTAACATTAGACGTCATCTTCTAGAAGGAGAAAGAAAATTAAATGTCCCTCCATTTTTTAAATCAAGTGGTTCCTGTTCCTTCCTCCTCTCTTCCTGAAAGGGAAAAGCAATAAATCCAAACGAATGCAATAAGTGTTGTGAAACCACAAGGGTGTGATCCCGGATCATAAGAATTTGAAAATGTCAGTTATTTGAACTGGTGTTCAGTATTAAAGCTCTATTCATAAAAAAGTTACTCTCTTTCTGTTGATACTGTGCAGACTTTCTTCATTGAAGAAATCAAGGAAGCCTGAGTCCAAAATGAAATCCTCTTGCCTGCTCCTTTTCCTATCCAGCAAATCCTTGCCATCTTTTCACTGCTATTGAATGACTTCACCTATAAAATTCCACCAAGTTTGCTGTTAAAATAGGTGTATACACTAGAGCTAGCCTCTTAAGGAGAATGTAATGTGTCCATTAATAAGTTATTATGGAACCATAGAAACATACAGTCCTTCCTATAGAATAAAAATCTTTGCACCGCTTCATATCTTAAAGGGCCTGGGTGCAAATAGAAGTGGAGGTGAATTGCTTTTTAAATAAAGAAATAGGTCTCAGTAATATCAGAGGTACAGTATTCCCACATGTTACATTTTCAAACACAACGTATCTTACCTTCAGTTTCTTTTTCCCTCACATTTGGAAATCTATTTCTCTTGAAAGCAAAATGGCAGTGGTTTGGAAGCAGGCCCGCTTCACTCTGCTTTACAAACCCCAGACAAATTCTGATCTCACTCCTGTGTTAGGAGGCACTGGTCATGGGTAATTTCCCATTTCCCCCAAGCCCTCTCTCTACTACATCTCCCTTGCATTTGGATTTGAACCCTTTATTCACCCCCATCCTCAGCCCCACAGCACTTATGTACGTATCCATGATTTATTTTAATACCTGTCTCTCCATCTAAACTGCAAGCTTCCCATTTGTTTTATGATACTTGTTAAGCATGTGTTCAACACTGTTCTAAGCGCTGGGGTAGGTGTTAATTAGTTTGTACCCAGTCCCTTTCTAGAAAGAGCCCAGGCTTGGGAGTCAGAGGTCATGGGTTCTAATCCCAGCTCTGCCACTTGTCTGCTTTGTGACTTTGGACGAGTCATTTAACTTATCTGTGCCTCAGTTACCTCATCTGTAAAATGGGGATTAAGACTGTGAGCCCCATGTGGGACAACCTAATTACCTTGTATCTACCCCAGTGCTTAGAATGGTGCTTGGCACATAGTAAGCACTTAACAAATACCATCATTATTGTTATTACTAAGTAGGAGGGAGAACAGGTATTGAAGCCCCATTTTATAGTCGAGGAAACTGAGGCACAGAGAATTTAAGTGAGTTGTCCAATGTCATACAGCAGGTAATCAGAAGCGCACTCGGCAGAGCTGTGATTAGAACCCAGGTCTTCTGACTCCCAAGCCCATGCTCTTTCCACCAGGCCACGTTGCTTCTTAGAGGTCATGTGTTCCAAACCCAGCTCCGCCACTTGGCAGCTGTACAACTTTCAGCAAATTACTTAAATTCTGTGCCTCAGTTACCTCATCTGTAAAATGGGGATTAATACTGTGAGCCACACTAGTGACAACCTGATAACCACGTATCACCCCAACATGTAGAACAGTGTTTGGCACATAGTAAGTGCTTAACAAATACCATCATTATTATTAGTGTATAAGGATATGTACATCAGTGTGGTGGGTTTGGGCTGAGGGTCAAAGTGCTTAAAGGGGCATTATTTGAATAATGAACAAAATCGTTTTGCAGGATGTTGGCTAAGTTACAAGAAACAAATATGACCCAGTTATTGCAATCCTTTAGAATTTGAAAGCCCAATCCTAATTTACAATATCATCTGTAAGAATGTGGGAGACCAATGTTGTTAAAGTGGCGGGGAATAGAAAAAAACATTCATTAACGTGGGGTCACCTCTGAATAGGAGAGATTTCAATGACACTGTAGAATAAAAATAAAATTGTGGTATTTATTAAGCACTTACTTTGTTCCAAGAACCGGGGCAGAAGCAGTACAATCAGATAGGACATAGTTCCTGCCCAACATGGGGCTCACAGTCTAAGGAATCATCAAAAATATTCACTGAGCACCTACTGAATTAACGGAAATGTCCTAACTGCTATAGAGTTATCAAATAATGATGATCGATGATCTCTTAAGGAGCTAAATCTTAAAATGGGGAGATGATAGATAAGTAGTTTTAACAAATATGTATAACCCTACACTTCTGAATTCATAAACTGTGTTCATTTAATCATATTTATTGAGCACTTGTGTGCAGAGCACTGTAGTAAGCGCTTGGAAAAGTACAGTACAATAATAAACAGTGCCAACAATGAGCTCACAGTCTAGAGGCAGGAGACAGACATCAATACAAATAAATTAAATGACAGATATGTACTTAAATGCTTTCGGGCTGGTAAGAGGGAAGAACAAAGGGAGCAAGTCAGGTCAACACAGATGGGAGGGGGAGATGAGGAAAAGTTGGACTTATATCCTTTAACCAACATCAATGGTATCTGAGAACTTGGTGCAGAGCACTGTACTAAGCACTTGGGAGAGTACAGTAGAGAGTTGCCAGACACATTCTCTGCCCACAGTGAGCCAAAATGCACACAGAGCTGGAACAGCAAGTGATTTGTACACAAGGATCAGTGAGCCTTCACCGCTAACCCTACATCAATCCCTTCGAAGAGCTTACTGGCACTTAATAAAAATCATAATAATTCCTAATAGTGGCATTTGTTAAGCACTTATGTGCCAAGCACTGTACTAAGCACTGAGGAAGGTACAACATAATCAGGCTGGGGTTTTAGGGTCTAAGCAATGCCTCGACAACAAGCACACATTTGCCATCATTTTCAGTTTTTCAGTTGGAGAAGCAGCATGGCTCGGTGGAAAGAGCATAGGCTTTGGGGTCAGGAGTTCAAATCCCAGCTCCACCAATTGTCAGCTGTGTGACTTTGGGCAAGTCACTTAACTTCTCTGTGTCTCAGTAACCTCATCTGGAAAATGGGGATTAAGACTGTGAGCCCCCCGTGAGACAACCTGTTCACCTTGTAACTTCCCCAGCACTTTGAACAGTGCTTTGCACATAGTAAGTGCTTAATAAATGCCATTATTATTATTATCATTATTATTATTACCCAGAGTTTGTGCCGTGACTGGTGGATTTAGCACTCCCCAGACCACGTCAAGTAAGTCACTTTGTACCTACTCCTCCCTGTCTTAACAATAATTGTGTTCTTTATTAAGCACTTCCTATAATAATAATATTGGTATTTGTTAAGCACTTACTATGCCAGGCACTGTACTAAGTGCTGGGGTCTTCCTCTCTTATGCCGTTGAGTCGTCTCCGACCAATAGCGATGCCATGGATGCATCTCTCCTAGTTGAGACAAGCAAATCCGGTTGGACACAGTCCCCTGCCCCCCATGGGCCTCACAGTCTCAATACCCATTTTACAGATGAGGTCATTGAGGCACAGAGATGTTAAGTGACTTCTCAAGGTCACACAGCCCAGCAAGTAGGGGAGCCAGGATTTGAACCCATGTCCTCCGACACCCAGGCCTGGGCTCTTTCCACCTAGCCACGCTGTTTCTCTGTCTTTTTGGCATGCCTTTTCTACAGAATTAAAACTGAGTCAGCAAGCCAGGAAATGAGAGACGCCATCCCCTTATTTCCAGGAAAAAAAAAGCATCAAATCAGCCATCGTGGAAATATGATCAGAACCCCCACCTTCCCCCAAGCACTTCAGCATTGCTCTGCAGGGAAAATATAGAAATAATGACTCCATGGATCTCTTCACTTTCATAATTGCACAACTAGTACCTTACACACACACACACACACACACACACTATATATTGCTAATAATGGGAAAAATTCCTAATTCAATCATTCCAAAGACATTTTTACCTCCAATTGAAAGTTGATTATGGAAGATTGAATCACATTTTCATTTTTCAAAATAAATATTAAACTCCATTTCTCGGAGTGCTTTTCCCCATCAAAGGAACCAAGTGGGAAATTTAGGAAAGATTAAAAGACAAACAATCCTCCGAAAGGTGTCTTCACCAAATGAAAGTACCATTTATCTCATGAATGAAAATTGATTTTGATATTGAAGTTGCGTTATCTTTAGATAGGAATATGACTTCAACAGCAAGATGGTTAAGATGCTTAAATCCAAGGAAAAATATGGCTACAGCTGAAGGAAGGGGTTTTTTTTTTAGGCACTGTTGAAATTCAGATGTGTCATAAGAAAAAAAAAATAGATGTACTTTGTTCAGCAGCTTGGCCTAGTGGATAGATTCCCCTCTCTAGACTGTGAGCCCGTTGCTGGGTAGGGACCGTCTCTATATGTTTGCCAACCTGTACTTCCCAAGTGCTTAGTACAGTGCTCTGCACTCAGTAAGTGCTCAATAAATACAATTGAATGAATGAATAGATCATGGGTCTGGGAGTCAGAAGAAGCTGGGTTCTAATTCTGCCTCCACCACTTGTCTGCTGTGTGACCTCGGGCAAGTCATTTAACTTCTCTGTGCCTCAGTTACCTCCTCTGTAAAATGGGGATTAAGGCTGTGAAATGTGGGACAAGGACCGTGTCCAACCTGATTAGCTTGTATCTATCCCAGTGTTTAGAACATAGGAAGTTCTTAACAAGTACCATAATTATTATTAGTAGTAGTAGTATTTTGACTTATGGTTGGGGTTGATGGGAGGGAGAAGTAATGTGTAGCCTAAACTTCAAACTTCTTCCTCTACAGGTTCAGTTCTTCACCCAGTTGTGGACATCATCCCTCCAGACCTGGACTCATTTCAGTTCCAAACACCACAGGAATTTTTTCATCAAGCAGCAATTACAAAATGTGAACATGTTCCTGATTTTCTTCTTTTTCTTCCACCCCCCAACTCTCGAACACATCAACTAATTCAAATTAACTTTTTTTCTGGGAAAGAATTATCACCATTTTTTGGGTGTGGTATGTGTTAAGTGCTTACTATGTGCCAGACACTGAACTAAGCACTGGAATAGATACAACCTAATGAGGTTGGATACAGTCCATGTCCCACATGGGGCTCACAGTCTTAATCCCCATTTTCCAGAACAGATGACTGAGGCACAGAGAAGTGAAGTGACTTGCTCAAGGTCATGCAGCAGACAAGTGGTGGAGCTGGGTTTTGAACCCAGGTCCCTCTGACTTTTAGGCCCTTACTCCATTTCTCTTGTGCTTAAATTGTCACTCTTCCAAAAAAAATTATCTGACTTTAAGCTGTTTAGGGTGCATAACAATCCTTTCTCTAAGAGGTTATGCAAGTGTTTACTCTTCCTATAACCTCTGCCCACCATTATATTATTTCCACAACAAATCGATCATATGTATTGAGAACTTACTGTGTGTAGAGCACTGTATTAAGTGCTTGGAAGAGGACAATACAATACAATTACCGGAGACTGTGGACCCTAGATTGGCAGAGCAGATAAGCAGTCAGCTGGGGCAAGAGAGCATGGTATACGTCCAATTACAGAGACTAAATTTTGGTGGAATTAGTCTTGATGATGCATTTTTAATAAAACGTTCAAAGAAAATGGGTTTGTCTTTTAAATATCATAAAGAAATCCCTTCTGATGATCCCCTGGACATAGCCTGGATCCAGAAGGTAAGATTCTGATCATAATAATGATAATTTTGGTATTTGCTAAGCGCTTATTATATGCCAAGCACTATACTAAACTCTGGAATGGATACAAGCAAATCAGGTTGGACACAGTCCCTGTCCCACATGGAACTCATAGTCTTAACCCCCATTATTCAGATGAGGTACCTGAGGCCCAGAGAAGTGAAGTGACTTGCCCAAGGTCACCCAGCAGACAAGTGGCAGAGTCGGTATCCTCTGCAAGTAGGGAAATTCCCACTGAAATTCTGCTATCCGTGGTGTCGGTTTTGGAGTGAAGAACCAACAGAGGAGTTCTGCGAAATCTCCTTATGTGCAGGGATGGTCTCTACCTGCTCCTTTCTATTCATCCCAGATTGAGCCCTGCCCTTTTCCCAGACTGAGCCCCCTCTTTTTCATCTCCTCCCCCTCCTCCTCTCCTTTTAACCCCCCTCCCTCCCTCTACCCTGCCCCTTCCCCTCCCCACAGTACTCATGTATATTCGTACATATTTATTACTCTATTTTATTAATGATGTGTACATAGCTATAATTCTATTCATTCTGATGGTATTGACACCTGTCTACTTGTTCTCTGTTGTCTGTCTCCCCCTTCTAGACTGTGAGCCTGTTGTTGGGTAGGGACCATTTCTATATGTTGCCGATTTGCACTTCCCAAGCGCTTAGTATAGTGCTCTGCACACAGTAAGCGCTCAATAAATACGATTGAATGAATGAATGAATGAATACGAATGAATGAATGAATCCACAAGCTCTGTTCACAGTGCTCTGCTCCCAGTAAGTGTACAATGAATATCATTGATTGATAAACCCAGAAGAAATCCTGAAAAATTAAAATTAGCTACTTAAGGTGGACTGCTACCATGGCAACCTCCTGCTGTGTTATGACGCTGGTAAGATACAGCATCGATCGAGGAACAGTATTTTTTGAGCCTTTATCACCTGTAAAGTACTGTTCTAAGAGTTGGCAGACATAATCCCTACTCACTAGGGGCTTACAATCTAGCATCAGAATGACACAACAGCCTCATCAACTGAAAATGGATTTTTGCATATAAAATGTCTTTGTCACTTTGCCATTTGCTATACAATTTGGGGCATTCTGGGCTCTAGATGAAATAAGTGAGCAAACCACTCCAATTCATTCAATCATATGTATTGGGTGCTTACTGTGTGCAGAGCACTGTACTAAGCACTTGAGGGAGTTACAATACAAGAATAAAGAGACACATTCCTTGCCCACAGTAAGCTTACAGTCTACAGTCTATAACCAATCCCTGTCATGCAGATAGTTCTCAATAGGAGATTCCGTAGTTATCAAAGACTATTCATTCCTTCATTCACTCAGTTGTATTTATTGAACACTTACTGTGTGCAGAGCACTGTATGAAGTGCTTAGTAGAGTACACTATAACAATAAGCAGACACATTCCCTACCCACAATGAGCTTACTGTCTGCAGTCTATAATCAATTACTTTCATGCAGATTCTGAGTCCTGAAAAGGCTCATCTATGGTTCACAACAGGAGATTCCATAGTTACCAAAAAGTATTCCTTCCTTCCTTCATTCATTCATTCATTGGTGTTTATTGAGTACTTACTGTATGCAGAGCACTGTACTAAGTACTTAGGAGAGTATAAACACTTGGGAGAGTATACTATAATGACAAACAGACATTTCCTGACCACAATGAGCTTACAGTCTAGAAGGGGAACACCTTTGCAACTCTTGAAGTAGGAGTTTGTAACCTGGACCAACTCACATCTGCTAGGGAAACACCCTGGTTTACTGGATAAAGCCTGGACCTGGAAGTCAGAAGGACCTGGATTCTAATCCTGGCTCTATCAATTGTCCGCTGTGTAACCTTGGGCAAGTCACTTAGCTTTTCTGTGCCTCAGTTCCCTCATCTGTAAAATGGGATTTAAGAGTGTTTTCCCCGTGTGGGACAGGGACTGTGTCCAAACTGATTAACTTGCCTCTACCCCAGTACTGAGAACAGTGCATGGCACATAGTAAGCACTTAACAAGTACCATAATTATTTTTATTTACAAATTAAATTGGAGCATTTTCATCCCAGTAATAATGTATATTAAATGCTTAATAATAGTGGCATTTAAATACTTACTATGTGCCGTGCGCTGTACTAATTTAATCAATCAATCAGTCATATTTATTGAGCACTTACTGTGTGCAGAGCACTGTACTAAGCACTTGGGAAGTACAAGTTGGCAACATATAGAGACGGTCCCTACCCAACAGTGGGCTCACAGTCTAGAAGGGGGAGACAGACAACAAAACAAAACATATTAACAAAATAAAATAAATAGAATAGATATGTACAAGTAAAATAGAGTAATAAATATGTACAAACATATATACATATATACAGGTGCTGTGGGGAAGGGAAGGAGGTAAGGCTGGGGGAAGGAGAGGAGGAGAAGGGGGAAAGGAAGGTGAGGGCTCAGTCTGGGAAGGCCTCCTGGAGGAGGTGATCAGTTCAAACACTGTCCCAGTCCCTCAGTCTACGAGGGAGAACAGGCATTTAATTCCCATTTTACAGATGAAGATGGTGAGGCACAGAGAAAGAAGTTACTTGCCCAAAGCCACACACCAGACAAGTGGCAGATCTGGATTGGGAACCCAAGTCACCTGATTTTCAGACCCATGCACTTTCCATTAGGCCATGCCAAAAAAACTGGAAAAAAACCCTCTTTGTCTCAAATCATAGCATATGGCTGGATTATTCATTTTTAATAGTGCTTCCCTATATCACTTACACCAAATATGAAGAGGTACATTAGATCACTTATTCCATTTTTCCCCCTCACTCAAAACAGATTATTCCGTGCAATTTATCTTTATGCTTGGCCAAATTTTCGCACTGCAGACATTGTCTTTAGAAAAAAATATATATAACATTGTTCAAAAAATTGTACTCCAAAACACACTGAAATGGCATCTATTCAGTTAGTTTAAAAAGTCAAATGTGTTCAGCAATGGTTACAGACCTCAAATTTAAAAAAAAAAAAAAAAGTACATTATGGCAAATTCCTGTCGTGTGCTTATGTTGTTGAAAAGGAAAAAAAAATCTTACTATGTCCAGAGAATACCTGAGGTTTGGAGAGGGGTTTTAATGGTATTTAGGAGTAGCAGAAGGCTATAGAAGATGAGAATTGGGTATATGTAAGTACTACTGATTACTAGACAATATAATGGGAGCCAAAAAAAAGCCTATCTCTTTTAATTTTAAGTTGCTGCATTAGTAGAGTAGCCACATGGCCTCTTGAAAAAATCATGGACTTGGTAGTCAGAGAACCCTGGGTTCTAATCCCAGCTCTGCTGGTTGCCTGCGATGTAATCTGGGTTTATCACTAAATTTCTGGGCCTCAATCAATGGTATTGTTTCCTTGTCTAGAAAACAGGCATTCAATAACTGTTCTCCCTCCTATTTAGACTGAGACACCCATGTGGGACAGGGACTTTATACAACCTGATTAGCTTGATTCTAACATAGTGCTCAGTCTAGGGCTTGGTACCTTCATTCATTCAATTGTATTTATTGAGCACTTACTGTGTGCAGAGCACTGTACTAAGTGCTTGGGAAGTACAATTCAGCAACAGATAGAGACAATCTATCACAGTCTAGAAGGGGAGAGACAGTCCAGAAGGTGGGAGATAATAATAAAGATGGTATTTGTTAAGCGCTTACTATGTGCCAAGCACTGTTCTAAGTGCTGGGGTAGATAAAAAGTAATTGGTTTGTCCCACCTGAGGCTCAAAGTCTTAATCCCCATTTTACGGAGGAGTTAACTGAGGCACAGAGAAGTTTAATGACTTGCCCAAAGTCATACAGCTGAAAAGTGGTGGAGTCAGGATTAGAACCCATGACCTCTGACTCCCAAGCCCATGCTCTTTAAAGACCATAATTATTAGATGTAGTAGCTATTCCTACTGCTAAGAGGATATGTTTATTCCATGCAGAAGAGCCTCTTGGACCATTCCCATTAGCTCTGAGATCATGGGTCCTGACTGCACAGTTGATCTTTACATAAAATTAAAGATCTAACTGTTGGGATGTTGCAGCACTCTCAACCAAGTTAGAAACAGATTATTCCACCTAACTCATGGGTTTTGTGGCTGGGAAGAATGTCTTGGTTAGAGCCCTTGAAGGCCAGGGACTCTGCCTAATTTTCATTTGTTTTGTTTAAAAAAAATGCATGATATTTGTTAAGCGCTTACTACATGCCAGGCACTGAACTAAGCCCTGGGTAGATACAAGCTAATCAGGTTGGACACAGTCCCTGTGCCACATGGGGCTCACAGTTTTCTTTCCCATGCTCATTTCACTGCTTAGCACAAAGTCCTAAACAGAACTTGCATAGTAGCAAGAGCATGGACTTGATTCCCACCCCAGTGTGTGCCCTTGGGCAAGTCACTTCCCCTCTCTCTGCCTCAGTTTCCTCATCTGTATTTATATTAATGTCTGTCTCTCCCTCTAGTATGTAAGCTTGCTGTGGGCAAGGAATGTGTCTGTAATTTTTCTATTGTACTCTCCCAAGTGCTTAGCATGGAGCTCTGCGCACACTAAGTACTCAATAAATAATAATAATAATAATAATTAATAATTATGGTATTTGTTAAGCACTTACTATGTGCCAGACACTGTTCTAAGAGCTGTGGTAGAGACAAGATAGTCGGGCTGGATACAGTCCCTGTCCCACATAGTGTTTCTCACAGTCTTAACCTCCATTTTACAGATGAGGTAACTGAAGCACAGAGAAGTGAAGTGACTTGCCCAAGGCCACACAGCAGACAAGTGATAGATCCAGGATTAGAACCTATGACCTTCTGACTGACTGATCTGTTAAATGAGTATTCAATACTTATTCTCCCCCCCACTTAGATTGTGAGCCCCTTATGGGCCAGGGATTATGTCTGATATGTTTTTATTTTTTCTACCCCAATGCTTAGTACGATGTTTGGCACTCTGTAAGTCATCCTTAAATAGTAGTAAAAGCAGTAGTAGCAGCAATAGTATTTAATAAGCATTAATAAGCTCTCTATTAAGTGCTGGGAGAGAATACACAGTAAACCTGTTTCTAGACTGTAAACCCATTGTGGGTAAGGATTGTCCCAATTTCTGAATTGCACTTTCCAAGCGCTTAGTACAGTGCTCTTGCACACAGTAAGCACTCAGCAAATACAATTGAATTAGATACCCTCCCTTTCCCTTGTCAGGTGAGGAGGGAAGCTTACAATTCAACATCACGTTTATTATTAATAAACATCATTCCTACTTCTTGCCCTTGTAGTTGTCTGCCTACCCCTGAACATGAGAGAGGAACCTAACTGAATATGTTTGGGATGTTTTAAAATGCTGGTAGATATAGCCTAGGAGAAACAAACAAACAAACAATCAGTCATCTAGATAAAACAATGCAAGTCACTTGAAAACATTTTTCATTCTCTGAATTAGAACAAATGAAAAGACCAAAAAAAGTGAGAAAACTAGAGAATAATCAAATGTGGGAAAAAATTCAATCTTTCTTTCAATCATATTCATTAAGTGCTTACTGTGTGCAGAGCACTGTATTAAGTGCTTGGGAAAGTAAAATACAACAATAAGCAGTAACAATCCCTGCCCATAATGAGCTCACCAGTCTAGACTGGGGATTAGAATTCTGGAATGCTCCATATCAGTCCAATTCCTTCTCTTATGTATTGGATACAAAGTTGAGAAGGGGTTATTTATTCTGCTTCATTCATTTAGTCCTTTCTGAAATTGTATTTACTGATTCAAATTCCTTTAATTTTTCATTTCACAAAAATATACTTCAATTTGGCAGAATTTGCTCCGAGTTTCTCATAAGAAAACAAGTGTATATTAAATTTATAAATGCTCTTTCTACTGATGAGATATCAATATTCCCATAGAGTCCCACGACACAAGCTGTAAGCAGGAGATTGGTAATCAACCCACTTTGCTGTGAAAAAAACTGAGCCTATCTGAAAGATACGTCAGAAGTAAGATAGGCTGACTTCCTCCATATTACTTTATCCTCAGAAATATTGCCTCCTATTTTCTCAATGCCTTTATATCTCTAATAAATGATTTCAAAGTGGATTGTCATAGTAATAATTATGGTATTTGTTAATAATAATAATAACAATGGCATTTATTAAGCACTTACTATGTGCAAAGCACTGTTCTAAGCACTGCGGAGGTTACAAGGTGATCAGGTTGTCCCAAGGGGGGCTCACAGTCTTAATCCCCATTTTACAGATGAGGTAACTGAGGCACAGAGAAGTTAAGTGACTTACCCAAAGTCACACAACTGACACTTGGTGGAGCCGGGGTTTGAACCCATGACCTCTGACTCCAAAGCCTGGGCTCCTTCCACTGAGCCACACTGCTTCTCTAAGTTAAGCACTTACTATATGCCAAGCACTGTTCTAAACACTGTGTGCACAAAACTCTATGTTGTGAAGTTGTCCATAGTTTGAATCAGGATTTGGGGGTTTCAAAACAATCATTATTTAACATTAGTGATATGGGTTTTTTATCCCTCACCAATGTACCTTCAATTCAATCTCTGAGAAGGATATTAGGGATAATTTAACTTCAGAAGACACGTTGGCAGGTTTTCCTATTTTTTTTCCATAATATATTGTGGGTTGTCCACTTAGAGAAACCAATCTGTAATACCAATTTTAACAACCAGAGGGTTAACTACAGTTGTCCATGTGCTTTTGGTCAGTTATGCCCTTAAAATCAGCTAAAAAATTGTAATCACCACTCCCAGCCCAAGCAATAACTGTGAAGCAAGGGTGGTTTTAAGCAACGGGAAGCAGCGTGATGTAGTGGATAGAACACAGGCCTGGGAATTAGAAGGTCATGGGTTCTAGTCCCTGCTCTGCCACTTGTCTGCTGTGTGGCCTTGGGCAAGTCACTTCACTGCTCTTTGCCTCGGTTACCTCAACTGTAAAATGGGGGTTAAGGCTGTGAGCCTTATGCCGGACAGGGACTGTGTACAATCTGATTTCCTTGTAATCACCCCAGCGCTTAGTACACTGTCTGGCACATTACTGAGCTCTTAATAAACACCAGAATTATGATTATCATTATTGAAGTGGTGCCTATAGCTCATGGCCCTTATCTTCTGGTGGAACTAATATTAACCGAGATGAAGGGTTATTCTGTCTAACTTTCACTATCTAGTTCTCTTTTCTTTGCCTTAGTCTGATCTCTGCTCCCTCAAAGCAGGCAGAGAGGGAGAAAAAGACTAACCCCTGCTTTGATAGTTCAACTGGCCTGGTGGAGGCAGGAAATGGAATCCAAGGAAGAGAACAGAAGGAATAATTCTTTTGGTTCATCCGCTTTGCCCCTCATTCCCCTCTGTCTCTTCTCCTTTCTCACACCTGTCAATAGCCAGCAAAACTGGTTCCTGTAATACTTACAACCTGAAGACCTCACCAGTTCAGTCCCAGTATGATAGGGTGATCTTGTGTTTGGAAAACCTTGATCTTTAAGTTGTTTCTCCCATTGCTTTCCTTGGTTTTAAAATAGAAAGTATACTTTCCTTTCAAAATATTCCTTCCTAAACATTACCACATTTTTAATGTTTTCCCTGGCCAATTTTAAATCCCCTTCTCAGGGTCGCACCTGGAGAGTTTCCAGTACTCTACCAGTCTCAGCTGTGGGAGGGAGAGTCAAGCAGAGGCCTACCCATTCCATTCCTAGCTTGGGCAGTGGCTAGCGAGTGGAAGGCAATCCACTACAAGTCAAAACTCCCCCATGCTGGGCAGCAGCGGCATGGGAGAGAGTTGAGGGCAGAGATTCAACTTTACTGCTTGGAAGGCAGCAGTGGTAAACCACTTCTGGATTTTTACCAAGATAACTCTACGGATCCACTGCCAGAACTGCAGGTGGAAAGCGGGGCATTCTGGGAGAGATGTGTCCTTGGTGTTGCTATGGGTCAAAAATGACTCAAAAGCATAAGACAATTTTAATATGTTTTGCTCAATTGCCACTGCCTCCTGTCTGTTTTCCTCTATCAATTGGACTCAATTAATAGTCTCAATTATTAGCCTTGTTAATAGTCACTTCAGTAAAAGATTTCTCCTGCAGCATCATGGGTTATTTACTAGCACCTTTATCTCCTCTCATATTTCCCTGTGCCTTTGTTTATAGGCACTTAAGCAGATTAACAATTCTTTGAGGCTCTTATTTTGCACCTTTAATTCTGAACACTACTGTCTAGCTCATCATTCAGAATGCATATTTTCAAAGTCAAAAAAAAAAAACTCCACCCCTTCTTTTTATTCCCTATTTTAACAGTGGGTCTGACAAGTCCTACCAGGTAGGAACCCAGCTTTTAAGTTGGTGTTGTATAGCTAAACCCTTATTATTAAGTAAGCTCAATAAGGAATTTCTTACACTGGGCAATACACTAGATAAATGCTTGCAGGGGGATATTTTGAAATACTGATAAGATTGTACAACTCTGCAGGGCAAGTCAAAATGAATTTCCTAGGGGAGACCAGTTTTCAAAAGGAAAATGGAAGCTGGAATGCATTTTCTATGAAATGGCAGGTGAAGTCTAGTATAAAGTAGATTTCAAAGTTTTGTTTGGGAGTTTTTCCATACAGTGGTATCAGACAGTTACTTTTGTTCCTTTGGAAATATGCAGTTTGAGCCAGTTTCTAAATATATATAGGTATATATGTGTGTGTAGAGATATGATAATTATACATATAAAATGAAATTGACTCAAAATGTATGTGTATATATGTCCTCAAAGAGTTATGTAATTTTGTTTTTAACAAGGACAGTAATAAAAAAAGTTTTCTCTGATAGTTTCCTCTTCATTGTGTCCAGGTGGGACAGGGACTGTCTGATCTGATTTTCTTGTATCAATCCCAGATTTTAGCACATAGTTAAGTACTTAATAAACACCCGGGGTTACAATTATGAGGATATGTGATTGAGAATAATCAATGTCATTAGTCAATTCAGTGATCATGGGAGGTTGGAAAGTAAAATCATTTGTTTACTAATTATGGGGAGGCAATGTAATGCTCACAATTAAAAATGTAATTAGAGTTCACAAATAATGTGTCAATAATTATTAGATGTAAGGCTTAGAACAGATTTTAAAAAAAGGTAAACTATACCTGCTCTCCACTCAAGCATAAGATTCTACTACAAGATTCATCATAGCGCCAGTTATACCATCACAGTTAATAAATGACTGATAATACAGTTGTCTAATCAAAACCATTTATTTTCATTAGCAGAGATCATAACTACTAATATTGTCCCAAGTGCTTAGTACAGTGCTCTGCACAGAGTAAACACTCAAATTAGTTATATGTATTTTTATTTAAAATGTAATTTGAGGACTAATAGGCCATGACTGAGGGTACAGTTCAAATAAAACTCTGGGCAGGGACTATGTCTACTATATTGTTCTGTTGTACTCTCCCAAGTACAGTGCTTTGCAAACAGTAAGGGCTCAATAAATGATTTTTTAATTCCTTCCAAAATTCAGCCCTAGAATATCATCATGAACACTTATTTATGAAAAAGAATATTCTGTGGAACCTTTTAAAATATTTGGATGTGTCTCAAGTATAGGTTATTCATTATATAAAAGTACTTTAGATTTATTTTCAAGTTTCGTTTTGTGACTGTGGCTGAAATATTACCCCTGCATTTTGAAACTAGCTAACAATTTCACCCCTTATAAAAGTATTCTGTGTACAAGGTCTGCTTGACTCATAGTGGAGCATCCCACTTCGGTTTGAAAATTCCACTGCAGAACAATGGGATTAGAAAAATCCCAGATCAACCAAAACTCCTATCAGAAACTAAATATGGATTCCAGATTGTAGAGGGCTGCCTGGGACAAACGGTCTAAACTTGACAAGTTTCGTACATGAAGTTGTCACAAGTGATCGAGTTCAGAAAAACCTGAGCAGGTCATGTTGCATTTCCAGAAATGGAATGAAGCAAGTGTGATTTTTTTTTTTTTAAAGGGGGATACCTGTTCTCCTTCCATCTCAGACTGTGAGTCCCATGCAGGACAAGGACTGTGTTGGATCTAATTAATTTGTACTGCCCAGGGCTCGCTTGGAACAGAGCTTGACACATACTTAGTGCTTTAACAAATACCATAAAAAAGTTGGACAGGAGTAAAAATGTGAAGATAGCGGAACCTAACTTCCAAAGCTTTATTCAAAGTGATATACATACACACAACCAATAAAACTGCATTGGGGTATCCAAAATATTATTAGGCTTTTCCATGAAATCAGAATCTCCTGCAGTATAAGCAAAAAGACTCAGATATAGAGGAAAAGGACAAATATAACTGTTTTAGCAGTTGTATAATCTCGCAAAGCCATTCGCTCTTATATAAGCTCATTGTGGGCAAACAATGTGTCTGTTTCTTGTTATTGAGTACTCGCTCAAGTGTTTAGTACAGTGCTTTGCAGTATAATTGAATGAATGCCCTAGCATATTTTTTTAAAAAAGACTTCTTGAAAAACATTTCTTGAAAACCATAAATCTTAATTCCTCAGATTCTACATCACCAAGATTTCAGTATAAAAGTTCATTATTATATGATTTGTTCTTGACTTTTAAAAAGTCAAAAAAGGTCTTTATTCTTTTGTGTCCTGGATGAAATATGGGCCTCTGCTCCTCTGACCAGTAGAAGCAATGTTGCCTAGTGGAAAGAGCATGGGCCTAGGAGCCAGAAGATCTGGGTTCTAATCCCCACTCTGCCACTTTTCTGCTGTGTGACTTTGAGCGAGTCATTTAACTTCTCTGTGCCTTGGTTCCCTCATCCACAAAATGGGGATTAAATGCCTTTTCTCCCTCCTACTTAGACTGTGAGCCACCTGTGGGACCCAATTACTCTGTATATCTACCCCAGCGCTTAGTACGGTGCTCAACACATAGTAAGTGCTTAAATACCACAATTACTGTTATTACCATGGATTTCCAGAGAGTTTCAAGACTGCAGAAGAACTGGATCAATGTCACATAATATAGACAAAGAGGTTTGCTCAGCTTGACCCTTTGGTTAACCCAAAAGAAACTTTAGGTAGAGGGCTGCAACCAATAGTATTTATTGAATGCTTACTGTGCATAAGGCACTGTAATAATAATAATAATAATTGTGGTATTTGTCAAGAACTTCATTCAATTGTACTTACTGAGTGCTTATTGTGTGCTGAGCACTCTACTAAGCACTTGAAAAGTACAGTTCGGCAACAGAGACAATCACTACCCAACAATGGGCTCACAGTCTTGAAGCACTTACTATGTGCTAGGCACTGTAATAAACGCTTGGGTAGATACAAGGTGACTGGGTTGGAAACAGTCCCTGACCCACATAGGGTTTCTAGTCTTAATCCCATTTTACAGATGAGGGAACTGAGGCACAGAGAAGTGACGTGACTTGCCCAAGGCCACACAGCATACAAGTGGCAAAGCCAGGATTAGAACCCAAGTCTGACTCCCAGGCCCATGCTCTATCCATTAGGCCATGTAAGCACTTGTGAGAGGACAATAAAACAGAGCCAGTAAAGGTGTTTCCTGCCCACAAGGAGCTTACACATTCAGCATAGCGTAATGGATAGAGTAGAGGCCTGGGAGTCAGAAGGTCATGAGTTCTAATTTCAGCTCCACCACTTCTCTGCTGTGTGACCTTGGGCAAGTCACTTCAGTTCTCTGGACCTCAGTGACCTCATCTGCAAAATGGGGATGAAGACTGTGAGCCCCATGCAGGACAGGGGCTGTGTCCAACCCGATTTGCTCACATCCACCCCAGCGCTCACTACAGTGCCTGGCATATAGTACGCACTTACCAAATACCATTATAATTAGAGAATCAATCAATCGTATTTATTGAGCGCTGTGTGCGGAGCACTGTAGTAAGCGCTTGGAAAGCACAAGTTGGCAACATATAGAGATGGTCCCTACCCAACAGTGGGCTCACAGTCTAGAAGGGGGAGACAGAGAACAAAGCAAAACATATTAACAAAATAAAATAAATAGAATAGATATGTACAAGTAAAATAAATAAATAAATAGAATAGCAGTGTGGCTTAGTGGAAAGAGCCCAGGTTTGGGAGTCAGAGGTTGTGGGTTCTAATCCCAACTCCGTCACTTGTCAGCTGTGTAACTTTGGGGAAGTCACTTAACTTCTCTGAGCCTCAGTTACCTCATCTGTAAAATGGGGATGAAAACTGTGAGCCCCTTGTGGGACAACCTGATTACCATGTGTCCCCCCCAGCACTTAGAACAGTGCTTGGCACATAGTAAGTGCTTAACAAATACCATCATCATCATCCATTCAATTGTATTTATTGAGTGTTTACTCTGTGCTGAGTACTGTTCTAAGAATTTGGGAGAGGACAATACAACAATAAGCAAACATATTACATTCCTGGAGCAGAACTCAAACTAGAATAGCACAGCTGTGGGGCATAAAGACTTGGACTAGCTCCTTGAGCTACTCTGCCTTTGGACTCGCTGAACATTTTTAATATGAACTATCACAGGAATGACATTTAATCATATCTTCATTTACCTTCTAGCTCTGCCTTCAAAACAGTTCCCATCACACATTCATAAAACTCCAAATATAACTGATTATTGGCATCATTATCAGCATAAATTATGTAAAATAAATCTAATAGATGCAACTAATAAAGTTAAATGCACTAGACCACTTCTTTCCAGGCTGCTGGAACCTTGAGCTTCTAATTAAGGTGTCCTCGTGTTTCATTTTTCACAAGAATAATCTTTCTTGGACATCATCCAGAAATCGGATGGTAGAAGAGGTTTTTTCCATTGCTTAAAGAAAGGGTATGTGTATTCAGTGAGGTTAGCAGCTCAGTGATTATGATGGACCCTCTAATGAAATTACCTCCAAAGTTTTACGAACTCAGAGGTGTAAAGAGAACAATCTATGGCCAGTAGATTAAGCAGTAATCCTGTCACTCGAAAATTGAACTTTAATATCATATTAGGCATTCCAAATGGAAGTGTTTTAAAAAGTCTTACTTGCTTTAAAACAGTGAGTGGGATCTTCCGAAGAGCAGCTTTGTTATTTTGAAATGGAAAAAATATAATCATATGGAATAGAGGAAGTACTGACAATTGACTAGTAAGCAACAACTCAAATGATAAATTCTTAGCAGATTTTAAACTCAGAAGCTTAGATAACTAATATCATTGCATAACTGCAGAGACAACCAAGTCTTTCTGCCTTTTGCACTAGAATTGCTTGAGATTACAACCTGAATTTCTGAAACAGTCAAAAAAATAATGGCCCCCAAAAGGTGCATCTTAATTGAATTGTCCGCTTCATTTTGCCTATTCTTTAGTGTAAGCAATAGGGTAAATCCTGTTTTTAGCTATGCAGGATGAAAGTCTATTTGAAGTTAGAGTCTATAGCTGCCTTTTCACAGTAAATTGACCTTGCTCAGGGACTCCAATGTCATAATGCTCGGCTTTATCTAGGCTGAGAGAGAGAAAATCGCAAATTGCTTCTGCATGATTAGTTCTGCCACTTCAAACGTGTTTCTTCCGAGTTGGCTTCCACACTTGCTGCTAGAGATATGTGCCGCTGGGAAACCCTAATCTGTCCCCGAACTTCGCCCGTTTAGTAACCCTTTAATTCCCAGTTAGTAATGAAATGGCCAAAATAATGCAGTGGTCGCTTTTGGGTAGTGGAATAATGCTGGCAGAGCTCACGGTTCAGTATTTATATACATTCCTCTTTTTCCTTCGGGGAAAAAAAATGTCTCCTGAACCATGTCTTAGCACCTTCTTGGAAAAAAATCTAAGTCCTTTGCAATACTGAAATATGAAGTTTTGGTCCTGAATAAATTTCAGGGGAGCCAGAGCCAAAAGGTTATGCAATTAACAGGTACAATCAAATGCACTGCAAAGATCTTTCATGTCTTAATCCAGATTCTAAATATATTAGCCACCCTCTGAAAGTTATTTTTGGAATTGTATAAATGCCTCATTTTTATATGTGGCAAAATAAAAGCATCACATGATATTGTACAATAGAAATGCAAAGACATCATGCTTTCCTAAAAATCGTGTATTTAATTTCAAGAAAATACAATGAGGGGGCCTCAGAACAGTGACGAGCTATTTATACGTCTAATTCCCTATTTTACAAATACAGTCTGGGAGTCAATGCAAAAAGCCAGGGCTATCAGAAACCCAGAAGAAATATGATCTCTCCTATGGCTGGGGTTTCCCCCAGAGAAGGGTTTGCCAAGATCGCTTAATTCCAAAGATTTGATGGTTTAAAGGGGCAATTAGTCAAATCCAGAAATTATCACATATTAGGGCTATGACGAAAAGTATTTTGTAATATTAAATCAAATTTTATGACGATATTCCATTTACTAGTGATAAAAAAGTAGGTGATTACTTAGAATCCTGAGTATGATTTCTGCCCCAAAATCAGGTTTCTTACTCCAATTAACAGCAAGGGACAAGTAGAAAATGGTCATATTGTTTATTCTGTGTTTTGCTAGGCTCCTAAAGAGAAAACAAAATGACTAGAAGCATCATGGCCTACTGGAAAGAGCACGGACCTGGGAGTCAGAAGTTTCTAATTCTGGCTCTACTATTTGTGGGCTGTGTGACTTTGGACAAGTCCTTTAACTTCTCTGTGCCTCAGTTACCTCATCTGTAAAATGGAGATTAAGACCATGAGCCCCATGTGGGACGTGGATTGTGTCCAGCCTGAATAGCTTGTATCTTTCCCAGCACTTAATATAGTGACTGGCACATACTGCTTAAATACCATTTTTAGTGCTTTAATACCATAAAAAAGAGACGTAGTGAAAAGAGAATAGGCTTGGAAATCAGGAGAGTTGTATTCTAATCCTTTCTCTGCCACTTGCCTCCTGTGTGACCTTGGGCAAGCCACTTAATTTATCTGTGCCTATTTCCTCATCTGTAAAGTAGGGGATTAAATACTTGTTCTCCCTCCCTGCTAGACTATGAGATACATGCGGTAGAGAGACTGTGTCTAACCCAGTTATCTTGGAGCTCTTTCAGTGTTTAGTACAGTGCTCATCACAAAGTGCGTAAAAACCACAGTTATTATTTCTGTGAGTTACAAACAGCTAATAATTTTCTCTTATCCTACTTCTCCACAGCTACATCTGCTCTAATTCACAAGCTCAGAATGATAGGTATTTACAAATCAATGACTGTCTCAAAGAGTCGATTTGGGGGAAAGTCCAAATTCAGGTTGTGTTACATCAGTGTTTCCCAAAAGGGAAATGTCTGTTTAAAGGTGAGGAAGCATTTTAGGAATCTGCTACCTGACAAATAAGCCTAAGTATCAAAAGATTCACTAACCAGCCTGACACATAAATGACACCTGATATCAACTTCTATTAAAGGCTTTATAAAAGATGACAGCGCAAAGAAACAATTGCTTTCTTTCCCTAAGAATTGAGTGCTGATTCAATTCTAAGTATTTTCGGTGTCAGTAAAGCATTCACCAATAAGCAAGGTAAGAGAGAGTAACTTTGCAATTTGTATCATCTGTGCAATCAATCTGTTGAGTCTGCCTTCATCATTTGAAATAATCTACCACTGCAAATGAAAAAAAAAATGCCTTTATTGCTGTTATTCACTGGATAGGTTGAGTGGTTTTTTTTAAGTTTCCTGAAATTCTACAGATTAAATTACATCACTAACAAGATTGACCAACTAATGAGAGTGCTAAAGATCTAATCCCAAAGTAAAAAAATGAGTGGATCTGTACAAGACTGGTGTCGAGCTAAATATTTATAAGAAAATAAATGGAATCAGTGTTTCAAATTCAGCTTTAGAATGAAACAGTGTATACCCTGGATATTACCATTTAGATATGCCACTCATCAGCCACTTGAGCACTGTTTTGTTTCCTTACTTCTATTATTTATACTTATTTTTCTCAACACCTGAATGTTCACCAAGTCTGTGGTGTTTCCATGAAGAACTTCAGGAGTAGGGATCACATCTTTTCTTATTTTATATATTCCCCAAACAACTAGTGAAGTGTTTCGTACATAGTGGTGCTCAATTCATATGGTCAGAAGTCGAGAGTGGTGCTCATTCAGTCATATTTATTGAGTGCTTACTGTGTGCAGAGCACTCTACTAAATGCTTGGGAGAACACAACAGAACAATAAACAGACACATCCCCTGCCCACAGTGAACTTACCATCTATAGGTGCTCAAATCATACAGTCAACAAGACCTTTGTAAGACAAAACCCCATAAATGAAGCAACTAAGTTCTATCTCAAAAATGAAGCTGAGACACCTAAAAAAAGGGATTTTTTTGACTTTTCATCATGTTAAATTACTGACAAGACTAGTCAGGCTGATGTCAACTTCTGAAACTCTCGGATTTTGTTTTTTTTGATGATTTGCCTTGATTTAGATGATTTGTGACCAGTCTGCACTCAAGCATTACAATAAATGGGCTATTTGAAGAAATCAAGAACTGCAGCAATTAAACCAGTGGAGAAATATGCACCATGCTGTTACCTAATGTAAAACATTCATATTAAACTATTTTCACAGTGCTTTCAAATTTTTGGAGTCATTTCTGACAGGATCCTTCTGAAGGGGGAAAATAGCCAATGTTAACCTGTATTTGATAAGATGAAACTGAAGCGCATGAAAACCAGAACAGAGCCAAGTCACAAAGCAAGATAGCTCAGAGCATAGCTTTCATTCTACTCTTTCACTGCCATTTAGTTACCCTTTACATATTTAACTAGCCTTTCTCCCCTAGTAGATGAATTTTCCAACAACTTAAAATAAAGTCACACAAGCATCCAAAGTGGAATTAGACTTCTAATGTACTTGAACATCCCTACAAGAAGGACTCAGACCACCAAAGTAACATTATGCTCAAAACAGAGTCATTTGTAACTCACAGTCTGGCTAGGCTTTCCACATACCAAATGGATCCTACTCTATAGGTGTAAGGTATACTCCGTCCTTCACCCTTAGTTCAGTTTTATTCTAATCCATCCAGGTAGGGTTATCCTAATGAGAGAACAAAAGAGGTGCTTCGCTAAAGTTTTCCAGGTTCATTCGCAGGTTAATAAAAGGTGTTCTTCAATTCTAGATTAAGATCTCACAAAATTAGAGAAAAGCTTCCCTCCTTTGTTTCATAAGATTGCTCTAGGCTCAAGTCCAGGTTCCAACTCACCCAAGCTGTATTCTGAAAGAAAAAGGCAGGAGGAGGAAGAGAAGGAGAAGGAGGTATGGGTAGATAATTGGCAACTAAATAAAGGAGGAAAAGAAAATGAAAGAAACGGATAAGGAGGAAGGGAACATTTAAATCATGACAGCACATTTCTAAATTCCTCCTTTCCTTTGTTTATTGCGCTACCTTTAAAGAGACCTGAAAAGTGACTGAATTAAGTTCAGAAGCTAGCAAAGAAAGGGCAACAGGCAAGGATTTAATGAAGGTACTTTGGTCACTTGTTCCTATAATGTTCTCAAAACATATGGCAGACCTCAGACCAGTGTCTGCTTAGGCCCAGGATTTTCTAAGTAAGGGAATTTGAGAGGGGATTCTTTGAATTTAGGACTACAGAGTTTCCAGGAGGACATTCTTTGCTCTACAAAATCACTCTAAAGGGGCTTTATTGTATATTTTGGGAAATTAAAATAGGCATCCTATTACATTGAAAAGGTACTTTTTTTGCTTGCTTGTAGAAGAGAATGTTGTGCTAAAAGTGAATCTTTGTACAGAAAATAAAGGGTGTGGATGGAAACCTTTTTTTTATCATCACAATTGATTTTAAGAAAATTTAAAAATTTCCCTGTTTACTTCCAGGAACAATCATTTGTAGTGAAGTAGATGATCACTGCCCTCTAAGTTTAGCATTTTTTTTTTTTTTACCAGTTGGTGCAGACTGACAGTTTCAATTTAACTTTCCTCAAGAGTAAACTCAATATTGTTATCCTGCTTATGCAGAAAGCAACAATGAAATTAATTTTCAGGAATCAGTTTTGAGAAGGCAATATAGCAAATTTTTTAGTGTCACTGGAAAAGGATATTTGTTTTTCTGTAAATACTGTGGCCTAAATAAATAAATAAATAGCACGGAAGAAGGCAATGGTAAACCACTTACTGATTTTTACCAAAAAACCACTATAGATCCACTACCGGAATGATTGCAGAGGGAGGTGAGGCATTCTGGAAGAGATGTGTCCATGGCATAGCTATGCATAAGAAATGACTAGACAGCATAAGGCAAGACCACTGAGCATGGGCCCTAGGGGTCAGAAGGACCTGGGTTCTAATCCCGGCACCACCACTTGTCTGCTTGGCCAAGTCACTTCACTTCTCCATGCCTCGGTTGCCTCATCTGTAAAATGGGGATTAAGACGACGAGCCCCATGAGGGGCACGGACTGTCCAACCTTATTAGCTTGTATCTACCTTAGCACACAGAGTGCTTAATACCATTAAAAAAAAAATACTCCGTCCTCTGTGTGCCTCCTCCTCACTGTACCCACGCATTGAGCTAACCCAGTTTACTGTTGATGCATTCAGAAGATCCACACTACCTTACTGAATTTCTTCTCACAGAGCTCTGCTTCCTCACAGGTGAGGGAAAAAAAAGATCTCTCCTCTCACTTTTCCAGATTTTCAGCTTCATTTAGTTTCAGTGCTCATAGGTTTTTTTTTAACCTGCAAGGAAACAGTCTGATTTTTTTGGTATCTCATCCACCCCTCTCTATTAATTCATGTGTACCTTTAGCTTAATAATATGGAAATATTCAAATACTTGAGCACCAAAATATTTCTAACACAAGTTCCTTTTTTCCCAAATACTAGTTTTCTTGTCCATGTCTTCATATAAATGACTGATGGCCGCAGCAACATTAAAGTGTTCTCCAAAAGGTTTCTTTGGACCTGAGAAAGGAAGGAATTAGCTAACTTCTGAGAAAAACACAATCACGCAGCCACATATTCACAAGCAGGAGCTGTCTTACTTTACCTAAAATGCTTTCTCATTATTAGAGGACTTAACTTTTTGTTTATCTTAAAGGTATCTCCAACTCTTGGTGGACTGCTTAGTTGAAGTGTGCCCAACAATAGCCGCAGAGCAATTCAACACTTTAGAAATCAGCACTCCCTCCTAAAGTGTTAAGTAGAGTCTTTATGCAAACTGAATAACTCTAATGGTGAGGATATCCTCAACAACCTGACTCCTACTTGTAGGCTGGAAATTAAGCATAAGAAGGCCAATTGCCAGATAATGCTGTTGCACTGAAGCTTGTGTACAAACTGAAAGGTTGAAGTGCACCATTTCATCACCGAGACTCATTTCCAGAGCTTCTACTCCCCTCTCTGCAACTTACACCAGCGAAGTAACATTGCTACAACCTCTTAGCATTCTTTTTCACGTTTCCCCTGTAGACAAGCATATTGTACCATCTGGAGTGTCCTCTTCACCAACACATTCCAAGCCCCTTTGGCTTGGCAGGATCTAAACTTGTGCCTGATGACAGACAACTAAAATCTTTCGAGTGCGCCCCACCCCCGGAAAAAAAAGTTGCATGTCATCTCGCACTGTGGGATGGCCACTTGAACTGAAGAACACAATTCTCTCAAATGGAAGAAATTTCCATGATAACCTTTCCGGAGAGTGATATGGAAGGGCAAAGCTGTCATTTTTAAATAAGCCACCCTGCACCATCAGCCTTGCTAATTTCAAGACCACTCTAAGTCTTAAAACCACCCAGGACCCACAGCTGTCCATGATTCTCTCACAGAAGAGTTATCGGTGCCGACCAAGATAATGTCAGTTGTATTTATTGAGCACTCATTGTGTGCAGAGCATTGTACTGAGAGCTTGGGAGAGTACAACAGAGTACGTAGACATGCTCTCCTTCAGGATAAACTTTTTCTTTTCCCTTGGCTAGACACGCGTTCGGAATTTCACTGAAGTGAAATTCCCATTAGGAGTAGAACATTTCATTTGCTTGAGGGGACGTAATAGGATATGGGTTTTTCACCCCTAGGTCACGGGTTTGAATTAAGGTTGTTCGGTAGCAACTTAAAAGTCTTCATCATCTGACAGCTGCGTGGTGGTCTTTCTAAAGCGAGTTGGTGGTCTCAGCTTTGTTTCCATGAGGCAGGTGTCTATAGCACAAGCGGCAGCCTCGAGAAGAATGAATGCTGAATGCCCTCTTTAGCCTTAGAGGCAACTCTTCAAATCCGGCAGATTGGGAAGCAGTATGGTATAGTGGATAGAGCATGGGCCTGGGAGTCCTACGGTCATGGGTTCTAATGCCGGCTCCGCCACTTGTCTGCTGTGTAGCCTGGGGCAAGTTGCTTCACTTCTCTGTGCCTCAATTCCCTCATCTATAAATTGGAGATTGAGACTGTGAGCCCCACCTGGGACAGGGACTGTGTCCAATCTGATTTGCTTGTATCTACCCCGGCGCTTAGTACACTGCCTGGCACACAGTAAGCGCTTAAATATCATAATTATTATTATAATTGGTAGGGATGGTTCAACTACTGGACTCCAAGGAGACCTCAGCATTCAAAATTACCTGCAATTTTAAAAACGTGCATCCATGAAAATGGTGCCAGATAGGGATCATACCTGGGTGCAAAAAAAGTACTGTCAGGTGGAAGAAGAAAGACAATCATTAGACTATATCTAATTCCCACTAGGGTATTTTTTTCCAATGCTTAGTCAGTCAATCATATTTATTGAGTGCTTACTATGTGCAGAGCACTGTACCAACACTTGATAGAGTACAGTACAACAATAAACAGACGCCTTCCCTGCCCACAGTGATCTTTCAGTCTAGAGGAGGAGACAGACATCAATATAAATTACAGAACATAGTAAGTGCTTAATAAATACTAATGATAATAAGCCTAGGTGCCGAGCCCTGCACTAAGCACGTGGGTAGATACAAGATGATCAGGTCAGACACAAGTCCCTATCACGTATAGTTCACAGACTAAGTAGAAGGGAGAACAGGTATTGAATCCCCATTTTACAGATGAGGAAACTGAGGTATAAAGAAATTAAGTCCTTGTCCAAGGTCACACGGCAGGACTAGAACCTAGGTCCTCCAACACCCAAGCCCCATGTTACTTCCACTAGGCCACATTGCTTCTCAGAGAATGAGTTCTATATTGACCTTGCCCAATATATAAGTGCAGAATTAGAAATATTCCAAAAGGAAACCAACTTTTTCCTAGAAAAAGTCTAATGTGATTTATTTATTTATATTAATGTCTGTCTCCACCTCCTAAACTGTAAGCTCATTGTGAGCAGGGAATGTGTCCATTTATTGTTATATTGTACTCTTCCAAGTGCTTAGTACAGTGTGCTGCACACAGTAAGTGCTCAATACAATTGACTGACCCACTAAGGTAACAAAGAAATCTGGTAGTCCAAAAGTTGGCTAAAAAAAGCAGTTTTCACTTAAGGAACTGCATCTTAGAATCAAAATTCCTTACTCTTCCATCCTTTTATTAATGACAACAGACAAGGGTTTCTTTCTTAAAAGGGGATACTTTCATCTCTGCTGTCCTCACCAGACAAAGCCAGAGTGGGAAATTTTGTGTAATGTGTCTTTTCACCTTCTCCACAACTGCCACTGAAAACATCACCAGTCTTCTTATGTTTCCATAGGCCCTCAATCCCTAAGCAGTTCAAAGAGGAGAGAGGTCAACATAATGCTGGGAATAACCTCATTTTAAAGTTCAAGGGAAGTTCTTTTTCTTATTCACTTACCCATTGTCATAACATCTCTTGGCTCAAAGAAGGGCTAGGGTTTCTGGTCGACTTACAGTCAGTACCTTAACTGAACTGAGGCTGTAGATTTGACACCAGTCACACCTGTTAGATTCATTTTTATACGTATTGAAGGCATAATCCACAGCACATAAAAATGTTCTTACAAGATTAAGCTAGTCCTCTGCTTTCTTTTTTTTAACCTTCTGATACAATAACTAAATCATTCTGATCATACCTATGAATTAGAAATAGCCATTTGAACTCTGGAGTTATTTTGTTTCAAACACCCTTTAGAAAGCCCTTGTTTGAATCTCTGTTTCACATTTAGATGAAAATTGTACTATAGGATAGCAAAGTCATTCTTCTTTTTCTTCTTCTTCAGTGAGTTGATTCAAAGTCTTAGATTTTTCTATGTATTTGCCCAGTGGAATGCAAGCACTATGTTTTATTTGAATTTCCATGAAAAGTTGACTTTTCTGGGAAAACAGTGAACCGCAGTCCTTCATTCTAAATGTCCCCCGATGTTAGATTCATTCATTCAGTCATATTTATTGAGCACTTACTGTATGCAGAGCACTGTACTAAGTGCTTGGAAAGTACAAGTTGGCAACATATAGAGACAGTCCCTACCCAACAACAGGCTCACAGTCTAGAAATTTTAAGTTTAAAAAATTTGTCAATTCTGGGTTGTAGGATTTCTCTTCCAGTGCTTAGTACAGTGCCTGGTACATAGAAAATGCTTAATAAATACCATAATTATTATTATTCCATCAGTAGGGTTGTCAGAATCAAATTAATGGTATATATTGAGCACTTTCTGTGTACAGAAAACTTTACTAAGCCCTTGAGAAAGTTCAATACACTAGAGTTGGTTAACAATCCTTACCCTCGAGAAGTTGACAGTCGACTGGGAAAGGCAGACATTAAAATAATTTACAGATCAGGGAAGAATCAGAGTATCAGGATATGTACCTGAGTATTGTGGGGTGAAGTCCTTAGCTTGCATAGGCAATGCAGCTGGCAGGGCAAATAGTGGCTCAATGGAAAGAGCCTAGGATTTGGAGTTAGAGTTCATGGGTTCAAATCCCAGCTCCGCCAATTGTCTGCTGTGTGATTTTGGGCCAGTCACTTAACTTCTCTGTGCTTCAGTTACCTCATCTGTAAAATGGGGTTGTGAGCCCCACGAGGGACAATCTGATCACCTTGTATCTTACCCAGCGCTTAGAACAGTGCTTTGCACATAGTGAGCACTTAACAATTGCCATCATCATTATTATTATTATTATTATTATTAAATAGAGAAGCACCGTGGTCTAGTGGATAGAACATGAGCCTGGAAGACATGGAGAAGTGGACAAAGGATTTTTCCTAGTATGAATGAATGTTTAATCAATTGTATTTATTGAGCACTTACTTTGTGGCAGAGCACTGTACTAAGCACTTGGGAGAGTACAATATAATTACACTCAAATCTGATGCTCCCAAATTTCTCCAGTGATAGCTACAAGGTGACTGAGGGATACCACTATACATTTCCAGCATTGTGTGACACCCATTTTTTTGTTAAGTGTTTACTGTGTTCCAGGTACTGTATTAAGTACTGGGGTAGGTACGAGCTAATCAAGTTGGATACAGTCTCTGTCCTAGGTAGGGCTCACAGTCTCAATCCCCATTTTACAGATGAGGTAACTGAGGCTCAGAGAACTGAAGTCACTGGTCCAAATCAATCAATCAATTGTATTTATTGAGCGCTTACTGTGTGCAGAGCACTGTACTAAGCACTTGGGAAGTACAGGTTGGCAATATATAGAGATGGTCCCTACCCAACAGTGGGCTCACAGTCTAGAAGGGGGAGACAGAGAACAAAACCAAACATATTAACAAAATAAATAGAATAGATATGTACAAGTAAAATAAATAAATAAATAGAGTAATAAATCTGTACAAACATATATACATATATACAGGTGCTGTGGGGAAGGGAAGGAGGTAAGGCGGAGGGAATGGAAAGGGGGAGGAGGGGGAGAGGAAGGAGAGGGCTCAGTCTGGGAAGGCCTCCTGGAGGAGGTGAGCTCTCAGTAGGGCCTTGAAGGGAGGAAGAGAACTAGCTTGGTGGATGTGGGGAGGGAGGGCATTCCAGGCCAGGGGGATGACGTGGGCCGGGGGTCGACGGCGGGACAGGTGAGAACGAGGCACGGTGAGGAGATTAGCGGCAGAGGAGCGGAGGGTGCAGGCTGGGCTGGAGAAGGAGAGAAGGGAGGTGAGGTAGGAGGGGGTGAGGTGATGGACAGCCTTGAAGCCTAGGGTGAGGAGTTTCTGCCTGATGCATAGGTTGATTGATAGCCACTGGAGATTTTTGAGGAAGTTACACAGCAGACAAGTGGTGGAGCGGGAACTAGAACCCATGTCCTTCTGACTTCCAGGACAGTGCTCTATCTGCTACGCCATGCTGCTTCGTGTCTGTGTCACCCATGAAGTGATAAGCATTTTGAGAGCAGGTATCATGTCTACTAACTCTATCCTATACTCCCAAGCTCTAAGTAAAGTGCACAATAAATGCTATTGATTAATAATAGGCACTGAAATATCAGTGATTGATAACATACTTGTAATGTAGGGAGAGGCTGGGCATCATTATCCCTTACAATAATAATAATAATAATAATAATAATAATAATAATGGAATTTACTAAGCACTTACTATGTGCAAAGCACTGTTCTAAGTGCTGAGGAGGTTACAAGGTAATCAGGTTGTCCCATGGGGGGCTCACAGTCTTAATCCCCATTTTACAGATGAAGTAACTGAGGCACAGAGAAGTTAAGTGACTTGCCCAAAGTCACACAACTGACAATTGGCAGATCCAGGATTTGAAACCATGACCTCTGACTCCAAAGCCTGTGCTCTTTTCCACCGAGCCATGCTGCTTCTAGACAGTGAGCCCATTGTTGGGTAGGAACCATCTCTATATGTTGCCAACTTGTACTTCCCAAGCACTTAAAACAGTGCTCTGCACACAATAAGTGCTCAATAAATACGATTGAATGAATAAGTGAATGAATGAATTATTCCTATTTTAGAGAGAAGGAAATTGAAGTCTAGAAATGTTAAACGACTTGTCCAAAGTCATTCTGCAGATCAGTGGGAAGCAGGGTGACTCAGTGGAAAGAGCACAAGGAGTCAGAGGTCAAGGATTCAAATCCCGGCTCTCCCAATTTTCAGCTGTGTGACTTTAGGCAAGTCACTTAACTTCTCTGTGCTTCAGTTACCTCATCTGTAAAATGGGGATTAAGACTGTGAGCCCCCCGTGGGACAACCTGATCAACTTGTAACCTCCCCAGTGCTTAGAACAGTGTTTTGCACATAGTAAGTGCTTAATAAATGCTATCATTATTATTATTATTATCAGTGGCAGAGCAGAGACTAGAACCCAGTGTCTGACTCCCAGACTTATATTTTTGCTCCCTCCACTACCCCAACCTCTCTCCTTTCATAAACAAGCTACTTTTAAAAATTGACACCTAGAAATGATTTTAGGTGACTTAATATGTCCTCGAGGAGAATTCTTACACTAATTCCAAAAGGCTAAGAAGCAGAGAGGTTACTTGACACATTATGTATCATCATCATCTTAAACAGCAGCAGCAGCCTTTGAGTGCCTACTGTGAACACAACAGGATTTAGGCTCAATCTAAATAAACTACAGCTTAGGGCTTCGCATACTTAAGGGCCTTGAAATAATAGGGGAGAAAACAATCGGTTGAAATATCTGACAAATCTGCTCTCAGCCAAGGGAGACAAACTTAGGATGAACATACAGATCTTTTTTCCAAACAAGTATTGTCTTGTTCTTTCTGTTAGAATGATAAAAGGGTTTATGCCACTAAGGGAAGTGTGTGGGGAGGGTCTTCAACGTGCAGAGCTGAACATTGCACTAGACTCTGTGGGCCTCCCCCGCAGTATAACGCCCCCCCACCAACCACACACACCAGAGGTCTTATGCCAACCTTTTCACTGTACCTCCACCTCCTCTATCTCACCGCCGACCTCTCATCCACGTCCTGCCTTTGGCCTGGGATGTCCTCCCTTCTCAGATCCGACAAACAATTTCTCTCTCCTGCTTCAAAGCTTTCTTGAAGGCCCATCTCCTCCAAGAGGCCTTCCCTGACTAAACCCTCCTTTCCTCTTCTCCCTCCCACTTCCTGCATCGCCCTGACTCACTCCCTTCAATCACTCCTGCTCCCAGTCCCATACCACTGATGTCCAAATCTGTCATTTATTTATTTTTATTAATATCTGCTTCCCCCTCTAGACTGTAAACTCACTGTGGGCAGGGAATGTGCCTATTTATTTTTGTACTGTATGCTCCTAAGCACTTAATAATACTCTGTGCACCGTAAGCACTCAATAAATACGGTCAAATGAATGAATGAATGAATCCTTGCAACATTAATCGGGGGCAACAGCAGAAGCTAGAGCAGAGATTCCTGCTCCACAACTTCTATGGATCAGGAGATGACTGGAATTGTGGGTGACTGGGACAAGGATTAGGAAGGACAGTGGAAGAGCAGGATTTCCAGAAAAGTCCGCACCTCTTCATCCAAGCTGCTACCACAATGATTCAAGCACTTATTTCCCATCTTGACTACTGCATCGTTCTCCTTGTTAACCTCCCTGCCTCCTGCCTCTCCCATAATAATAAAATAATAATAATAATAATAATAATAGCATTTATTAAGTGCTTACTATGTGCAAAGCACTGTTCTAAGTGCTGGGAAGGTTACAAGGGGATCAGGTTGTCCCACAGGGGGCTCAAAGTATTAATCTCCATTTTACAGTTGAGGTAACTGAAGCCCAGAGAAGTTAAGTGACTTGCCCAAGGTCACACAGCTGACAATTGGAGGAGTTGGGATTTGAACCCATGACTTCTGACTCCAAAGCCCGGGCACTTTCCACCGAGCCACTTCACTTAGTTGCGCAGATCATTTTTCTGAAAAACCGTTCAGTTCATATCTCTTCGAAAACCTCCAGAGATTGCCCATCCATGTTCTCAACAAACAGAAATTCCTTAATAAAAATAATAACGTTGGTATTTGTTAAATGCTTACTATGTGCCTTAGTACAGTGTTTAGTACAGTGCTCTGCACACAGTAAGTGCTCAATAAATATGGTTGAATGAATGAATGAACGTGCCAAGCACTGTCGTAAGTGCTGGGGTGGATACAAAGTAATCAGGTTGTCCCACGTGGGGCTCACAGTCTTAATCCCCATTTTACAGATGAGGTAATTGAGGCCCAGTGGAGTTAAGTGACTTGCCCAAAGTCACAAAGCTGACAAGTGGTGGAGCCGGGATTAGAACCCTTGACCTCTAACTCCCAAACCCGTGCTCTTTCCACTAAGCCACACTACTTCTCCTTGCCATCTGCTTTAGGGCACAAACTCAGCTATCCCCCCCTCCACCTGACTTCACTGATCTCCTACTAAAATAATACTAATTACGGTATTTAATAATAATAATAATAATAATGGCATTTATTAAGCACTTACTATGTGCAAAGCACTGTTCTAAGTGCTGGGGAAGTTACAAGTGACCAGGTTGTCCCATGGGGGTGCTCACAGTCTTAATCCCCATTTTACAGATGAGCTAACTGAGGCCCAGAGAAGTTAAGTGACCTGCCCTAAGTCACACAGCTAAGTGATGGAACCGGGATTTGAACCCATGACCTCTGACTCCAAAGCCCGTGCTCTTTCCACTGAGCCACACTGCTTCTCTAAAGAAATATAAGGTGATCAGGTTGTCCCCCATGGGGCTCACAGTCTTAATCCCCATTATACAAATGAGGTAACTGAAGCACAGAGAAGTTAAGTGCCCAAAGTCACACAGCTGACAATTGGTAGAGCTGGGATTTGAACCCATGACCTCTGACTCCAAAGTCTGTGCTCTTTCCACTGAGCCATGCTGCTTTTCTATTTGTTAAGTGCTTACTATGGACCAGACACTGAGCTAAGAGCTGGGGTGGGTACAAGCAAATGGTGTTGGACACAGTCCCAGTCCCACGTGGGACTCACTGTCTCAATCCCCGTTTTACAGATGAGGTAACTGAGGCACATAGAAGCAAAGTGACTTGCCCAAGGTCACACAGCAGTAATTGTGGTATTTGTTAAGGATTTACCATGTTCCAACCACTGTATTAAGCAGTGGGGTGGATACAAGTTAATCAGGTCAGACAGTCCCTGTGCCACCTGGGGCTCGCAGCCTATGTAGGAGGGAGAGCAGGTATTGAATCCTCAATTTATATATGAGGAAACAAAGGCCCAGAAAAGTTAAGTGACTCTCCCAAGGTCACACAGCAGGCAAAGGGCAGAATGCTCCGTACAGTCTGCCTCCCTGACTAAGCACAAGTGTTATTGAATGAATTATTTTAACCTTCATCATGATCCTTTTAATTCAAAATACCAAGAGGCAAAGATAAATGGGTAGAATGGTTGTAATACAAAGAGTAACTGCATACTTGGAGACAAGTAGGAAGTTTCCTTTAGTGGAGTGGCCCTTGGGACATCCTGGCTTCCAGGACAATCTCCATTTTATCCTCTAAGTAGCATGGCTCCAGACAGCCATTGTAGATACCAGACAGGTAGATGCGAATGACATCGTGGCCTAGTGGATAAAACACAGGCCTTGGAGTCAGAGGACCTAGGTTCTAATCCTGGCTCTGCCATTTGTCTGCTGTGTGACCTTGGGCCAGTCACTTCACTTCTCTGTGCCCCTCTGGGATTAAGACTATGAGCCCCACCTGATTATCTTGTGTCTACCCCAGCTCTCAGTACGGTGCCTGGCACATAGTAAGAGCATGACAAATACCATTAAAAAAAAAAAAATTAAGCAGCTTGGGCTAAGCAGCAAGCTGACACGCTTTGATATTTTCCTACCTCATCCTTGTTCACATGAAAGAACTGCTGCCCTGAGGCTTCAGGAACTGTGTGACTTCTATCCTTTAAATGTTTTCCTCCTTGAAAGCCTTCAGAACCTAATTAGTGAATATACAACCCAGAGTAAAAGGTCAGTGGGCTTCTGTGGAAATACATGATGCTTTTGCCTGTCCCTTCAAGGGCACGTCCATCACCTTGTATATTTGTAATCGTTTGTGGCCTCTCCCTTCCTTCCAGGCTTTTCTCAAACCTCACTCCCTCACCATGACTGATTCTACCTGATCCTCCACCTCGGATACACTGATAGACCAAGGAAGGAAGGAGCAGGTCTGGGGAAATGATAAGTTATTATCTAACAGTGTGGCCTGGAATTCAGAGGGCTTGGGTTCCAATTCCGGCTCTGCTACTTGTCCGCTGTTTGACAATGGGCAAATCACTTAACTTCTCTGTGTCTCAGTTCCCTCATCTGCTAAAAGGGAATTCAATACCTGTTCTCCCTCCTACTTAGACTGTGAATCCCGTGTGGGACTGATCATCTTGTACCTCCCCTAAGCTTAATACAATGTTTAATAATATTTGTCATCATGAATAACTGGAGCATTAAGTATTTATTATGTGTCAAGTATTGTACTAAACACTAGGATAGGTAAAATATACATATAATAATAATAATGGTATTTGTTAAGTGCTTACTATGTGCCAAGCACTGTTCTAAGCACTGGGGTAGAGCCAAGGTAATTGGGTTGTCCCATGTGGGGCTCACAGTCTTCATCCCCATTTTACAGAATAGGTAACAGAGGCACAGAGAAGTTAAGTGACTTGCCCAAAGTCACGCAGCTGACAAGTGGCAGAAGGGGGATTAGAACCCACGTCCTCAGACTCCCAAGCCCGTGCTGTTTCCACTAAGCAACACTGCTTCTCCAGTACCTGTACCACGTGGGGTTCACAGTCTAAAGGGAGGGAGAACAGGTCTTTAATCCTCATTTTATGGGTGAGGAAACTGAGACCCAGAGAAGGTGAGTGATTTGCCCAAAGTCACAGAGCAGACAAGCAGTAAAACCGGGATTAGAATCCAGGACCTCTGACTTTTAGTTCACGCTGCTTCTTGAAGTTGGTAGCCTCCACAGGAGGCTTCTCTCCCAGTACAACCCAGTCCGGACGGTTCACCCCTCTAATACCAACCTACTTGCTGTTTCTTACTCTCGCCTCAACCCCCATCGAACCCTCATTCGTACTCTCCCACCTGCCTGGAATTCCCTCCCCCTTCTTATGCAACAAATCCCCCCAATCTTCCCATCTTCAAAGCCCTACTGAAGTCCTAATCCCTCCAGGAAGCCTTCCCTGAATACCTTCTCATTCCCCTACCGCCTCGTCCATACACGTAATCCCAAACCCAAAGCGTTTATGTACAAACCCTTATATTTGGTTATTATCTGTACCTGTAATTTATTTTAACATCTGTCTTCTCCAACTAGACTGTAAGCTTTTTGAGGGAAGGGATCATCTACTCTCCTAAGTGCTTAACAGAGTGCTCTGTGTAAAGTAAGCAAGCGCTGAATTAATGCTGTGGATCAATTATGGCAGTCTGATCCATCACATACTGCCTCAGAGAAAACAGGACTCTTAAAAGACAAGATTCTTTAAAAGCTGCCCCACACTGACCCCACTCTCCACTCCTGTGGACTACAAAGCAGTGTGGACTAGTGGCTAGAGCCCGGGCCTGGGAGTCAGAAGGACCTGGGTTCTAATTCAAGCTCTGCCACTTGTCGGCTGTATGATCTTGGGTCAATCACTTCACTGGGTCTCAGTTACCTCATCTGTAAAATGGGGATTAAGACTGTGAGCCCCATGTGGGACAGGGACTCAACCCAATTTTCCTGTATCCACCCCAGCGCTTAGTACAGTGCCTGGCTCATAATAAACACTTAGCAAATACCACATTATTGTTCCTGATACCATTCCCATGGTAACCCTATCCTTGGCCCACCAATTTATCCATCTATTCAGTCCCCAGATAGCTCTTAAGCTAAAAGTCACGGTACCGTGTGCTTTCCTAATTATTTCTGACTTCACCAACCTGAGTTTCTGATTTCACCGACATGAGTGAGGGCCAAAAGGGAGGCGCCTCTCTCAGCAACCTTCCGCCCCATTCAAATCATGCTGTGCCTCTCTTTTGCTCTAGGATACTCCCTGCTGATTCACCGCCATCCTTCCACACTCCTGAACCTGTGCCCACAAACACGGCCCTGGATGTACCTTGTTCAGATCCTGATAGGCACTGGAACTAGTCTCCAGGAGCAAACTAGCTCTCAGAGGTACACATGTAATGGAAAGCATGGAGATACCTCATCTATCTTGCTGCTGATGCCCCCTTTCCCACATCCTCCCCCTACCCTGGGTCTCCTTCCCCCTCCACATACATATGCCAGACCACCACTCTCTCCATCTTCAAAGTGTTAAAAGGCCTTCCCCGATTAAGTCCCCTTTTCTCCATTCCCCCTTCTGTGGCATCTCTGCACTTGGATCTGTGATTTTGGGACATTTGATATTCGCCTCCCCCCACCACAACATTTATGTACATAGCTATAGATTGTTTATTATAAATTACTTATTTATTCATATCAATATCAATCTCACCCTCTAGACTATAAGCTCATTATGGGCAGGGAGCGTTATCTGCTAATTTCTCTCGTATTGTACTCTCCCAAGGATTTAGAACAGTGTTCTGCATATAGTAAGTTCTCAAACACTATTGATTGATAGCACAGGCCAAGAAAGTCCATGGTACTAAACCTAGCTCTGCCACTTGTCCTGCTGTGTGACCTTGGTCAAGTCATGTCTCAGTTACCTCATCTGTAAAATGGGGGTTCAGTACTTGTTCTCCCTCCTGCTTAAGCTGTGAGTCCCATATGGGACAGATACTGTATCTGGACTGATTATCTTGTATCTGCTCCAGTGCTTGGCACAGAGAAAGTTTAACAAATTCCATTATTATTGTTATTATTATTCCTACTAATAATAATAAACAGTCATGGCCACATGATGTGGGAAAGAAAAGTTGGAATGCAAATGATGCTGAGGAAGTTTAAGCTCATATTCCTGGCAGGTTTTGTAGAGGCAAATAAAAACCTGGCTCCTTGCCAGTACACTTCCAGCCCCAGTGAGAGAGCCAAGCTTTCAATGAAAGCAGCAATTAAAGTGAACATTATGCCACAGGTCAAATGGAGACATCGTGGGCATGAAGTAGGGTAAAGGAGGGGATCTCCAGAACCAGGTTCACTCTCCCTTCAGTCCCTTCCAAGGGCCTGGGGACTGTCTCTGACACCTTCTGGGATTATTTTTAGATGGGGCTGTCCAGTCTCAGAGGCAAGATGCAGAGTGTGTGTGTCTGTCCACGTGGGTGTATGTGTGCGTGCACATGTGTGTGCTGGGGTGGAGGAGGGAAGGGGTGTTAGAGTCTAATAGGATCCTCTTCACCTTTCTAGGGGTCACTCATAATAATAATACTAACAATAATAAAATAATAATAACTCATGATGGCAGGGGCTCACGATGCAATGGCAAGGGATGAAATGGTGGACAGTGATGGGCAGTGAACACTTTCATTCTCCTTTCGAGAGATTCATTCATTCAATCATATCCATCAAGTGCTTACTGTGCGCAGAGTACTGTACTAAGCGCTTGGGAAGTCCAAGTCGGCAACGTATATGAGCGGCAAAAATCAAAATGAAGATAACTGATGGCTTCGAAAGCCATTTTTAATAATAATAATAACATTCATTCATTCATTCAATCATATTTATTGAGCACTTACTGTATGCAGAGCACTGTACTAAGCGCTTGGGAAGTACAAGAGCGTGGCTCAGTGGAAAAGAGCCCGGGCTTTGGAGTCAGAGGTCATGGGTTCAAATCCTGCTCCACCACTTGTCAGCTGTGTGATTCTGGGCAAGTCACTTCACTTCTCCGTGCCTCAGTTCCCTCATCTGTAAAATGGGGATGAAGACTGTGAGCGCCCCCCCCCCCCCCCGTGGGACAACCTGATCACCTTGTAACCTCCCCGGTGCTTAGAACAGTGCTTTGCACATAGTAAGTGCTTAATAAATGTCATTATAAAAACGTATGGAGACGGTCCCTACCCAACAGCGGGCTCACAGTCTAGAAAGGGGAGACAGACAACAAAACAAAACTGTGGACAGGTGTCAAGTCATCAGAACAAATAGAATTAAAGCTAGATGCACATCATTAACAAAATGAATAATAAATGATGGCATTTGTTATGCACTTACTATGTGCAAAGCACTGTTCTAAGCTCTGAGGGGGTTACAAGGTGATCAGGTTGTCCCACGTGGGGCTCACAGTTGTAATCCCCATTTTACAGATGAGGTAACTGAGGCTCAGAGAAGCCAAGTGACTTGCACAAGGTCCCACAGCAGACATGTGGTGGAGCCGGAATTCGAACCCATGACCTCTGACTCCAGAGCCGGTGCTCTTTCCACTGAGCTATGCTGCTTCTGTAGCCACGCTGCTTCTGTACAACTTCTATACTGTGCAACTTTTATACCATTCTGAATAGAATAGTAAATATGTGCAAGTAAAATAATAGAGTAATAAATCTGTACAAACATATATACAGGTGCTGTGGGGAGGGGAAGGAGGTAGGGCTGGGGGGACAGGGAGGTGGAGAGGAAAAAGGGAGCTCAGTCTGGGAAGGCCAATAACAATAATGATGGTATTTGTTAAGCGCTTACTATGTGCCCAGCACTATTTTGAGCACTGCGGGAGATACGAGGTAATCATGTTGTCCCATGTGGGGCTCACAGTTTCAATCCTCATTTTACAGATGAGGTAACTAAGGCACAGAGAAGTGACTTGCCCAAAGTCACACAGCTGATAAGTGGCAGAGTTGGGATTAGAACCCACAACTCCTGACAACCAAGCCAGGGCTCTTTCACTAAGCCACTAGGGGGGTTGGCCCAAGACACTGGTGTATTGTTTTGTTTTTAAGTGGACTAATTTTTTAAAAAAATCACAAATCCTAGTAAGAGTTTTAGCCTAACGACCTAAGACCTTAGAGAAGGAGCATGGCATAGTGGATAGAGCACAGGTCTGGGCATCTGAAAGTTATCGGTTCTAATCCCAGCTCTGCCACTTGTCTGCTGTGTGACCTTGGATAAATCACTTCACTTCTCTGGGCCTCAGCTCCTTAACCTGTAAAATTGGATTAAGACTGTGAGCCCCCTGTGGGACAAGGACTGTTTCCAACCCTATTAGCTTAAATCTACCCCAGCATTTAGAACAGTGTCTGGCGCATAGTGTTTAACAAATACCACAATTATCATTATTATATGAATGGATTTCTCAAGAACCCAATTACCACAATAAACCCTGTGATAAAGTGCCCTGGGATAAATAAAGTTAGTGACTCATATGAGTACTGTTGCCTTCCAAACAATTTTAAGCAACTTAAAAAGTATTAACAATGATAATATTTTTAAGTGCTTACTATGTGCCAAGCACTGTACTAAGCACTGGGGCAGATAAAATACATTCAGATCAGGCCCGGCCTGTCCCAAATGGGGCTCAGAGTGTAAGTGGGAAGGAGAACAGGTAATTTCAATTCACCTCAGTATACAGTCATGCCTACATAAAGAGTTAATTTTGAAAATGAGCTATTATGACAGATTCCTTGTCATTCTAATACATGTAAGATCCCTGATCAGTAAAGAACTCTAAATTGTCTTTTTCTAGGAGCTTTTACAGCCAAAACCCCCCTACCTATAAGATAGAAATTGAAAATTAAAGATTTATTTTTATTTTTATTTTAAGTACTTTAAAATAAATTACTTTAAAATTTAGTAATTACTTTATTTTAAAGTAATTAGCAATTGGATTTGAATTAGAATTCTTAGAGTTTTTCTAACATTCTTAAAAATGTATTTAATCTGCATATGCTTCACTCTAGTAACACTTTGAAAATGAATTCTTTTAATGCTATTTAAGTGTTGAAAGGTTTACCGCTGGAATGAGCAGTTCATGCACTGCTACCTAAACTGCTTGAAATAGTTCAAATCTTCCTCCCAGATAAAATTCTAGGGTATTCATACCAAGATTGGTTAAAAGTTCTCTATGTAATCATGAAAAGCAGTGTGGCTTAGTGGATAGAGCACTGGCCTGGGAGCCAGATGGTCATGGTTCTAATCCTGGGTCAGTCACATGCCTGCTCTGTGACCTTGGGCAAGTCAGTTCAGTTCTCTGGGCCTCAGTTACCTCATCTGTAAAATGGGGATTAAGAGCGTGAGCCCTATGTGGGACAGGAACTGTATTCAATCTGAGTAACTTGTATCTACCCCAGTGCTTAAAACAATGCTTGGCACATAGCAAGCTCTTAACATTTAACAAGTACTCTCTCTCTCTCTCTCTCTCTCTCTATATATATATATATATATATATGAAGACCAAAAAGAAAAAAAATTATCCACAAATTGTGGGCAGACACCATGCAACACTTCTTATATGTTATGGTCGGGGGGGAGGGAGGGAGGGAGGGGGGGAGAGAGAGAGAGAGAGAGAGAGAGAGAGAGAGTGTGTGTGTGTGTGTGTGTGTGTGTGTGTGTGTGTGTGTGTTGAGGTGAGGGGGGAGATTTCTGAGCTTCTTTACCCTAAAAAGAGCAAGTTGGAAAACAAGAACCTAGTGGCACGCACACAGGGCTTGGAGACAAGACCTGGGTTCTAATTCTAGCTCTGTCAATAGTTAATTTAACATCTCTGTGCCTCCGTTTCCTCATCTGTAAAATGGGGAATGCCTGTTCGCCCTCCTTCTTAGGACAGAAACTATGTCCTATCTGATTATTTCCTAATTGCCCCAGCACTTAGCATGTGATAAGTGCTTGAAGACCGCAATTGTTGTTGTGACCACAAGTAGATGAAGAAACGGCAGATTGTCAACCTCCCCAAGTTTGGGGTTCTATCAGATTATGAGAGGCATTACAGTCTTTAATAAACTCTTAGCCATGAAGGATACAATCTAAAACTAAGGATTATGTACGCTGTTAAAATTTGAAATGTAGCACGTCTCCTATTCAGGAACAGTGAATGTAATCATGACATTTGGCTACATCTACTGGAAAAAAGAAAAAAAGGCAACTTTGTCATGAAAAAGCCAAAGAATCAACACATCTCCCTCCTTTCCCTGGAGAGCATGCAGTCAGGATTAGCCAATATTATTAATAGTATTGTTATTATCGTATTTAAGCACTTGCTACGTGCCAAGAACTGTTCTAAGCACTGAGGTAGATATCCCACTTGGGGTTCACAGTTTAAAACTCCAGCTGCTTAAATCCTGTGAAACCTCTTACCACCTAACTTTCTCCCCACCCAAAACGGTAGCAACAGTAGGATTTTGTGGTGAGATAGAAAGAGGATTAAGATTTCATAAATGTTTTCTCTGTTTTCTGCAAGTTTTCAAAAAGAAATGGTAGCCTTGCCCTTTTAAATATTTCATCAATCTGTTGATTAGATAATGCTGTTCTCCTTACCCAAAGTCCAGCCAAACTCAAAAATCATTTTAGTGTGAAAGATAATGGAGATTAATTGCAATGAAGTAAGCTAAAGAAACGTGTCCTGGTTCGAAATCACAACTTCAGACAGTAAAACAAAAAAACAAGCACTTAAGTGTTTGGAAATAACTTTTCAGTCTCTGTATTCATATGTTTTCCAACTATGAATAAAATAATATACAACTCCGCCTTGGGTTTCATTTGTTGGGAGAAAATGAGAAAAGTAGGGAAAAATTATAGAGTTCAAATATTACAATTAGAAAACTTTCCAGGTCCCTTCATTATATGTATGGAAGCAAGGATTCTGGATCATTTTGTAGGTTGACTGAACTACCATCTTATAGCAAAAAAAATTTAATACCTAGAAATTTCTACTTACTCAACAATTCATAATTCTTACCACCATTTTCTTCATTGTCACTGATACAATCACACAATATATTAAAGAGAAAAAGAAATCCGTGGCTAAAAGGTGAAAAAACAAAATCAAGCCTTTAAAATAGCAGTAAATTAACTTTAAAATAAGGCAAGATTTAATGTTTGGAAGCAGACCATACTGCATGATTGATACCACGTAAGCTTTCGGTGTAGTTTTTTGATATTCCGCATTTAAAGTCTTCCTGAAACAGTAAAACCAGGAATGTCGAAAGTTTGTGCACGCCTGGGTTTATATGATTGCCTTTTCTTTTTTTTTTTTTTTTTTTAAGACGTACAAAATGTCTGCCCAGGCTAAAAATGATGCAGATCATGTTTCTGTGTCTGTGAGGTGGCACACACCAAAGCCGTCTGGCTCTTGTCAGTAATTTTTCAACTGCTTTCTGTGGTGGAATTAAAGTTGAGGGAGAGGAGTGGGGCCTAGTGGGAGGAACCGTTTGTCCTAGATGCATTTAAAATTACATCTAATCTTATCAAAGAGCTCGTCATTGTTTCTGGCTCCCAGGAGCAGGTACAGTGCCGCTTTTGTTCGTCAGCCGCTTTACTGAAAAACATTGCAGAAAAAGTCAAGACTAAAGTAATATTCTTTCAGAATCTCGTATGCTAACAGAAAAAAAAACGTTTGGAGAAAGAAGGTGAAAGAGAAATACGTGGGTTTAGGGGAAGAGACACGTAAAGCAATGATATAGGTATTGATGTGGTTAATATAAAGCAGTAGGGGTTAGAGATACAAGGAAAAACACCAAAGAAAAAACTATTTCTCTCAAAAGCAGCTTGTGGTTAACTTTTGGTACATTTTAGCACCAGTTTTGTGGCATCAAGTTGTCATACACCTAAATGAACTACGCTTTCCTTAGCGTAACTTTTCTTTAGAAAGTTAGAACTAAAACCAAGGTTTCTATTCCCAGAGAGAGACCATTAACAAGCATATTTTCTCTTGAACACATTTAGATGGCTAAATTCTGTTACAAGGAATACTGTCACAAATAGATGTTATCCTCATAGTCCATTTCTGGCAGTCACCATTCAAGTTCTTTGAATTTGCTGAAGTACTATTTGAAGTCTTTTTCTTGACTAGATGTTTTGGCTGATAGGAGACAAGTGGTATTAAGACCAAGTTCAAAACTTGCCCTGACCAGCTTTCAACAAAGAAGTGACGCTCTAATTCTAACAACAGCACAATATAATTAACGTTCAGAAAACAGACCACCAGTCTTCCATGCGTCAATTAGGATTGCCAGTTAAATCAGATAGAAATAATTGGTATTAAAATTTACTAGAGACTCCATTAATGGCATTTGAAAATTAAGATGTGAAAGGTAGCTTGTTCAAGCATGTTTAGTCTAAAGCAATAGTGAGTTATCCCCACGTATTTATAGACACACTCTGGAGACACAGTCTACAAAAATTACCAAAATGGCTAAATTTTTTGGAGGGGGGTCGGAAGGGGTACAGTGGGGAAGAAAGTTGCCTTCCAAAACAATAGCACAGACCATGTGAAGTTTGGTCAGAATAGGCAGCACATTTTCAACAAAACTATTCATTTTCATAAAATTATTCCTCATGATTTTGACTTTATTTGTGGCCTTACCATATACTAATTAGATGCATTATTTTGTATGAACTTAGATGACTAGTGAAATTATCTGTGCAGGGGAAGACATAGGGAAATGGAGTGAAGGGAAACACTAATAATTGGAGGTTAATCAATCAATTAATTCATTAACAATGATATTTGTTAAGCACCTACTATGTGCCAAGCACTGTTCTAAGCACTGGGGTAAATACAAGGTAATCAGGTTATACCACGTGGGGCTCACAGTCTTAATCCCCATTTTACAGATGAGGTAACTGAGGCACAGAGAAGTTAAGTGACTTACCCAAAGTCACACATCTGACAAGTGATAAGATAAGAGATAAGAGAAGCAGCATGGCTCAGTGGAAAGAACATGGGCTTTGGAGTCAGAGGTCATGGGTTCAAATCCCGGCTCCATAAATTGTCAGCTGTGTGACTTTGGGCAAGTCACTTCACTTCTCTGGGCCTCAGTTATCTCATCTATAAAATGGGGATTGAGACTGTGAGACCCCTGTGGGACAACCTGATCACCTTGTAACTTCCCCAGTGCTTAGAACAGTGCTTTCATAGTAAGCGCTTAATAAATGCCATTTAAAAAAAAAGTGGCGGAGCCGGAATTAGAACCCACGACATCTGACTCAGTGGAATTTATTGAGCACTCTATGTACTGAGCACTATACTAATGCTTGAGAGAGTACAACAGAGATGGTAGACATGTTCTCTGCCCACGGGGAGCTTACATTCTAGAGGGGAAAGACAGGCATTAATCTAAATAAAGTATGAGTATGTGCACATGTTGTGGGGCTTAGGGCAGGGTGATTATCAAGTGCTCAAAGGGTATGGATCCAAGTATCTAGGAGATGCAGAGGGAAGAGGGAATACAGTAAAATCAGATAATAATTGTATTTATTAAGACGAAATAATGTTTAATACAATAATAATTGTATTTATTTAGTGTTCACAATATGCCAAGCACTGGACTAAGCGCTGGTTGTTGACATAATATAAGCAGATCAGTCCCTTGGGGCTCACAGTCTGATGGAGAGGGAGAACAGAGATGTTATCCCCATTGTACAGATGAGGAAAGTTAAATGACTTGCTCAAGATCATACAGGAGGCAAGTGACTGAGCTGAGATTACAACCCAGGTCTGCTAACTCCTAATGATGTTTTCTTTCCACACTGCACTCACGTTGTCACTTCCACCTCCTTTTCTCCAAACCCCATCGAAAAGAGCACTCTGTTCAATCAATGAATGGTGTTTATTGAGTGATCACTAAGTGCAGAACACTGTACTAAGTGCTTGGAAGAGCACAATACAAAAAAGTAGTTATAGATGATTCCTGCCCACAAGGACCTTACAAGACACACACACACACACACACACACACACACACACACACATTATATCTCTCTCACCCCTGTGCTGCAGAGAAGCAAGAACAAATACAGAAAATGTGACTGCCACCATGACATTAAACTTTCAGCTTCAGCTGCCATGGTGGCAGTTGGAGAACCATAAACAGTTGCCTGTTTCCTGGTTGCTCCCTTCTGTGTCAACTCTACATTTGGCTGTATACCCAATAATAATAATAATAATAATAATAATAATAATGGTACTTGTTAAGTACTTACTATGTGCCAATCACTGTTCTAAGTGCTGAGGTAGATACAATTCAATAAGATTGGACACAGTCCCTGTCCCTCATGGGGTTCACAGTCTTAATCCCCATTTTACAGATGAGACAACTGAGGTACATAGAAGTTAAGTCATTTGCCCAAGGTCACATAGCAGACAAGTGGCAGAGCTGGGACTAGCACCCATGACCTTCTTATTCTTAGGCCCATGCTCTATCCACTAAGCCACACTCCTTTGATACTCACTGCAGTACTTATCTAAATGAATATACTTATTATACTCTTATTTTCCCTATCAGTATTTAAATGTCTGTCTTCCCCTGTAGACTGTAATCTCCTTGAAAGCAAGTATCTTATCAGCCAACTCCATTCAAGTGTATTTTGTCAAGCCCTTAATACAGTGCTCTGCACACACTTAAGCTCTCAATTTAAATCTTTCAATCATATTTATTGAGCATTTACTGTGTGCAGAGCACTGTACTAAGTGCTTGGGAAAGTACATTACAACAATTAACAGTCACATTCCTTGCCTATAACAAGCTTACAATCTAGATCAGAGGAGACAGACATCAATACGAATAAAGTTACAGATATGTGCATAGGTGCTGTGGGGTTGGGAGGGGGGAAGAGCAAAGGGAGCAAGTCAAGGTGATGCAGAAGGGCGTGGGAGATGAGGAAAAGTAGGGCTTAATCTGGGAAGGCCTCTTGGAGGAGATAAGGCTTTGAAGCACGGGGAGAGTAATTGTCTGCTGGATTTGAGGAGGGAGAGAGTTCCAGGCAAGAGGCAGAATGTGGGCTAGGGATCGGTGGTGAGATAGGAGAGATTTAGGCACAGTGAGAGAGTTAGAAAGTGAGGTGTGAGGGCTGGGTTGTAGATGGAGAGAAGTGAGGTGAAGTAGGAAGGGGGCAAGGTGATGGACTGCTTTAAAGCCAATAAATACCACATATTGATTGATTGATACATATTGTACAATCCAGAGAATGCATCTCTTCCAAGAATCCAGCAGAAGGTGTAAGTCAGCAGAGGAGGAGTTAAAACATAAACCCTAGCCATGACCTCTTCCCCAATCATGGGTATAAAGTATTGTTTTCCACCCAAGATTTAATTTGTTCTGTTTAATGTAGTGTAATTCCCGTGGTGGGATGGGAATGTGTCTGTTTATTGTTCTACTGTACTCTCCCAAGTGCTTAGTTCAGTGCTCTGCTCACAGTAAGCGCTCAATAAATAGGATCTGCTGACTGGTACACCAGGGGACCACTTCCATTCAAATATCTTAATGTTCTCGAGAGAAAACTATCAGTCAATCAAATTTGAGCCCTGAGTGTCTGCAGAACACTGTTCTAAGCATTTGGGAGAGTATAATATTGAAGAGTTGGTAAACACATTCCCTGTTCACAAGTAGCTTATAAAGAAACTGCATTCTGAGACTCTAAGTCAGACTCAGCTCATTATGGATAGGGAGTATGTTTATCAACTAGTAAAGATGGTAAAGACTATCATAGTATTCCAGGTAAAGCATAGATTCATTCATTCATTCAATCGCATTTATTGAGCGCTTACTGTGTGCAGAGCACTGTACTAAGTGCTCGGGAAGTACAAGTTGGCAACATATAGAGATGGTCCCTACCCAACAGCGGGCTCACAGTCTAGAAGGGGGAGACAGACAACAAAACATATTAACAAAACAAAACAAATAGAATAAATATGTACAAATAAAATAAATAAATAGAGTAATAGACACAAATAGACACAAGTGCGGTGGGGCAATGGGGAGGGGAGGAGGAGGAGAAGAAAAAGGGGGCTCAGTGTGGGAAGGCCTCCTGGAGGAGGTGAGCTCTCAGTAGGGCTTTGAAGGGAGGAAGGGAGCTGGATCTGAGGCCCAGAGAAGTGAAGTGACTTGCCCAAAGTCACACAGCTGAGAAGTGGCAGAGGCGGGATTAGAACCCTTGACCTCTGATTCCCAAACCTGGGCTCTTTCCACTGAGCCACCCTAATGATGGCATGTGTTAATGTTTTCCCCTGGAAGGATGACAAAGGTGGCTGGAAGAAAAGAGATGGGAAAGGTGGGTGATGGGGAGCTCAGCTCACAGCTTCCTTCTCCCGGAGCCCGCTGTTGGGTAGGGACCGTCTCCACATGTTGCCAACCTGCATCTCCCAAGCGCCTAGCACAGTGCTCGGCACAGAGCAGGTGCTCAATAAATACGATTAAGTGAATGAATGAGCAGGGAATGTGTCTGCTTATTGTTATTCTGGCCTCTCCAGAGTGCCCTGCACACAGTAAAAGAGCTCAATAAATACCAGGAGCATCATGGCACAGTGGACAGAGCATGGGCCTGGGAATCAGGAGGTCCTGGGTTCTAATCCCACTCTGCCACTTAATAATAATGATGGCATTTGTTTAGTGCTTACTATGTGCAAAGCACTGTTCTATGTGCTGGGGAGGATACAAGGTGATCAGGTTGTCCCATGTGGGGCTCACAGTCTTCACCCCCATTTTCCAGATGAGGTCACTGAGGCCCAGAGAAGTGAAGTGACAGCTGACAGTTGACGGAGCCTGGATTTGAACCCATGACATCTGACTCCCAAACCTGGGCTCTTTCCATTGAGCCAGGCTGCTTCTCGTCTTCTCTGCTTGTCTGCTGTGTGACCTTGGGCATGTCTCCCCCTTCTAGACTGTGAGCCCACTGTTGGGTAGGGACCATCTCACTTGTCATTTAAGATAAAACAAATGCATCCTCTATCATCCCCCTCTCAGTTTCCATTACCCTACCAGTCTCAGCTACAGGAGGGAGAGTCAAGTAGAGGCCTATCCATTCTATTCTTAGCTTGGCCAGTGGCTAGCAAGTGGCAGGCAATCTGCTACAAGTCAAAACTCCCCCATGCTGGGCAGCAGCAGTACAGGAGAAAGTTGAGAGCAGAGACTCAGGTTTACTGCATGGAAGGCGGCAGTGGTAAACTAATTCCATATTTTTACCGAGAAAACTCTATGGATCCACTACCAGAACAATTGCAGATGGAGAGTGGGGCGTTCTGGGAGAGATGTGTCCGTGGTGTCACTATGGGTCGGAAACGATTTGACGGCACAAGACAAGACAAGAGCATCTATCATAATGTGAGGCAAATTAAAGGCTGTGTCACAACTCATAAGGCACAATTAGCTGAACAATGTACCGAACATCGACAATTGTTGGTATTTTTATTTTATCGACAATGTGCATCAGATGATCTGTGAAACTCTTTTTGAACAAAATTTTCTCCCAAATTAAAAAAAGTCATTTGCACTGAATAAGTTTCTTCCTAGTAGGTCTATGTAGGTAATTACTACTTTAGATTGCACATGCTGGAACCGGCTACTTTTTACAATTTGATTTTCAAGTTGTCAGGAAAACTAGGTTCAATCTCTGCTCCTTGTCTGCTGAGTAACTCTGGGCAAGTCACTTAACTTCTTGTACCTTAGTCTCCATACAATGGGGATAAGATACTCGTTTTCTCTTCCCTCTTAGACTGTGAGCCCCACGTGATTCTTGTGCTTGACTGTCTTCTATCTACCCCAGCATTTAGTATGGTGTTTGGGACATAGTAAGCACTTAAATACCATTATTATTATCATCACTGTTATTAAATGCCAGAAGTGGGACCTCCTTCTTCCCAGCTGCTTCTGAAAAGATCTCCCCCACACACAAAAAAATAAAATCTACCCTGCCAATCTGTGCCCACTCACCTCCACATCCTTAATGCCATTTTCAACATCTTGCTCCCCTCATCCTTCAAATATGCTCAAATTCCCCTAGAAAAGCCTAATCTAGATCCAACTTCACCTCCTAGCTCTCTCTTCCCTAGGCAAAGCCTTCTAACTCCTTAAATGGGAGCATGTTATCCTGGAAAGAACCCAATGCCTGGAATGCAGGAAACTCATATACTAGACCCAGATCTGCCACCTGCTGCCGTGTGACCTTGATCAAGTAAAAACCTCCCTGTGCCTCAGTTTTCTCATTTTATATATGGTGATATGATTGCTGCTCTTCCTGGCTCTGGTATGGTGAATTACATGTGAAACAGAGACTAAATCTGATCTATTTTGTATCTACAACTAACCCAGTGTTGGCATTAAGTAAGCACTTTATAGATACTATAATTAGTATTATCTCTTCTGGGCATAATTCCTCTCCACCAACTCTCTTTTCTATTATAATCTGGTTATTCCTCCCTTCATTTTCCAAAGCATTTTCACCAATATCAAACAACCTCCTTTTGGCCAAGTCTATTGGCATCAACTATCTAATCCTAGGCAACTAGGTTGCCTTTATTCCCCAGAATTCCATAGAAACTCCCCAGCCTTGGATTCCTCAGTTGACTGCTGTCCATTCCCCTCTCTCTGATGGCTCCTTCTCAGTCTCATATGCTGGCTCTTCCTCTCCTCACATCTTCAGTGGGGGTGTGCCACAAGCCTCTGTTCCAGTTTCATGACTCCTTTTTTCTACTCACTCTTTCAGGAAGTTTATCCACTCACATGACTCCAGCCATCATGTGGCTGACTCCCATATTACCTCATCAGCTTCAGTAGCTCACCCACCTTACAATGCCATCTCTCCTCCTTCCTTCGGGACATTTTCATTCATTGGTTCATTTCATTCAATCATATTTATTGAGTGCTTACTGTGTGCAGATACTATGTGCAGATACTAAGAGCTTGGGAAGTACAAATCAGCAACATATAGAGATGGTCCCTACCCAACAATGGGCTCACAGTCTTGAGGAGGGAGACAGACAACAAAACATGTACACAGGTGTCAAAGCCATCAGAATAAATAGAATTATAACTATATGCACATCATTAACAAAAGAGTAGTAAATGTGTACAAATAAAATAAATATGTACAAATATATAAAAGTGCTCTGGGGAGGGGAAGAGGAAAAAGGGGGCTCAGTCTGGGAAGGCCTCCTGGAGGAGGTGAGCTCTCAGTAGGGCTTTGAAGGGAGGAAGAGAGCTAGCTTGGCAGATGTGTGGAGGGCATTCCAGGCCAGAGGTAGGACGTGGGCCGGGGGTCGACGGTGGAACAGGCCAGAACGAGGTCCAGTGAGGAGGTTAGTGGCAGAGGAGGGGAGGGTGCAGGCTGGGCTAGAGAAGGAAAGAAGGGAGGTGAGGGAGGAGGGGGCGAGATGATGGAAAGCCTTGAAGCCGAGAGTGAGGAGTTTTTGCTTGATTCAAAGGTTGATAGGCAACCACTGGAAATTTTTGAGGAGGGGAGTGACATGCCCAGAGCATTTCTGTACGGAGATAATCTGGGCAGCAGAGTGAAGTATAGACTGAAGCAGGGAGAGACAGGAGGATGGGACATCAGAGAAGAGGTTAATGCAGTAATCCAGTCGGGATAGGATGAAAGATTGAACCAACAAGGTAGCAGTTTGGATGGAGAGGAAAGGGCGGATCTTGGTGATGTTTTGGAGGTGAGACCGGCAGATTTTGGTGACGGATTGGATGTGTTGGGTGAATGAGAGAGCAGAGTCAAGGATGACACCAAGATTGCGGGCTTGTGAGACGAGAAGGATGGTAGTGCCATCTACAGTGACGGGAAAGTCAGGGGGAGAGCAGGGTTTGTGAGGGAAGATAAGGAGTTCAGTCTTGGACATATTGAGTTTTAGTTGGCGGGCAGACACCCAGATGGATATACGAGCCTGGAGGAAGGGAGAGAGAGCAGGGGTGGAGATGTAGATTTGGGTGTCATCAGTGTAGAGAGCTGAGAGGGCAGGGATGGGGACAGGCAGTGGCTCGCCTCACGGCGGACCGCCAGCTCAAAGAGATGAGTCATCGCCATCCTCAACTAAATAGGGTAAAACCTGAATTCCTTCTAAAACTATTTCTCCTTCATCTTCTCCAGTATCTGTCTGGAATTAAATCAGAGCTCAATGCTGTCACAGAATTTGGTTTCAAAGGCAGCACATTGACCAATGACAATGTAGTCCCTTCTAAACTGTGAGCCCATTGTTGGGTAGGGACCGGCTCTATATGTTGTGGACTTTTTCTTCCCAAGTGCTTAGTATAGTGCTCTGCACACAGTAAGCGCTGAATAAATACAGTTGAATGAATGAATGAAAGTAGAAAGCCACATCAAAAACATCCATCCAACAGTGTGACAGCAACGTGGTATTAAGCTTCGGACTACACTAAAATCTACAGAGTTGTAGTGCTGCCCAACATATTCATTCAATCATATTTATTGAGGTCTTACTGTGTGCAGAGCGATGTACTAAGCATTTGGCAGAGTGCAATATAAACAATAGGTACATCTGATTTCTTGTGTGGTTCCTTTAATGTTGTTTCAAGGCCTATTGTCTCATCTTATGCTGCTGAGTCATCTTCGACCCATAGCGATGCTGTGGGCACATCTCTCCCAAAACGCCCCCACCTCCATCTGCAATCGTTCTGGTAGTGCATCCATAGGGTTTTCTTGGTAAAAATACGGAAGTGATTTACTAATGCTGCCTTCCACACAGTAAACTTGAGTTTCTGCCCTTGATTCTCTCCCAAGCCGCTGCTGCCCAGCACAGGTGAGTTTTGACTTGTAGCAGATTGCCTGCCACTCGCTAGCTACTGCCCAAGCTAGGAATGGAATGGATACGCCTCTGCCTGACTCTCCCTCTTGTAATCGAGTCTGGTAGAGTAGTGGGAACTCTCATGAAATGGAAATAGAGGATCACAAATGATTAAGTACTAGGAGGAATTCAGTCATCTAACTTTGATGTTTTCTCATCCAAACCCCTCCAAACTGGGGGGGACATGTGAGAACAGATATCAATAGGTTACTCAAACAGATCGTGTATTGTGAGCTGAAACTGGAACTTTTTTTTAATGGTATCTATAAAGCATTTACGTGTTAAACACTGTTTAAGGATACAATCCAGTCTTGAACAACGCTACACCCCTGTTGAAAACTGAGTCAATTACCATTCACCAACATATTCACCAAGGCCCTACTGAGAGCTCACCTCCTCCAGGAGGCCTTCCCAGACTGAGCCCCCTCCTTCCTCTCCCCCTTGTCCCCCTTTCCATCCCCTCCATCTTACTTCCTTCCCTTCCCCACAGCACCTGTATATATGTATATATGTTTGTACATATTTATTACTCTATTTATTTTACTTGTACATATCTATTCTATTTTATTTTGTTAATATGTTTGGTTTTGTTCTCTGTCTCCCCCTTCTAGACTGTGAGCCCACTGTTGGGTAGGGACTGTCTCTATATGTTGCCAACTTGTACTTCCCAAGCGCTTAGTACAGTGCTCTGCACACAGTAACCGCTCAATAAATACGATTGATTGATTGATATCGTGGGCTGCCAATTGAGACCAGAAGCTTCAGACAGATAAAGCAACAAGGAGGCAAAGTGAAAGACTTTCTAGACTGTGAGCCCATTGTTGGATTTGTACTTCCCAAGTGCTTAGTACAGTGCTCTGCACACAGTAAGCGCTCAATAAATATGACTGAATGAATGAATGAATGAATGAAAACTGCATGGGGCAAAGCCAATAACAAACAAGGATCAGCCTTCGTATATGTATGATGTAGCCAAGATTGTGGGTTCCATATTGTCCTATCCAGGCTCACGTGCACCCAAAGGTGAATTGTACTGCTAGTGACATCTTCTTTGGTACAAAAGAACAATTATCTATCTGACCTTAAAAAAAGTTAAGATTTGCTCATCATTTTATAAATCAATCCTTTCGTTCAGTCAGGGATCACCATGGACCAGCATTGAATGGTCTCCCTGAATTCTGCTACCAAGTTTGCATGAGGAACAATCAATCAAATTTATTGAGCGCTTACTGTGTGCAGAGCACCTGTACTACAGAAAAGTCTCCAATTAGCATTTTTTTTAGAAGACCAAAATCCTAGGTGATCTTGGTTAAGTGACAACTTCTGTGGGCCTCAGCTTCTTCATCCATACAATGTATCTGCTCTCCTACTTAGACTGAGTTCCACTTGGGAAAGAATTGCATCCAATCTGATTATCTTGTATCTGCCCCTGGGCTTAGTACAGTCCTTGGCATATAGTAAGCACTTAAATACCACAATTATTATTATTACACCAAAATACAGGTCATGTATATCAACTAAATGCAGTGGTTTACCACTATAAGGCATGTTGACAAGGAAATTGAAGACAATGCTCAGAGGGTGATAATTTCGAGGAAAAGGCCCAGAGGAGAAAAATACATGACACAGCACACTTTTTAGAGATGTTTTGGCCTCTGCAATAAGCAAATTGGCTCTGGCTGGAAAGTCTCAACTGATGAGAACACCAAAACCAAGAGAATAAAATTGAAGGAAGATCATTTATATTTCAGAGCCACGGTTATTGTCAAAGAGAATTCTGAATGCTAAATTTCTGGGTGGCCTACTAGGCTTTTGGATGGGCCCCGGGAATAAGATGACTTTAAGAAGTTCCAGCCAAAATGGCTGTGGGAAACCTAAAGGAGGGAGTACCATGTACCACCCAGGAGAGATCTTTAAACCCAAGAGTGTAAACCAAGTGTGAAGCAGGGTTGCCTAGTAGATGGAGCATGGGCCTCGCAGTCAGAAGGACCTGGGTTCTATTCCCAGCTCCACCACTTTGTCTGCTGTGTGAACTTGGGTGAGTCATTTCACTTCTCTGTGCCTCAGTTACCTCATATGTAAAATGGGGATTAAGACTGTGAACCCCACGTGGGACATGGACTGTGTCTAACCTAATTAGCTTGTATCTACCCCAGTGCTCAGTAGAGTGCCTGGCATGCAGTAGGTGCTTAAATATCATGAAAAGAAAGAAATGTGTTTAAGGAAGCAGTGTGACCTTGTGGAAAGAGCACAGGTGTGGGAGTCAGAGGACCTGGGTTCTATTCCCAGCTCCACCAATTGTCTGTTATATGACATTGGGCAGGTCACTTAATTTCTCTGGCCTCAGTTACCTCATCTGCAAAATGGGGATTAAGACTGTGAGCCCCAGGTGGGACATCAACTGTGTCCTACCTAATTACCTTGTATCTACCCCAGTGCTTAGTACAGTGCCTGACACATAGCAAGCACTTAAATACCACAAACACACACCAGTGGTGAGAAGAGAGGAAGAAATAATTCCTCTGATTTTCCTTCTAATAATATAATAGTAACAACAACTGTGGACTTTTTTAGTGCTTACCTCGGTGCATAGTACAGTGCCTAGCACAAAGAAAGCACTTAAATACCATTAAAAAAAAAATAAGGACAGAACAGGAGGGAAGGTTGGAGACAGTCAGGTCTTTGATGAGGAAAAGAAGCGGTAGTTGGAGAATTCTAGAAAAGGGAAGGATAGATTGGAAAAAGTCAAGGCTGGAAGCTGAGAGAGACCGGTGAGGAGGTTAATGTGGGAATTCTGTTGGGAGATGATAAGGGCTTGGACCATGATGTAAGATCTGGGAAATACTGAGGAGAAGATCCAGGAGGATTTAGAAAGAGACTGCAGTTGGGAAGTAGAAGACAGAGAAGAGCCAAATATAATAATAATAATAATAATAGCATTTGTTAAGCGCTTACTATGTGCAACGCACTGGGATGGATACAAGGTGATCAGGTTGTTACACATGGGGCTCACAGTCTTAATCCCCATTTTATAGATGAGGGAACTGAGGTCCAGAGAAGTTAAGTGACTTGCCCAAAGTCACACAGCTGACAAGTGGCAGAGACAGGATTAGAACCCATGACCTCTGACTCCCAAGCCTGTGCTCTTTCCGTGGAGCCACACTGTTTCTCCCTGCAAGCCTAATGCTTAGGCAGATGGTGACTGACTGTGATTACAAAGTTAGTTGGAGGAGTAGGTTAAGGAAAGAAGGTGAAGAGTTTGGCTTTATCCATGTTGATTGAAGGCCCTGGCTGGTGACAGGATGGGAAGCAGCACGGCCTAACGGAAAGAGCACAGGCCCGGGAGGAGCCAGAGAACCTGGGTTCTAATCCCAGCTCTGCCATTTGTCTTTTTTGAAACCTTGGGCAAGTCACTTCATTTCTCTAAGCCTCAGTTTCCTCATATGTAAAATGGGGATTGAATTCTACTCCTGTTGAATTCTACTTCAAATATGGGGATTAAATTCTACTTCTGTTGCCAAATTTTACTTTCCAAGTGCTTAGTACAGTGCTCCACACACAGTAAGTGTTCAATAATAATAATGATGGTATTTGTTAAGCACTATGTGCCAAGCACTGTTCTAAACACTGAGCATAAATGAATATTCCTTTCTACCTAAACTGTGAGCTCCATATGGGGCACAGACTGTGTCCAATTTGATAATCCTGTAACTACCCCGGTGCTTAGAACAGTGCTTGGCACATAGTAAGTGCTTGACAAATACCATAAAAAGGGGTTCATTCACTCAATCATATTTACTGAGTGCAATGAATTATGGTATAGTGCAAAGCACTGTACTAAGCACTTGGGAGAGTACAATACAACAGACACATTCCCTGCCCACAATGAGCTCACAGTCTAGAAGGGGAAACAGACATTAATATACATATATGTAAATAAGTAAATAATAAATAAGTAAACATATGTAATAAGTAAAACCAAGTGTGCAGCTGTCCCCAGAGACAACCATCAATTGGGGAAATTCTTGGTCAATTAGATACACTCAGACAAATCAATCATATTTGAGCACTAACTGTGTGCAGAGCAATGAACTAAGCACTTGGGAGAGTACAGTATAACGATATAACAGAGTTGATAGACACATTCCCTGCCCACAATGAGCTTACAGTCTACATTTGTGAGAATGCGAAAGTCATGAAAATAGGATCCAGTCTGCATGACTGTCACCTATTATCTCAGTCCCAGCCAGGATGGATTGCCCCAGAAAGCACTGTTAAGTACTTACTATGTGCCAGACACTGTTCTAAGCAATGGGGTAGATATAACTTAATCAGGTTGGACACAATTTCATGTCCCACATGGGGCACACAGTCTTTATCCCCATTTTACAGATGAGATAACTGAGGCACAGAGAACTTAAATGACTTGCACAAGGCTGAACAGAGACAAAAAAGCAGAGAAGGGATTAGAATGCAGGTCCTTCTGACTCCTAGGCCTGTGTTCTATCTACTAGACAACACTGCTTCTTACTGTTATCAAATGCCCCACTGTTAGTTATCTGGCCGACAAGAGAATTAATACAATTAAAAACACAAAGATTCAGAAAACATTTTCTAGCTGGCATTAGATTTGCACCATGCAAACATGGCCATTAAATCAGGAGTTCTCTTATTATTTCTTTCCTCTTAGTCTCATCGTTTTGCAGTTCAATTAAAAATACCTTTCCATCCTCACCTCATTCTACTCTCTCCTCAACCTCAGCTCTGATCCATTTCCAGTTTGGCCTCACCCAGAACCTTGGGTGAGGACTCTATCCACCCTGTCCATCTGCGGTACATTTGATTTATCTGAGTCTGTTGTCTCAGAGATCGGTCATTTGGCAGAGATATAAAATTACAACCTGATTTCATAAAGGATTTCTGAAATTCATCACCACATTTTGAAGGAGCAGTTAGTGACAAGAGAAGCTGAAAAGGTTCTGAGGATCAGCCTGGATTAGGTGGGAATAAACTAAAAAAAAATGAAGTTGAATAGACCTCACAGCTTCAGGCAGTAGAGTTGACTGATGCGGTCAGGTTCTCTGCAGTCGGAGTCAGGGTTGGAATTTCACAAGGATATCACCATCCAAAACACCAATCCCATTTCGGGGCAGGGTCAGACAATCAACGTTCCTAGACTATCACCATATCTGTCAACACTGGAGCCTTTCAAAATAGCATCATTTCTGTTTGACATGGTTTCACTGTTTCTTCAGTAGCATGCATCAGTTCCCCTTTTAAAATAATAATCATCGGGGTATTTGTTAAGCACTACATATGGAGCACTTTGATCAATAAAATATTTCAACTGGTTCCATGGCAGATTGGTGCTACAGTATGTTAGGTGGAATCCTTCAAGATGATCTGAGAATCGAGCGGTTCACGTTGGCACCGTATCAATGGATTGGTGGTTTAAATAATGAAATCACCTGATCTCGTGACCCAGGGGGTTAGTGCCAGGGAAGAGGGTGTCCTCTGCAACTTACAAGACTTTTCCCTGGCATTGGGTGCATGGATCAGAGGCGGTCCCACAGTGAATAGAAGGTGGGGGGGTCGGAGGGGAAGAATTTTCAAACACTTAAATTATGCCCTTCTCCCACCTTCAATTATTTAGGAATGAATAGGAATCTACCCTCCTTTTGATTATGCCTTTCATATCATTCCAGGTCTCATAAGAATAATAAGAGTTGTGGTATGCTAAGCGCTTACTATACACCAGTTACTTTACTATGCGCTGGGGTGGATACAAGCAAATTGGGTTGGACACAGTGCCTGTTCCACATAGGGCTCACAGTCTCAATCCCCAATTTTTATATGAGGTAAATGAGGCCCAGAGAAGTGACTTGCCCATAGTCACACAGCAGATACGTAACGGAGACAGGATTAGAATCCTTGACCTTCCAACTTCGAGGCCCATACTCTAACCACTACATCAAGCCGCTTCCCCTCTGGGGTTGATCCCCATGGCGGGGGAAGGGAGGATGGGATTTCTGGAGTGTGGTTTCTTCCACCAGAATCACAAGTGTTACCCTGCCCACTCCTACCTCACCGCACTCCTCTGCTACTACAACCCAGCCTGCACACTTTGTTCCTCTAATGCCAGCCTTCTCACCGTACCTCCAACTCATCTATCTCACTGCCGACTTCTCGCACACATCCTGCCTCTGGCCTGGAATGCCCTCCCTCCTCATATCAGATTGATAATTGCTCTCCCCCACTTCAAAGCCTTAGCGAAGACCCATCTCCTCCAAGAAGCCTTCCCTAAGCCCACCTCTCCTCTTCTCCCACTCCCTTCTGCATCGCCCTCCATTCATCCTCCCTCCCATCCCCACAACACATTGTATATATCTGTCATTTATTCATGTATATAATATCTGTCTCTCCCTCTAGATTGCGAGATCATTGTGGGCAGGGAATGTGTCTGTTGTTGTATTGTACTCTCCCAAGAGCTTAGTACAGTGCTTTGTACACAGTCAGCACTCAATAAATATGATCAAATGTGGACTGTAGGGGTAGAAAGTGGAGTGGAGGCGAATGCCCCACTCCCAAATACCTGACTACGAATTCTCTTCCTCAGATCCCCTCAGCCTTGGAGAGGCAGGGGCCGCCTGGCCCCTTCCTCAGTAGCTGAACAAGAAGTGGGCCTGGGGATGAGCACCAGGCCAGAATCAGATTGCATCCAGCAGTCACAGGGGATGCGGCCCCATCTTGGATCAGAATTCAACATCTTCTACTACGGATCAGTCAATCCTGTAGGACAACCAGAACCATTTGGCAAGTCACACCTCAGTTTGAGGAGGCAGGGTTCAGGGGTGGAGTCAGCTCATTATGGGCAAGGAATTATTATATTCTTAATAATAATAATCCTAATCATACTTATTGAGTGCTTTCTGTATGCAAAACACTGTACTAAGCCCTTGAGAGAGTACAACATAACATCAGACACATTCCCTCAACACCAACTCTCTCCTCGACCCCCTCCAATCTGGCTTCTGTCCCCTACATTCCATGGAAACTGCCCTTTCAAAGGTCACCAGTGACCTCCTGCTTGCCAAATCCAACGGCTGATACTCTATCCTAATCCTCCTTGACCTCTCAGCTGCCTTCGACACTGTGGACCACCCCCTTCTCCTCAACACACTATCCAACCTTGGCTTCACAGACTCCGCCCTCTCCTGGTTCTCCTCTTATTTCTCTGGTCGTTCATTCTCAGTCTCTTTTGCAGGCTCCTCCTCCCCCTCCAATCCCCTTACTGTAGGGGTTCCTCAAGGTTCAGTTCTTGGTCCCCTTCTGTTCTCGATCTACACTCACTACCTTGGTGAACTCATTTGCTCCCGTGGCTTCAACTATCATCTCTACTCTGATGACACCCAAATCTATCTCTCTGCCCCTGCTCTCTCTCCCTCCCTCCAGGCTCGCATCTCCTCCTGCCTTCAGGACATCTCCATCTGGATGTCTGCCCACCACCTAAAACTCAACATGTCCAAGACTGAACTCCTTGCCTTCCCTCCCAAACCCTGCCCTCTCCCTTACTTTCCCATCACTGTTGATGGAACTACCATCCTTCCTATCTCACAAGCCCGCAACCTTGGTGTCTTCCTCGACTCCACTCTCTTGTTCACCCCTCACATCCAAGCCGTCACCAAAACCTGCCGATCTCAGCTCTGCAACATTGCCAAGATCCGCCCTTTCCTCTCCGTCCAAACTGCTACCCTGCTCGTTCAAGCTCTCATCCTACCCCGTCTGGATTACTGTATCAGCCTCCTCTCTGATCTCCCATACTCCTGTCTCTCCCCACGTCAATCCATACTTCACGCCGCTGCGTGGATTGTCTTTGTCCAGAAACGCTCTGGGCATGTTACTCCCCTCCTCAAAAATCTCCAGTGGCTACCAATCAACCTACACATCAGGCAGAAACTCCTCACCCTCGGCTTCAAGGCTCTCCATCACCTCACCCCCTCCTACCTCACCTCCTTTATGTCCTTCTACAGCCAGCCCACACCCTCCGCTCCTCTGCCGCTAATCTCCTCACCGTGCCTCGTTCTCGCCTGTCCCACCGTCGACCCCCAGCCCACGTCATCCCCCTGGCCTGGAATGCCCTCCCTCCCCAGATCTGCCAAGCTAGCTCTCTTCCTCCCTTCAAGGCCCTACTGAGAGCTCACCTCCTCCAGGAGGCCTTCCCAGACTGAGACCCCTTCTTCCTCTCCCTCTCCTCCCCCTCTCCTTCCCCCCCACCTTACCTCCTTCCCTTCCCCACAGCACCTGTATGTATATATGTTTGTACGAATTTATTGCTCTATTTATTTATTTTACTTGTACATATTTATTCTATCTATTTTATTCTGTTAATATTGTTTTGTTTCGTTCTCTGTCTCCCCCTTCTAGACTGTGAGCCCACTGTTAGGTAGGGACCGTCTCTATATGTTGCCAAATTGTACTTCCCAAGTGCTTAGTACAGTGCTCTGCACACAGTAAGCGCTCAATAAATACAATTGAATGAATGAATTCCCTGCCCACAACGAGCTCACAATCTAGAGAGGACATGTCTGTTTACTGTTATATTGTACTCTCCTAAGCACTTAGTAAAGTGCTCTGCACATTGTAAGCGCTTAATATATGACTGAATGAATGGAGTCTTTGACTGCAGATCAAGAGGTCCCTTGTTCAAATCCAGGTGGCTCTTAGTCTCCTTGGAAACTCAGAGAAGTGTCATGGTGTAATAATAATAATTATTATTATTATTATTAATTGCTTACTATGTGCAAAGCACTTTTCTAAGTGCTGGGGAGGTTACAAGGTGATCAGGTTGTTCCACATATAGTGGATAGAGCATGGGGCTGGGAGTCAGAACATGGGTTCTGATCCTGGTTCCACCACTTGTCTGCTATATGACCTTGGGCAAGTCACTACACTTCTCTGGGCCTCAGTTACCTCATCTGTAAAAAGAGGATTAAGACTGTGAGCCTCATGTGGGACAGGGACTGTGTCTAATCTGATTGCCTTGTAGCTTGTACCTATGACTTACAGCATGGCTCAGTGGAAAGAGCCCGGGCTTGGGAGTCAGAGGTCATGGGTTCTAATACCACCTCTGCCACTTCTCAGGTGTGTGACTTTGGGCAAGTCACTTAACTTCTCTAGGCTTCAGTTCCCTCATCTGGGAAATGGGGATTAAGATTGTGAGCCCCCCACTGTGGGACAACCTTGATTACCTTGTAACCTCCCCAGCACTTAGAACATGCTTGGCACATGGTAAGTGCTTAATACCATTATTATTAATATCATTATTATTGTTATTATTGAGGCTGGCACCATGTAATCTCCCACTGGAAATGGAAGATGAGAAAAAATTGGTACTGGACTCTACTGACACTGCCCAGGTTTCAAGAAGTCTTGCAGTCACCTGAATAGGTTTCAGTATGAGAGACAAGAGCCATTTTTTTTTCAGGTTTCACCCAAGCTGCTCCTTCTGCTCTAACATGCTCACGACAACTTGTGTCCCAACAAGGCATCCACCTCCGAGTAATTAAAAGAAACCTAAATCAAGTAACAAAACCCCAAAAGTAAGCAAACATTTGCCCCTGTTTATGTTTCTGTTCCGGTGAAGACTTATTAACAGGATTGGGAAGTCGTTCTCTGCCAAGTAATCCATTGAATTAAAGTCTTAATCGATTCCAAATAAAACCTCACCGTTTAAGGCTAATTATATCACTTTCAGCCCCAAGCAGAGTAATTATTAGCTCTTTAATTAATATTTTCAAGATCATTGAGGTAATTATATACAGATTTTTTAGGTAGCATTTAAGAATATAAGTCCAGTTGAGACGACGTATTCCCACTGGTAGTTAGGATAATTGCCAACTTGTCTCCTATCTGACAATGCTGGCTTTCAACCAGTAGCAAAAGAAAAGAACAGCTGACATTTGAAAAGCAAAAACTTTATGCCTCGACCAACGATTTAATGCAAAAAATCTAGAAAAGCAGGACTGGCGAGAGAGAACTGCCGTACTCTGGGTTTTCTTCTGCTGTAACTGAGCTCACTGAATTCAGTATTCAAGCTAAAGAATGTTATTGGTTTAAACCCATTTTTGAAACAAACTACCAAAGCTGTGCTAGTGACTGAATTGAATCCGTCAATCATTATTTATTTAGAGTTTACCATGTGCAGAGCACTGTACTAAGCGCTTGGGGGAATACAATACAACAGAATTAGCAGGCACGTTCCCTGCCCATAACAAGCTAGTCTAGTCTCGATGGGGAGACAGACATTGCTTTGAATAATTGATAATATATAATTTAAAGATATATAAATAAGTGCCCTGGGATTGAGGGTGGGGAGAATATCAAATGTCCAGAGGTCACAAGTTTAAGTGCATAGGCGACTCAGAGGGGCAAGTGAGCTGGACAAAAGAGAGCTTATTTGCGCGGAAGGATCACACAAAGATTCCAGCTCATGCTATCACATCTAGCAGGAATAGTATGTAGAGAAAAATTTAGTGAGTGCACATACTTAATAATATTAATCACTTTCATTAACAACTACAGTATTTGTTGACCTCTTAGTCTGCATCGAGCACTGTGGTAAGCATCGGGTTAGATGAAATACCATCAAATTAGACCTTTCCTTACCCATCTGAAACTGGCTTTCGGTCTATGGACCTGGTGTACACTGTGCTAAATGCTTGGGAAATAGAGATTAAAATGACATGTTTCCAGCCCAGAAGGAGCTTTACAGTAAACAGAAATATTTGCAACTCATGTGGTCAGAATGAATAACTGAGTGCTAAGGAAGGTGTAAATAAGTTCCCATGTACCCAGGGAACCATAAAAAAAAATATACGGTCAACTAATCTAAAGAGTGACTGATTCTACAGTCAAGCATTGTACTAGTAAATGTTTATTTGAAAACTACAGAATCATTGAGTTCAGAGCCAAGAATTCCTTGTTGACCCCAATGAGGTTCAACTGAGCATATTTGAGTGCTTACTGTGTGCAGAGCCCTGTACTAAGCACTCGGGAGACGACAATACAATGGAACTATTCAGCATGTTCCCTGCTCACATTGAGCTTGCAGTCTAAAGGACAAGCTTGGAGATAGAGCTTAGATAAACATGTTGCAATTATTGAAATATTAACAGTTCTGGTTCAAATTTTTGTATGTTTTCAATCAACCAGATTAATAATGAAGAATTTACTCTAAAAGGAAAAAAATAATTCCACCACATATATTTTACTACCATTTTAGCTATTTTCTTGTCACATCTCCTTGTCACATTTAAGCGCTTAGTACAGTGCTCTGCACACAGTAAGCGCTCAATAAATACGATTGATTGATCTCCCCATTTTCACTGCTGTTTTTCCATTTCTAATGGTCCAAAGGATAGGTGAAAAAGTACAATTAAATGTCAAATTGTACTATGCCTTGAATCTCTCTTGGAATTTTCTTAAGACCGAGAATTGAACTGCCAGAAATTAGAGGTCTTGGGGATGTCATTTATTTTTTCAAGCCAGTGTTGATTTGTTGATCTCTTATGGACTGCAGAGAACTGTACTAAGTGCTTGTTACACAGGGATCCACAGAAGAGTTTCATTTTTGCCCTCTTCTCACCTGTAACCACACAATGGAAGACCACCCCCATGAAGCAATAGAGTGGACAGAAGCTCATGAAAGACAGTTCAAACTCTGGAGAAAATAATAATAATAATAATAAATGACAGTGCTTATCACATAGGAAATGCTAAACACTGGGGTACACTAAACATAGTCCCTGTAAGAGAAGCAGCGTGGCTCAGTGGAAAGAGCTCGGGCTTGGGAGTCAGAGGTCATGGGTTCAAATCCCAGCTCCGCCACTTAGCTGTGTGACTTTGGGCTAGTCACTTCACTTCTCTGGGCCTCAATTACCTCATTTGTAAAATGGGAATTAAGACTGTGAGCCCCACATGGGACAACCTGATCACCTTGTATCGCCCCCAGTGCTTCGAACAGTATTTTGCACATAGTAAGTGCTTAATAAATGCCATTATTATTATTATTATTACTATCCTATAAAGAACTCACAGGCACCTGGGAGTCAGATGGTCCTGGATTCTAATCCCGCTTGGCCACTTTTCTGCTGTGTGGTCTTGGGCAAATCACTTCACATCTCTGGGCCTCAGTTACCTCATCTGTAAAATGGGGATTGAAAGTGTAAGCCCCTCGTGGGTCAGGGGCTGTGAGCAACTTGATTTGCTTGAATCCACCTCAGTGCTTAGTACAGCATCTGGCACTTAGTAAGCACTTGAAATACCATAATTATTATTATTAAGAGGGAGGGAGAACAGGTATTTTTAATCCCCATTCTGCAGGTGAGGAGGCTGAGGCTCATCAACGTGACTTTCAATCAATCAGTAGCATTTATTGAGCATCCACTGTGTGCAGAGCCCTGCATTAAGCGCTTGGGAGAGTAATCAATCAATTGTATTGATTGAGTGCTTACTGTGTGTAGAGCTCTGTATGAAGCATTTGCAAGACTATTTCAGAGTTTGTAGAAACATTCCCTGCCCACAATGAGCTTACAGCCTAGATGGATGGGGAGACAGACATTAATATAAATAATTTATAGATACGTACCTAAGTGTTGCGAGGCTGAGGGTGGGGTGGGCCAAAAGGCATAGCACCAATCCACTGATGATACAGAAGGGAAAAACAAGTCAGAGAATAAGAGGGTGGCTTAAATCAGGGAAGGCCTCTTTGAGGAGACATGACGTTAATAAGGAGCTAAGTTCTAATTCTGCTGCCACTTGTCTGGTGTGTGACTTTGTGAAAGTCACTTAACTTCTCTCCGTGCCTCAGTGACCTCATCTGTAAATGGGGATGAAGACTGTGAGCCCCACATGTACCAGGGACTGTCTCCAACCTGATTAGTTTGTTCCTATCCCAGGGCATAGTACAGTGCCTGGCACATAATAAGCCCTTAAATACCACAGTATTAAAACAATTTTTAAAAATGATTTGAAGTTGGAGAGAGTGGTGGTCTGGCATATAGGAAGAGGGAGGGAGTTACAGGCTAGAGGAAGGACAAGGGACAGAAGTTGGCGGCAAGATAGATAAGATCAGGGCACAGAGCGCAAACTGGCACTAGAGGAGTGAAATGTTCAGGCTGGGCAGTGGTAGATCAGTGAGGTAAGCTAGGAAGGGGCTTTAAAGCACTCCTTTCCCCAGTTTCCCTCTGGCTTTGTTAATGTCCCTTGAAACCAATCTCATTGCCTTTGAACATTCCCTTTTTCAGTAGACCTGAAATATTTACACTCAACTTGGAATATTTTAGGGTACTCAGACTGCTTAGCTCCTACAGATGGATTTTAGTTTTTCCATAAATTCCCTCCCAAGTAGGGAAAAAAAATCATATATCATGGTCTTTCAAATATTTCCCAAATCCCCTTGATGTTTTGGTATTCCACATATACACTAGTTTATTTCTGGTAAATTTCAGATCAACATTTATCATCCACACAGATTTTGTCATCTAATTCTATTATGTCGCTGACCCCCTTCCTCACTGGTAATCACCTTCCAGTTGCTGACTTTCTACTTCTTCTCCAGTTGCTGACTTTCTACTAAAATCCTACTTAATTTAAAAATGCCTTTGATGGTCCACGTTTAACTGTGTTTGCTACCTAACAGATGCCTTAATTGTTAAATTCCCCCAGGGGCTACAGTATCCTGTGGTTTTAAAATTCCAGACTAGTTGATCCAGGAATTTTTTAATTCTCGCTTTCCTTCAGGCCTGGGGCAGCTAACTGATCCTCTCTGTGGTTTCTTCTCTATTTTCGTACATTTCAATCTCAGAATTTCACTGGTTAGTCTGTCCTAATCAGACGCCCAATTGTGAACTTCTGTTATTTGTCTTTCTTCTACCTCCCTTTCACTGGCACAAGGCTGGTGAAAAATGAGAACCTCCACTTCATTATAAATATGTGGGTTGGATGGTTGTTAGACAAAGGTGATGGACACTTTTGTACATTTCATTTTCTTATATCTCTCTGCCTCCCTTTTAGTTCAGGACTAGATGTAAATGCCAAGCTACAACAAATGAAGTAAACACACTCCATCTACAGGATTTTCCTAAAGAGTTGAAAAGGAAGAGCATCTAGCTTATGGATTTCAACACCTGAAAGAGCAGGGGACACCAAACCCCAGAAGCAGCTGCATTTTCCAACAATCCACATCCATTTTGGCAGTTACTTTGAATAAATAATAATAATAAAGTACTGTGTGCCAAGCACTAAACTGAGCACTGGGTTTGAACCAAGACAATCAGGTCCCACATGGGTCTCACAGTTTAAGTAGGAGAGAGAACAGGTATTGAATCCCCATTTTGCAGATGAGAGAATTGAGACTCAAAGAAGTGAGTCTCTTACAATAGGTAAGAGGTGGACCTGGGATTAGAACCCAAGTACTCACTCTTTCCACTAGGCCATGCTGCTTTTCAAACTGAGTTGCTGAATTCAGTACATGTTCCTAACTATTCTCTGGATCTTGCTATATATCTATTTTGAGGAGTTAGAAAAAATCGGCATGAACAATCACAATTGAATCATTGACTATTAATGCTGGTGGTTATCACTACACCATCCAACAATCCCTGGAAAGTAATCATTTCTTCTGTAACCAACAGAAAGGATAATGATGATGATGATGGAGGTTACTAACAATAACCATGGAAGAACCTGGGGCCTGAAACTTCAGGAACAAAAATCTGCAAGGATTACACTGATAATAATAATTGTGGTATTTGTTAAATGGTTATTATCTGCTTACTGTCCTAAGTAGTGGGGTGGATATGAGCAAATCGGGTTGGACATAGTCCCTGTTCCATGTGGGGCTCACAGTCCCCATCCCCATTTTACAGATGATAATAGTAATAATGATATTTGTTAAGCGCTTAACTACGTGCCAAGCACTGTTCTAAGCGCTGGGGTAGATACAAGGGAAGCAAGTTGTCCCACGTAGGGCTCACAGTTTTAATCCCCATTTTACAGATGAGGGAACTGAGGCCCAGAGAAGTGAAGTGACTTGCCCAAGGTCATACAGCAGACAAGTGGCCAAGCGGGGATTAGAACCCATGACCTTCTGACTTCCAGGCTTGTGTTCTAGCCACTACTCCATGGGGCTTGGGGATATCTGGTTCCCTGCTCAAGCCTGAGAAGGAAGAGGCAAACTATTTAGAGGGGGGTGGGATATATAGATGGCAGTTCTTTAAAGAGTAAGGCCATCTAGGTTCTCTCCAATTAGAGAACAAGACTTACAAAGAAAGGTTAAAGAAACGTCTCTGGTACATCAGCAGGGGTGGAGACCTGCTTTATCCCACTTGTGAATTTTCCCTTCCACCCATCATACTTTTCTTGGGCCACGGAGAGACTGAGACAACCAACTACAGCCCCCAAAACTTTTCCCTGGGATCCAACCAACCCCATGGATTCTCTTGAGCTGGGTAGGACCAACCCAATTTGGTTCAGGCAGCATCCTCAGGTCCTTCCCCCCAGTCCTCAGTCCTCCAGCCTGCCCACTGAGGGGCTGAGCGGACAGGGGGAGTAGGTGGAGGGAGACTAAATACCTAACTAAATGTGCTTTTGTTCTGGTTTCATCTGCTCCTCAACTCAGCTTAAAGAAGCAGCAAAGCAGCAGAGGACCATGCTGTGCATTTGGCCAGTGCTTCCATTCAGTGGGAGAGGAAAGGAACCGAGTAAAGAGTCAATATTTCTGCTTAATGAGGGAAATGAGGGAAAGGAAAGTTATTTGACAAAGTCATGCACATATCAAGACAGTGAATGAACAAAAACTGGACTCCTGATTTCCAGTGAAGTGGACTACTCATGAGGTCCATGTTGTAGCTCAATACTTTCTAGATGACCTCTGAAATGTCAGTTATCTGTATTTACAAGTTTACTTATTAAAATGCATTTACTTTGAGATCCTCAGATAAATGGTTCTATATAAAACTCATTACTATATGCATCTTTCTCTTTATCACACTTTATTGTATGACAGATGTTTAAATCAGAGATAAGAAAGTTGGCATTCTATCTTGGGGAAAAGTGGTGGATCTAGATTTCCCAAAGCTAAATAAAATGAGAATTAAGCCTTCTTAGAATGAGAACTCTGGAAAAAAGCATCAAGTGAGGCCCAGAGAAGTAAAGTGTCTTGCCCAAGGTCACATTAGCAGGCAAGTGGCAGAGCTGGGACTACTGTGAGCCTGTTGTTGGGTAGGGACCGTCTCTAAATGGCGCCAACTTGTACTTCCCAAGCACTTAGTACAGTGCTCTGCACACAATAAGCACTCAATAAATATGATTGAATGAATGAATGAATCACCTGCTGACTCTATTGTTTTCTAAACCACCACTCACTATCATCCCTCCCAGACGTGATCATTTGTATTGACTAAAAGCTTACTTGTGTGCAGAGCACTGTGCTAAGCACTTGGGAGAGTACAATATAACATTCCCTACCCACAACATGTGATCCATCTGGGGCACAGAATTAACAATGAGAGAGCAGGTTGGGGCATAATAATAATTCTAGTATTTGTTAAGCGCTTACTAAGTACCAGTCACTGTACTAAGTGCTGGTGGTGGATACCAGCAAATCAGGTTGGACACAGTCCCTATCCCAGTGTGGGGCTCACAGCCTCAATCCCCGTTTCACAGATGAGGCAACTGAGGCCCAGAGAAAGAAGGGACTTGCCCAAGGCCACACAGCAAGCAAGTGGCAGAGCCAGAATTAGAACCCATGACCTTCTGACTCCCAGGCCTGTGCTCTATCCACTAAACCCTGCTGCTTCAGTTTGCCCACTATACCTGTCCCCATGGATGCTGCAGGGAAAAGGGGACTATTTGATCTCTATTGAGGTTTATTCCTTGGAAGACCGAAATTGGGGCTGCTTAGTTGAATACCATTGAACTTGAGCTAAAATTACCAAATACCTTATGTTCAATATCATCCAGGGCAGAGTAGGAATTAAAAATTCCCACTGGGAGCCAGTGCATAGTTCTGTAGAAATCCTAGAATTCATGGGACTTTGATCAAGATCAGAGTTGCTGGTAACACAAATTGGAGGAGATTTCAACAGAGAATATTAAAGAAAATGTTTGCAAGGCAATAGAATTTAAGAATAATTCCACAGCACTTGTGTACATCGCTTTACCATTTACCATGTATCTCCTCCACTAGTTTGTAAGATTACTGAGGGAAGGGATCATGTCTACTTGCTCTATTGAACTGTCCCAAGTGCTTAGTATAGTGCTTAATAAATGCTACTAAATGATTACTATTTACAGCCACAAAGGTTTAAGTCTGTAAGGGTCAAGCTGAGGATTGGTTAAGCACAGCCATGAAGCTTTTCCTAGGTTAAACTGTTTGCTAGGCTTGGGGAAAAGACTAGGAGTAGGCTTCAGTCCAAAATATTCCTCAAATTAAGATCATAACCAGATTAACCAGTTCTAGCTTTTTTACCCCAAGTGTAGTTCAGGAGGAGAGGACTTGTCCTATGCCGTTGAGTCATTTCTGACCCATAGAGACACCATGGACACATCTCTCCCAGAACATCCCGCTCTCCATCTGCAATCATTCTGGTAGTGGATCCGTAGTATTTTCTTGGGAAAAATACGTAAGCGGTTTACCATTGCCACCTTCCGCGCAGTAAACTTGAATCTCCACCCTCAACTCTCTCTCACGTCCAGCATGGGTGAGTTGACTTGTAGCAGATGGCCTTCTACTCGCTAGCCACTGACCAAGCTAGGAACGGAATGGGTAGGCCTCTGCTTGATTCTCCCTCCTGTAACCGAGACTGGTAGAATACTGGAAACTCTCTAGGTGCAACCCTGAGAGGGGAGGAGAGGACTAGATGACCACATCATATCTCTTCTGGCTGGTCTCAGAGCAGTCAGTGGTATTTACTGAGGGCTTGCTTTGGGCAGAGCACTGTGTTTAGTGCTTGGGAGAGTACAATGCAACGGAGTTGGTGGACATGATCCCTGACCTCAAGGGGTTTCCAATTTTACAAGGAGTTTACAGTCTAGCAGCAACCCCTCCCAGTCAACAGGAAGGTCGACCATAACTAACCTTTCCAGGAGATGGAGTTTTTTCCCTACTGGATAGAGGAGCCAGTCTCTCCATCCAAATTATACAAGATGAATCTCACAAAGGGACAGAGAAACAGTGTGGCCTAGGCAATAGAGCACAAGCCTGGGAGTCTGAAGTACCTGGGTTCTAATTGCAGCTTTGCCACGTGTCTGCTGTGTGACCTTGGGCAAGACACTCTCCTTCTCTGTGCTTCAGTCACCTCATCTGTAAAAATGGGAATTAATACTGTGAGCCCCATGTGAGACATGGACTGTGGCCAACCTGATTAGCTGGTATCTATCCAGCACTTAGTACAGTGTCTGGCACATACTAAGCACTTAACAAATATCCCAAAAAGTGGGGGTATTGAGGGAGGGAGCCCAGGGACGTGGATTTGCTCTAACAAGCTTTGTCCCTTCTTGGCTCCAGGGACAGAGACACTGTCAATTTTCACTCCTCAACCACAGCCCCACTTTGTTTACTGCTTTCAATTTTGTCACCCAGGTTTTTTTTTTACCACTACACAGGACTCCTCACGGCCCTTGCAGATGCCAAGAACCCTGATTTTGCTTCTCTCAGCTAAGATCTGGGTCTTGCCTGGCTGTTTTGACTCAATCTTATCTCTGTCTCTAGCTGCCCACCAGGCCCAGCTCATCTGGAAAGAACCGGCTAGGTTGAGGTCACAAGGACACCCCTGTTCTTCTCGGCCAAGGGTATAAATTTCTGAAGGAACCGAGGACTCTTTCTACACTAGCCTCAGTCTGAAAGTGAAGCATATGAGCCAATGGGCATTTTGTATGGCTGCAGTTTCACATCTTTGGATGTCCCACTGAAGGACGATGAGATGTCGCTGTTTATACCATGGATACATCTATGTTGTCTTCCTCTTATTTGGAAGGTGAAAGGGTGTTGGTAATTACAGAGTGACAGTCAATGCCTGTTCCCCTCCTACTGTGTCCAATCTGATTAAATTGTGCCTACCCTTGAGTTTAGAATAGCACTTGACACAAAGTTAGTGCTTACTACAATAACAATGTCATATTCATTTAGCAAAAATAGACCATTGCTATTTAGCATTCCCATCCCGTGGGGTTCTGATCACTTTTTTCCATGTTTTGGAATGGATCTTTTTTTCCCGATGCTTACAGAGTTTTTTCCTTTCATTGCTTTGTCATTGTTGGTGCAGTTGAGGTAACAATGACAGTAGCTAAGTGTTTTTGCTTTAGAGGTAGGCATAAGGCTACTTAAACCTTTGAGCACATTTGGAAAGCCGAGGATTGTCTCAACAGCCAGGGGAGCGGACTGATATTGGGTGGGGGGAGAGATACAATTAGAAATGGGGTGCTGCTTAGAGCACCAACTTCAAAACAAGGACCCTCCTGATTGTATGGAGGCTGATCTACTGAGTATAGAAGATTAAAACTGAAAAGTTCTGCTATGAAAAATTATTCAGGTTACATGTTAGTGTAAGGCTTTTCCCAAGAACAAAAATAGACATGTAAAACATTGCTATTTGGTTCAGTTGTTTCCCTTGGCTACAGCTTTATCAAGGAAATGATAAAGTTCATGTTAAAACATTTGCAGACTTACCTAAAATTCTATTTGTAGGGCAGACGTTTGTTTTCATTAATATTCTCTGAAGTGTTTAAGTTTTTTGGTGTGTGTTTTTTCTTGTTAAAAGTGAATGGTAGATCTTCAGAATATAGATGAACAGTAGGTACCTTATCAAGATTGGAAATAAATATATAGAATTTTAAACCACACAACTCTAACATTAGTCATGAGTAGCACTGAATACTTTGGATATTCGTTATGGCCTAGTTTCACAATCAGATTTTGGGATTTTCCAGCATGAAGTTACTGATGAAGAGGCCAAAATGTGGCCTCAAGTAGGAGCTACTCTCTGCAAAATACACACAAATTCTGTTGCTCATTGACAGGGAGGAGAACATGTATTTCCTTGCTTGGAAAGATGACAAATTCTTAATTACCAGGAAGTAATGACCAAGTACTTACAGTCTGAGCTACCATTGAACTTTAGGAGTTTGGTGGCAATTACCTGGGCCATAGGAGGTCTACTTATCTACATTCTACTGATGACTCACTGTTACTTCTGACAGATCACTGAAATTCTCTGCCACCTCCATTTGGAAAATAGACCTATCCTCATCCATCTGCTAATTTTGTTGTATTCTGCTGTCTTAGTGTACTCTCACAAGCTCTTAGGACAGTGTAGATACTAAGCACTCAGTAAGTACCTCTGATTGATTGGCCTACAATACCTAGGTTTTAAGAGAGTTGTTGACTATGGAAAAACTTCCCAATTGTTAGGAATTGTTATCTTCCAAATCCAGAAGATAACATTTTAAAATCGGGCAGGTTATGACAATCATTTGTGAGATTACATGCAGGTATAATTTTTTTGGTATCATTTTTAAAACACTATTAGCAATAATGGATATTAAACAATCTACACAATCCCTGAAACAAATCCTGAATGCAGAAACTTTAAATAATGTATATTAAACAATCTAAATAATCCCTGAAACAAATCCTGAATGCAGAAAGTTTAAACACAGAAGATAAAAGCTCAAAGAAGTATCTAATTCCATTCTAGGGGTTGCACATAGATCTGCATCCTTTGAACACTTGGTATTCACCCCACAGTATATGTATCCAGAATTTTTTTATATTAATATTTGCCTCTCCCCCTTTTAACTATAAGATCATTTTGAGCAGGGAACATCTGTACCAAGTCTGTTGTATTATAATAATGATAACAACAATAATAATAATAATAATTGATCTTCAGTTTCCCAGGCCCATGTTCTACCCACTACACCGTGCTGCTTCCCCGGGCACTTCATGTAGTCCTCTGCACACATTAAGTATTCAATAAATACCACTGAATGATTGATTTGATGATTAAATCTAAGTAAACTCACAAGACTAGACTGAAGCAACACAAATATTTTCCTCTAGATTTTCCTCTAGATGGCAATTCACTTTTAGACTGTGAGCCTTTTAGACTGTGAGCCCACTGTTGGGTAGGGACTGTCTCTATGTGATGCCATTTTGTACTTCCCAAGCGCTTAGTACAGTGCTCTGCACATAGTAAGCACTCAATAAATACGATTGATTGATTGATTGATTCACTATTCAAAAATCTTCTTGAAAATTCAAAGCCAAACTCATCAAATCCCAAACCTGACTCATCCATTTTTCCTCCAGTAAAGGATATGTTCTCCCTTCCTCCCCTTCATCCTCAGATACAACCTTCTTTCTTACCCTGATTTCTGGCAAAGGTGGCTCCTTCTTCCTTTTTCCAGGACTCTTACAGAAAGATTCTTTCCTATCAGATCTTGGGCTCTCCCTCCCACCCTCCCTCAAAACTGCTTCATCCCCAGATTAAAGCTTTATTTGTTTCACCTGCCTACAGAAGCTCATTTAAAACTAAACGTCTAAACCACCCATGCAAATGTGAAGAACTTGGCCTCGGTGTGAGAGTACAATTGTTATCAGCTTTAAGGGACTCTGTGGGAGGTTAGGGCTATTTTTTTTCCACCCAGGCAGCTGTAGCTGTAGATTGAGAAGGAGGAGTAGGTCCTAACCAGGCAGCTGTAGCTGTGGATTGAGAAGGAGGAGTAGGTCCTAACACTGACAGACAGGAAGATAGCTCTAGTCTTGCCCTTAATCCAACCTCAGCCATGAAGAAGGTGTGTCAGAATTATTGAAGGATGTCAAGATTGGGTTTATTTTCCTTGACTCATTGATCATTCATGTTATAATTAGATGAAACTGCAGTTTCCCCATAGATACCATGTGAGGCCATATCTTGACAAGAGCCCATCACAAAATAACTAAATCACAAAGAACAGAAAGTTTGGTTAAGTCAATTAATGGTATTTATTGAGTGCTTACTGTGTGCAGAGCACTTTTATTAAAGTGCTTGGGAGAATATACCCTGCCCAAAATGAGTTTAAATATTATTCCAAAAGTCTAGTCCTATCAGTGTCTGCTAGGTGTTGTGTATTCGTGTGTGTGCACGTGCGTGTGTGTGTGTGTCCATTTTCAAACACGGTGCCGCTGAGGAAGACATTTCATTACTGCATGTGAATACAGCTGAGAAGATCAGTATATGACCAGTCCTTCCTCCTGCACTGTTGACGTGCAATAATGGTGATATTGTTTAAGAACCTGCTATAGGCAAATTGCTGGGATAAACACAATACGATCAGCTCAAAGACCCTCCCTGGTCCACATGGGATCCCCAGCCTAAGAGGAAGAGCGATGGGTATTAATCCCTATTTCACAGATGAGGAAACTGAGGCTCCAAGAAGTTAAGTGACTTGCCTAAGGTCACCCAACAGGCAAGTGGCAGATCCAGGACTAGAACACAGGTATCCTAATTCCCAGTCCACTAAGCTACTTTTCTATGTTAAAGCTGCATCCTTATTGTGCTAATGGATGTGTCCCTTGCAGGACCTGTCTCTGATTTCAAACCTACCTCTTGGTATCCCAATAGATAATTCAAGGAGAGCCACCACTATCCTGTTCACTGGCCACCAATCTAGTCTGTCCACTACAGAGGCCTTTTTCAGCCCACTGCTAGGTCTTCTATTGTGTCCTTCCTGATTGTGTATATACCTCCCTTCAGTTTCCCATTAGATAACTGCTTTTCGTTCATTCATTCATTCATTCATTCATTCATTCAATCGTATTTCTTGAGCACTTACTGTGTGCAGAGCACTGTACTAAGTGCTTGGGAAGTACAAGTTGGCAACATATAGAGACAGTCCCTACCCAACAGCGGGCTCACAGTCTAGAATGGGGAGACAGATAACAAAACAAAACATATCAACAAAATAAAATAAATAGAATAAATATTTACAAATAAAATAAATAAATAAATAGAGTAATAAATACATACAAAGATATATACACATATACAAGTGCTGTGGGGAGGGGAAGGAGGTAAGGCAGGGGAATGGGGAGGGGAAGGAGGTAAGGTGGGGGGATGGGGAGGAGGGGGAGAGGAAGGACGGGGCTCAGTCTGGGAAGGCCTCCTGGAGGAGGTGAGCTTGGGTATGCTTGGGTATGCTGCTGTCATCCATCCATTCTCCTTAAGGGGATTGTCCAACAGAGCTGTGTTGTGTGAGCAACTGTTTCCATACTGGCTAGCTGACTCACTCCAAGACCTCACTGTTGGAAATCTTTTCCTGACACTTGATGTTAAGCATGGTTTCTTGGGGCCACTGGTGAAATCTTTAGGAAGTCAGTGTGTCTTTTGTAATACATCCAGCTGTCAGAGTCATCTCAATCAGCCAATGGATCACTGAGCACACACTATGTGAAATTAGAACACAGATGCTCCTAGGCCCGTACTCATTCCACAAAGACCACGCTTCTTCCCATGCTAGTCTGGAGCCCCTGGAACACCCAAGGTTTCAGAATTCACTGGAAGCATCTAACATTCTGACCAGTTACCTAATTCCAACGTGGCTTGAAAGTCTCATTTTCTATCATTACAACCTAGAGAATGCTGGGGAAGCCTGTGGCAGATGTAACTAAGAACTGTTTGCCTTGACTTGTAAGCCAACTGGGAACTTGTGGCTTGGTTTAGTGGAAAGAGCATGGGCTTGGGAGTCAGAGGTCGTGGGTTCAAATCCCACCTCTGCCATTTGACAGCTGAGTGACTTTGGGCAAGTCACTTAACTTCTCTGTGCCTCAGTTTCCTCATCTGTAAAATGGAGATTAAGACTGTGAGCCCCACTTGGGAACACCTGATTACTTTGTATCTACCCCAGTGCTTAAAACAGTGCTTGACACACAGTAAGTGCTTAATCAATACCATCATTATCCAGTGCTTAGATCAGTGCTTGGCACATAGTAAGTGCTTAATAATAATGGCATTTATTGCCATTAAAAAATGGCTTAACAAATACCATCATTACTATTATTATTATTACTTAGTTTAACATTGTTATCTTAGGCTGTTGACTTTTTTGCTTACTGTAGTTAGACCGTGAGCCTATTATTATTATTATGGCACTTGTTAATCACTTACTATTTGCCAAGCACTGTTCTAAGAGCTGGGGTAGATACAAATTAATTAGATTGGACACAGTCCCTGTCCCACATGAGGCTCACACTCTTAATCCTCATTTTATATTGCTGGCACATCTCCTCTAAGAGGCCATCTCTAAGTCCCCCTTTCCTCTTCTCCTACTCCCTTCTGCATCACCTTGACTTTCTCCCTTTGCTCTTCCCCCCTCCCAGCCCTATAGCACTTATGTACATAGCTGACATTTATTTATTTATATTAATGTCTGTCTCACCCTCTCTAAACTTTAAACTCGTGGTGAGCAGGGAATGTGTCTAGAGTGGGGCAGAAATCATGTCCAATCTAATTAACCTGAATTTACCCTATAAAATGATCTTGATAAATACTATTACTACTACTAGTACTATTCACTATCTTTTTATCCATCCAGATTTCAAGGAATTAGTGTAAAGTTAGCAGAATTCAGTGACAATTTTAAGCCTTACTGTGCTAGCGACTTCAAAGCACTCTTCTATTTGGTCAAGTAATTTCATAAATTCCAATTATGTGCCTTTGAGCATGATTATTAATTTCCAATTCTCCATTTAAAAGTGCAGGGTTGAAATTATGTCCTCAGATGGTTGGCTGGATTGCCCAATTTGGAATTCTGTACACTATCTATCAAAAACTATTACTTGTTTCATCCATCAATCTTAAAATACCTAGTGGAAAAGCACAAACAAAGGAGGACCTGTGTTCTAATGGCCTCCAAATTGGTGGGAACAGTACCCTCTAAACACTTCACAAATTACTCATAAGACTAACTGTTTCATAGATATCGTAGCATAAAATGTCTACATAGACAAACATTTGGGATCTGAGTGGAATTATTTCATTCTTTGAGTCCTGGGCAACTAGAGAAGCAGCATGGTGTAGTGTATAGAGAGTAGAGTAGGCCTGGGAGTCAGAAGGTCATGGGTTCTAATTCCAGCTCTGCCACTTGCCTGTTGTGTGACCTTGGACAAGGCATTTCACTTCTCTGTGTCTCATTTACCCCATCTGTAAAATGGGGATTGAGACTGTGAGCCCCATGTGGACCAGGGACTGTGACCAGATCGACTTGCTTGTATCCACCCCAGCATTTAGTACAGTGCCTGACACAGAGTAAGAGCTTAACAAATACCATCATTATTATTATTACCAATTACTACAACACAAGGAGTTTACAATCTATAGGCTAAAGTCATATCTCCTCCAGGGGGCCTACCTTGATTAATATTTCATCTCCTCACCCTATTCCACCCATCTACTACCTCTTGAACACTTCCACATCACCAGTGCAATTGAATTCTCACCCCCTTAAAACCTCTGGGTATTTGCCCTGCACACTCCAAAAGCAGTTATGTCTGTATCTTTCAACTCTAAACTATGTTGCTTGTCCCTACCTAAAGGTTATTTTGATGTCTATCTCCTCCACTAGATTGTAAGCTCCTTCAATAGATCATGTCTACCCTTTCTATGGCACTCTTCCAAGCACTTAACATAGTGCTCTGCACAGAGTAAGTGTGCAATACATACTACTGATTGATTCATTGATTGATAGCTGTAATATTTCCTGACTTTCAGGACCAAAAACTTGATGGAGACGTAGAGATCATCATCCTAATAGCAATATTTGTCCTGCATTTGCTATGTGTCAAGCACTGTACTCAGCACTGGGGTATCTACAAAATAATCAGGTTGGGCACAGTCCAGATTCCACATGGGGTTCACAACCTAGGAGGAAGGGAGAAAAGTAGTCTTCTTTTGACTTTGCCAATGAGGAAAGTGAGATGCAGAACAGTTAAATGACTTGTCCAAGGTACCATAGAGTCAAGGAAGCGTTTCATAGTTATTTAGACAGTTAATTTCAGAATTTGATCACTGGGATTGAACTGGAGGCAAATTTTAGAGTCAAATTACCATGAGCATTTCATTCGTCAGAGGAATAAGTTCACTCTGAAAATGCTTAAAGTGCAAATACCAAATACCAGAGAGATTTCTAGCATGGTTTTTATTCTGCTGATTTTCCCAGTGAGCCAATGTTGGCGGAATAACCCAATCATTACGTATATTATTGATGGCAGTATCTGCAAAGCAGCAAATGTTTTGCCAAGAAAGCGAATATGAATCACTGTATCTAATAAGATGAGAACCTTAGAAAACAGTCTACAGCTCATGAGTGAAACCAGCAATTAATCTTGACATGTTTTATAAAAGGTTTGGTTGCTTAACATTTCTCACAAGTCATTTTTTTTTCAAGTTTGCTGTAGGCAGGAAGGTACAGAGACTGACAGCACTGGAAAGCGAACTTCTCTCGTCCTCTAAAGGCCAAATGTGCCAGTTGGGTATTGAAATATGGAGTGGATCATGGTGTGAGATTAATCATAGGCGTTTACCAGGTGCCCTTAGTCCCGACTTGCTGAAAGAGGTGATGATGTGAGGCCATTAGAGAGGAGGCTAGGTTACCAATTTATGGCTCTATTCTGAATTGCGTGTACATATGCAAAGTTTTAACTTGTACGGATAAATTATGTGACAGAAGGATTACCTGATGATCAGAAAGGAGCAGCACCTAAAATACTCCAAGACACGCTACCATGAAGAGCAGAACCCCCTGAATTGGCTCATGCTGATCTTTATGAACATTGACTGTCCGAGAATTGATGGACATTTCCTGTTTACAGGGAGCAGAAATCAATCCCAGTGTCTTTTAGGTGTCACTTTTGAAAGAGGGTGAGACTTGGTTCTTGAATTTGTTCCACTCCTTTCCCTGATTTAGGGGGAGATTGTCACCGCCAAGCTTGCTCTAGAAGGTACTATAGCAAGGTGACAGATTTTAGGTCTACAGAAAGCAGGCTGGCCCTAGCAGAACTGTCCGATATCATTCGATCGAATTTATTGAGTGCTTACTGTGTGCAGAGCCCTGTACTAAGCATTTGCACTGTACTAAGCCCAGGCACAGATCTAGATGGTCTGCTTTACTGGGGTGGGAAACCAATAAACCACGGGCCTGGGAATCGGAAGTTCATGTGTTCTAATCCTGACACTGCCACTTGTCTGTTATGTGACCTTGGGCAAATCACTTAATTTGTCTATGTCTCAGTTCCCTCATCTATAAATGTGGATTGAGACTGTGAGCCCCATGTGGGACAGGGGCTGTGTCCAACCCGATTTGCTTGTATCCACCCCAGTGCTATATTATTATTATTATTATTATTATATATGCAATAGAGAAGCAGCATGGTTTAGTGGAAAGAGCAGGGGCTTGGGAATCAGAGGTCGTGGGTTTGAGTCCCAGCTCTACCACTTATTAACAGTGTGACTTTTGGCAAGCCACTTATCTTCTCTGTGCCTCAGTTACCTCACCTGTAAAATGGGGACTAAGACTGTGAGCCCCATGTGGGACAGGGGCTGTGTCCAACCCGATTGGCTTGTATCCACCCCAGTGCTATATTATTATTATTATATATGCAATAGAGAAGCAGCATGGTTTAGTGGAAAGAGCATGGGCTTGGGAATCAGAGGTCATAGATTTGAGTCCCAGCTCTACCACTTATTAGCTGTGTGACTTTGGGCAAGCCACTTATCTTCTCTGTGCCTCAGTTACCTCACCTGTAAAATGGGGAGTAGGACTGTGAGCCCCACGTGGGACAACCTGATCACCTTGTATCTAACCCAGCGCTTCGAACAGTGCTTGGCACATAGTAAGCACTTAACAAATGCCATCATTATTATATGTCACTATTAGGTCCATGCTCTGGACTCTCATAAGAACATCATAGGCAGCGTTTTGCAGAAGAGCATTTCTCTAACTGCCACACCCTTTGCTGTCCCTCTAATAACAACAGTGTTTAATAATGTTGGTATTTGCTAAGCACTTACTATGCACCAAGCCCTGTACTAAGCACTGAGGTGGTTACAAGCAAATCGGGTTGGTCACAGTCCATGTCCCACATGGGATTTACCTCTCAATCTCCATTTGACAGATGAGATAACTGAGGCCCTGGGAAGCAGCTTGGCTTAGTGGAAAGAGCATGGGCTTGGAAGTCAGAGGTCCTGGGTTCTAATTCCAGCTCCACCACTTGTCAGCTGTGTGACTTTGGGCAAGTCACTTAACTTCTCTGGGCCTCAGTTGCCTCACCTGTAAAATGGGGATTATCATTGTGAGCCCCACAAGGGACAACCTGATTACCTTGTATCTACCTCAGTGCTTAGAACAGTGCTTGGCACATAGTAAGAGCTTAACAAATATCCTCCTCATCATCAAGGTCACACCGCATACATGTGGTGGAGTCAGGATTTGAACCCACGACCTTCTGACCTCCAGGCCCGTGCTCTAGGCCATGCTGCTTCTCTATCAGACACCTTGGGCAATTTAGCCCCAAGACCCTAATTGATGTTAATAGATCATCAAAGGATGTTAACTGGTCACTAATGGATGTATAAAGTTAAAGGATCTCCTCCATCCCACTGCCATTCTGTAGCTGACATCTTCGGGCCAAATGGCTGAGTAATGGTATGGTAATTACCTCGTTATGGGCAGGGAATGGGTCTACCAAAACTGCTGGATTCTTCCAAGCGCTTAGTACAGTGTTCTGCATACAGTAAGCACTCAATAAATACGATTAGTTGATGGATCTTGGGAAAGTTCTGCATGGCTGTACCCCCCATTGTCTTCCCTGGGTTGATGATATAACTGGTTTGGGGTTTTTTTTAATGGTATTTGTTAAACTTTTACTATGTGCAAGACAACGTACTAAGCACTGGGATAGAACAGTGCTTGGCACATAGTAAGTGCTCAACAAATACCATCGTTATTATACAAGTTTATCAGATTGGACACAGAGTCCCACAAGGGGCTCACAATCTTAATCCTCATTTTACAGATGAGGGAACAGACACAGAGAAGTTGAGCAACTTGCCAAAGGTCACACAGCAGACAAATGGCAACACAGGGCCTTCTCAATCCCAGGCCCACGCTTTATCCACTGGACCATGCTGCTTCTCATCTGCAAAGCTGACCATCTGAATCCCACCTCGCACTTACATCCCTCTAGACTGTAAGCTCATTGTGGGCAGAGAATGTGCCTGTTTATTGCTATATTGTACTGTTACAAGTGCTTAGTACAGTGTTCCACACATAGTAAGTGCTCAGTAAATATGATTGAATGAATGAATGATCTGCAAAATAAAGAGCTACAGGAGTCCTAGTTTTCCTTTCCATCTCCTCCTCACCTAAAGACTCCTTTACTCATCTGTTTCTGATTCTAGGACTGATTCCCAAGAGTGCAGCCCTTAGCAGTTCCTGACCCAGGCACTCTAGAGGATTCAAATGGAATAGAAACAACAATTTATCCAATTTGGTTTCTCTACCAACATGGAAGCCCTTCATTCGCCTTCATGCGGGACAGTAGGGGTTCACACACAGATAAAGTTCAATCAATTATTCTCCTTACACCTGAGGATTAAACTAAGCAGGTTAAGGTCACTCAAAGTGCTCTGTTCTATCTTACACTTACACAATCATCTTCCAGATGAAAGGATTAAGATTTCAATGGTTAATGATCATTTTACTTTCAGATTATCTTCTACCTGAGCAAACATATAGGAACTGTTACAGTCTCTAGACGGCAAACTCACTGTGGGCAGAGGATGTGTCCATTTATTGTTCTATAGTACTCTCCCAAGTGCTTAGTACAGTGCACTACACACAGTTCTCAATTCATTCATTTCATTCAATTCATTCAATCGTATTTATTTTGCACTTACTGGCTGCAGAGCACTGTACTAAGCACTTGGAAAGTACAACATATAGAGACAATCCCTACCCAACAATGGGCTCATAGTCTAGAAGGGGGAGACAGACAAGAAAACAAAACAAGTAGACAGGCAACAATAGCATCAAAATAGATAAATGCAGTTATAGATATAGACACATCATTAATAAAATAAATAGAATAATAAGTATGTACAAATATACACAAATGCTGTGAGGCAGGGAAGGGGGTAGAGCAGAGGGAAGGTGTTGGGGAGAGGGGGAGGGAAGGAGGAGCAGAGGAAAAGGGAGCTCAATGTGGGGAGGCCTCCTGGAGGAGGTGAGCTCTCAGTAGGACTTTGAAGAAGGGAAGAGAGCTATTTGGTGGATGTGATGATGATAACAATAATAATAATGGTATTTGTTAAACACTTACTGTGCATCAGGCACCATACTAAGGACTGAGGCAGATACAAGGTACCTACATGGGGCTCATAGTCTTAATCCCCATTTTGCAGATGACGTAACCGAGGCCCAGAGAAGTGCAGTGACTTGTCCAAGGTCACACAGCTGACAAGTGATGGAGCTGGGATTAGCAAGAACAAAAATATAAAATGTCACTGCCACCATGAAATTTAACTTTCAGCTTCAGCTGCCATGGTGGCAGTTGGAAAACCATAAGCAGTTGTCTTTTTCCTGGCTTCTCCCTTCTGTGTCAACTCTGCACTTGGCTGAATGCCTAACAATAATAATAACAATAATGCTTATTAAGTACTTACTATGTGCCAAGCACTATTCTAAGTGCTAGGGTAGATACAACTCAATCAGATTGGACACTATCATCTCTACGCTGATGACACCCAGATCTACATCTCTGCCCCTGCTCTCTCCCCCTCCCTCCAGGCTCGCATCTCCTCCTGCCTTCAGGACATCTCCATCTGGATGTCCGCCCGCCACCTAAAGCTCAACATGTCGAAGACTGAGCTCCTTGTCTTCCCTCCCAAACCTTGTCCTCTCCCTGACTTTCCCATCTCTGTTGACGGCACTACCATCCTTCCCGTCTCACAAGCCCGCAACCTTGGTGTCATCCTCGACTCTGCTCTCTCATTCACCCCTCACATCCAAGCCGTCACCAAAACCTGCCGGTCTCAGCTCCGCAACATTGCCAAGATCCGCCCTTTCCTCTCCATCCAAACTGCTACCCTGCTAATTCAAGCTCTCATCCTATCCCGTCTGGACTACTGCACTAGCCTTCTCTCTGATCTCCCATCCTCGTGTCTCTCTCCACTTCAATCCATACTTCATGCTGCTGCCCGGATTGTCTTTGTCCAGAAACGCTCTGGACATATTACTCCCCTCCTCAAAAACCTCCAATGGCTACCGATCAATCTGCGCATCAGGCAGAAACTCCTCACCCTGGGCTTCAAGGCTGTCCATCACCTCGCCCCCCTCCTACCTCACCTCCCTTCTCTCCTTCTACTGCCCAGCCCGCACCCTCCGCTCCTCCACCACTAATCTCCTCACTGTACCTCGCTCTCGCCTGTCCCGCCATCGACCCCCGGCCCACATCATCCCCCGGGCCTGGAATGCCCTCCCTCTGCCCATCCGCCAAGCTAGCTCTCTTCCTCCCTTCAAGGCCCTGCTGAGAGCTCACCTCCTCCAGGAGGCCTTCCCAGACTGAGCCCCTGCTTTCCTCTCCCCCTTGTCCCCCTCTCCATCCCCCCGTCTTACCTCCTTCCCTTCCCCACAGCACCTGTATATATGTATATATGGTTGTACATATTTATTACTCTATTTATTTATTTATCTATTTATTTTACTTGTACATTTCTAGCCTACTTATTTTATTTTGTTGGTATGTTTGGTTCTGTTCTCTGTCTCCCCCTTTTAGACTGTGAGCCCACTGTTGGGTAGGGACTGTCTCTATGTGATGCCAATTTGTACTTCCCAAGCGCTTAGTACAGTGCTCTGCACATAGTAAGCGCTCAATAAATACGATTGATTGATTGATTGATTGATTGACACAGTCCCCGTCCCTCATGGGGCTCACAGTCTTAATCCCCATTTTACAGGTGAGGTAACTGAGGCACAGAGAAGTAAAGTGACTTCCCCAAGGTCACACAGCAGACAAGTGGTGGAGCCAGGATTAGAACCCAAGTCTTTCTGACTCCCAGGGTCATGCTCTATTACCCATATACTTTGGTTTTCACAATATTATACTATATTCTAATATTAGAATAATATTAGAACTGCAAAAAAACACAGTGTAATATTTAAATCAAAGGATATAATATTTAAAACAGTAAAAAATTAGGGGATTTTTCAGGGAAGAAGAAGGACAATATTCTATTAGTTTAAGGCAGTTATGTTCCTGAACGGCATTCAGAAAATAGACACATCTGAATAAAATGCAATTTTACATTAAAAGAAAGTTCTTCTATGATGATCAGCTTGAAGAACTATATAATACAACATAGCTAAGGAGAAAATAATATATCCACATGTTCATGTCCCTAGTTACCCAAATTTTTAGATGCCACCACCACACACAATTAAGACCCCACTAAAATTTTCCTTTATTTTAACTAGCCAGATATTATTAATAATAATAATTATTATGGCATTTGTTAAGCGCTTACTATGTGTGAAGCACTGTTCTAAGCGCTGAGGGGGATACAAGATGATAAGGTTGTCCCACATGGGGCTCACGGTCTTAATCCCCATTATATACATTATAATGGGGATTATATACATTATATATATTATAATTGTTCTTTGCATTGTTACTGTGGTATTTAATTTCTATTGTTATTATGGTATTTGTTAAGGTCTTACTGTGTACTGTTTTGAAGCAGCGTGGCTCAGAGGAAAGAGCACGGGCTTTGGAGTCAGTGGTCATGGGTTCAAATCCTGGCTCCGCCAACTGTCAGCTGTGTGTCTTTGGGCAAGTCACTTAACTTGTCTGTGCTTCAGTTGCCTCATCTGTAAAATAGGGCTTGATTGTGAGCCCCCCGTGGGACAACCTGATTACCTTGTATCCCCCCAGTGCTTAGAACAGTGCTTTGCACATAGTAAGCACTTAATAAATGCCATCATTATTATTATTATTATTACTAAGCACCAATCTATGGGTTATGGGTTAGGATAGATACAAGATCATCAGCTTGGAAACAGTCCCTGTCCAATGTGGGGCTCACAGCCTAAGGAGGAAGGAGAACCGGTATTGAACCCCCATTTTACAGATGCAGAAATTGGGGCACAGGGAAGTTAAGTGACTGGCCTAGTGTCACATACCAGGCAAAAGGCAAAGCCAGGAATAGAACTCAGGTCCTAGACTTCCAGGCCCATGCCCTTTTCACTAAGCCATGCTGCTTCCCGAAAGGAGAGCAGGAATGGTGAAGTTCACTTATGAGTGGGTTTGTTACTTAAAAGGTTAAAGCAGACCACATATCCAGCTACAATGTGCACACAAAAAGCCTTTCATTGTTGCCTTGTCGTGTTTAATGTTTGCAGCATCTAATCTTGTTTATTCTTTTCCCTCCTTGTCTCTTGCTCCTTAAGAAATTTTGCTAAATAAGAGCTGCTTCTTTCTATCAATCAATCGTATTTATTGAGCACTTACTGTGTGCAGAGCACTGTACTAAGCACTTGGGAAGTACAAGTTGGCAACATATAGAGACAGTCCCTACCCAACAATGGACTCGTTGTTGGGTAGGGACCATCTCTATATGTTGCCAACTTGTACTTCCCAAACACTTAGTACAGTGCTCTGCACACAGTAAGCGCTCATTAAATACAATTGAATGAATGAATGAATTGATAACACTGCATTTTGCGGGTCTTTTCTCAGCAAGTGACTCTCAGTCGTCAGTTGGGATCGGCATTGCCTGAAGGCGTTTTATTACGTCCTTAATATGATTCCTCTGCCCTCTTTGCTTTTGATTCCACAATTTCATCTCTCCAATCAGCAGCTGTTTGGGTTATTCTCTTCTTGAGTCCCTCCTAGCTCCAATGCTAGGAGACCTACTATATTAAAGAACTTCATTGTTTAGGATCCTAGCTTCAGTCAGTCAGTTAATTGTATTTATTGAGCCCTTATTTTGTGCAGAGCACTGTACTAAGCACCTGGGAGAGACACTTGCCCTGGCCAAATGAGGTTACAGTCTAGAGGGGGAGACACATATTAATATAAATAACTAAATGACAGATATGTACATAAGTACTGTGGGGCTGGTAGAGGAGATGAATAAAAGGAGCAAATCAGGGCAAAGCAGAAGGGAGTGGGAGAAGGGGAATGGATAGCATTTGTTAAGCACTTACTATGTGCAAAGCACTGTTTAAAGCACTGAATAATAATGGTATTTGTTAAGCGCTGAGGGCTCGCTAAGCCCTGTTCTAAGCACCTGGGTAGATACAAGGGAATCAGGTTGTCCCACGTGGGGCTCACAGTTTTCATCCCCATTTTCCAGATGAGGTAAATGAGGGCCCAGAGAAGTTAAGTGGCTTGCCTAAGGTCACAGAGCAGACAAGTGGCAGAGCTGGGATTAGAACCCGTGTCCTCCGACTCCTAAGCCCATGGTCTTTCCACTAAGCCATGCACTGAAGCATGTGCAGACATAGTGGATAGATCACAAGCCTAGAACTTAGAAGGTCATGAATTCTAATCCCAGCCCTACCACTTGTCTGCTGTGTGACCTTGGGCAACTCACTTCACTTCTCTGTGCCTCAGTTACCTCATTTGTAAAATGAGGATGAAGACTGTGAGACCCATGTGGAACAGAGACCACGTCCAACCCTATTTGCTTGTATTCACCCCAGCACTTAGTACAGTGCCTGGCACATAGTAAACCCCTAAAAATACCAACTGCTTGAGACAAGTGGCCCCAACTTCTCTCTCAGGAAGGGATTCTTGGGCTGAGCCTGAATCCAGGGGGCCCTAGCCATCTTTTCAGATTCCTGCCAAAGTGTGATCTCTGCCATTCTTGCCAGGAGTCTAATCTGGAGAACTCCCAGTGGTGGGCTCTAGGTTAGAGAGGATTTGAGTTGAATTTAGGGGGGGGTGGGAATAAGGGCAATGGTCTGGATTGGTCTACCGTGCCCCCAACCTCTAGCCCACATCCTGCCTCTGGCCAGGAACGCCCTCCCTTCTCATATCTGATGGACAATCGCTCTCTCCTCCTTTCAAAGCCTTACTGCAGGCACTTCTCCTCCAAGAGGCCTTCCCTGACTAAACCTTCCTTTCCTCTTCTCCCTCTCCCTTCTGCATCTTCCTGACTTTCTCCCTTCATTCATCCCCCTCCCCAGCCCCACGGCATTTATGTCCATATCTGTCATTTATTTATTTATAGTCATGTCTGTCTCATTCATTCATTTATTCAGTCGTATTTATTGAGCACTTACTGTATGCAAAGCACTGTACTAAGCACTTGGGAGAGTATAATATAATACAACAACAGTCTCCCCCTCGACACTTGCTTTGTTTTGGTTTGTTGTCTGTCTCCTCCCATCTAGACTATGAGCCCGTTGTTGGGTAGGGATTGTCACAATTTGTTGCTGAATTGTACTTTCTAAGCGCTTAGTAAAGTGCTCTGCATACAGTGAGTGCTCAATAAAAACGATTGAATGAATGACTGAATGAATGAGACTATAAGCTCTCTGTGGGCAGGGAATGTGTCTGCTTATTGTTATATTATACTTTCCCAAGCACTCGGTACAGTGTTCTGCACACAGTAAGCACTAAGTAAATATAATTTGCATGCAGTAAGCGCTCAATAAATACGACTGAATGAATGAATGAATGAACAGAGATTATCCCGGCAACGTCTTGACCTTCTCCAGCCTATCTGTCTCTATAGTTTCGCTGCCCAGAGGGCCATGGAAGAAAGGGTAAGGGGGATGGGGTGTGAGAGGAGGGGGACAACACTAGGTTTGGAAAGCATTCAACCACTCAGATGACAGAGCAGATCTGCTGTCCTCATTCATGAGTGCAACTTGTCAGACTAAACAAGTCCTGTAGCCCTTTCTAGGATGAAACATTTATAGCTTGCCCTGGCGAGCGGCTATCACCTTTGGGCTTAGCGGAGGGAATCTCCATCTTTATGGCCCTGCCTCTTTAGATGTGTTCCTGTGTAACAGACCTCTTCAGATCTCACTCGAGAATGTGAACTGCAATGTAATTTGTTAGTTGCTCGGATCTCCAACAGAAGTGACTATGCCATGTGGCTTCTAGTGATGTCTTACACTGTAGCAACAACATAGTACGCACACTGGACTTTTATACTAAATAATAATAATGACGATCATGGTATTTCAATCAATCAATCAATCAATCGTATTTATTGAGCGCTTACTATGTGCAGAGCACTGTACTAAGCGCTTGGGAAGTACAAATTGGCATCACATAGAGACAGTCCCTACCCAACAGTGGGCTCACAGTCTAAAAGGGGGAGACAGAGAACAGAACCAAACATACCAACAAAATAAAATAAGTAGGATAGAAATGTACAAGTAAAATAAATAAATAAATAAATAGAGTAATAAATATGTACAACCATATATACATATATACAGGTGCTGTGGGGAAGGGAAGGAGGTAAGACGGGGGGATGGAGAGGGGGACGAGGGGAGAGGAAAGAAGGGGCTCAGTCTGGGAAGGCCTCCTGGAGGAGGTGAGCTCTCAGCAGGGCCTTGAAGGGAGGAAGAGAGCTAGCTTGGCGGATGGGCAGAGGGAGGGCATTCCAGGCCCGGGGGATGACGTGGGCCGGGGGTCGATGGCGGGACAGGCGAGAGCGAGGTACAGTGAGGAGATTAGTGGTGGAGGAGCGGAGGGTGCGGGCTGGGCAGTAGAAGGAGAGAAGGGAGGTGAGGTAGGAGGGGGCGAGGTGATGGAGAGCCTTGAAGCCCAGGGTGAGGAGTTTCTGCTTGATGCGCAGATTGATCGGTAGCCATTGGAGGTTTTTGAGGAGGGGAGTAATATGTCCAGAGCGTTTCTGGACAAAGATAATCCGGGCCGCAGCATGAAGTATGGATTGAAGTGGAGAGAGACACGAGGATGGGAGATCAGAGAGAAGGCTAGTGCAGTAGTCCAGACGGGATAGGATGAGAGCTTGAATTAGCAGGGTAGCGGTTTGGATGGAGAGGAAAGGGCGGATCTTGGCAATGTTGCGGAGCTGAGACCGGCAGGTTTTGGTGACGGCTTGGATGTGAGGGGTGAATGAGAGAGCGGAGTCGAGGATGACACCAAGGTTGCGGGCTTGTGAGACGGGAAGGATGGTAGTGCCGTCAACAGAGATGGGAAAGTCAGGGAGAGGACAAGGTTTGGGAGGGAAGACAAGGAGCTCAGTCTTCGACATGTTGAGCTTTAGGTGGCGGGCGGACATCCAGATGGAGATGTCCTGAAGGCAGGAGGAGATGCGAGCCTGGAGGGAGGGGGAGAGAGCAGGGGCAGAGATGTAGATCTGGGTGTCATCAGCGTAGAGATGATAGTTGAAGCCGTGGGAGCGAATGAGGTCACCAAGGGAGTGAGTGTAGATTGAGAACAGAAGGGGACCAAGCACTGAACCTTGGGGAACCCCCACAGTAAGAGGATGGGAGGGGGAGGAGGAGCCTGCAAAAGAGACTGAGAAAGAACGACCGGAGAGATAAGAGGAGAACCAGGAGAGGACGGAGTCAGTGAAGCCAAGGTCAGATAACGTGTTGAGGAGAAGGGGGTGGTCCACAGTGTCAAAGGCAGCTGAGAGGTCGAGGAGGATTAGGACAGAGTATGAGCCGTTGGATTTGGCAAGCAGGAGGTCATTGGTGACCTTTGAGAGCGCAGTTTCCGTGGAATGAAGGGGACGGAAGCCAGACTGGAGGGGGTCGAGGAGAGAGTTGTTGTTGAGGAATTCTAGGCAGCGCGTGTAGACAACTCGTTCAAGGAGTTTGTCGAATGCTTACCAGACTGGATTCCCAGCCGTAGTTGTGTCCCGCCCCTCTTTCCCCACCGTCTGGTGAGAGAAGGTTGAGGGAGAGTTGAGTACATTCCATAAATTATTTTGAGTTTTCGTGTATTTACCTTCAAAGAAAGAATCCTTAGGCTAGGCAGCCCACCAAATATTAGTCTATTTAGCACATAATAATAACAATAATAATAATTTTTCTGCTTGTTAAGTGCTTACTATTTGCCAGCACTGTACTAAGCGCTGGGGTGGATACATGCAAATCGGGTTGGACACAGTCCCTGTTCCATGTGGGGCTCACAGTCTTAATCCCCATTCTACAGATGAGGTAAATGAGGCCCAGAGAAGTGCAAAAGTGACTTGCCCAAGGTCACATGGCAGACAACTGGTGAAATTGGGATTAGAACCCAGGTCCTCCTGACTCCCGGGCCTGGGCTTTATTTACTAGGCCACGCTGCTTCCCTTTGATTGGAATTATCTGCTTACTTTTGATTGGAATTCTACTCCAGCAAACTTGGTAGGATGGGATGGTCTTAAAAATAAAAATCCACATCAGTATATATTTTTACTTGCTAGCTGAAGGAACTGAGAAAAATCGGAAAGCAGAGCTATTCTAATTTAGTTCAGTAGGAAACATTATCACCATTTTCAGCTATCAGGGAAATGCATCACTTTTTAGACGAATGAATCTTTTTCCCTACACTGACCTGCTATTACCATCTCCATAATTGCTCTAAGCCTTGAATGCCAAAAGAACTGAAACATAAAACAGCAACTGGAAATGATATCAATGCCAAAAAGAGCAAAGCTTTCCATGTAGTAGTAGTAATAGGAATAGTATTTATTAAACCCTTACTGTGTGCAAAGCACTGTATCAGGTGGTGGGAAAGAATGCATAGATGAGAATTAGACTTGGACCCTAGTCATCAAGTAGCTCACAAACTAAGGACAGACGAGGAAAGGAGTCTGGCTACAGCCGTATAAGGAAAGAATAAACAATAAGAACAATCTATCTCAGGACAATCACTCACCTGCTTTGTGACCTTGGGCAAGATGCTTAACTTCTCTGTGCCTTGGTTTCCTCATTTGTAAAATGGCAATTAAACAATTAAATACCCAGACTGTCTTCCCCTGAGACTGTGAGCCCCATATGGAACAGCTGCTGTGCTTGATCTGATTCTACTGTGTCTACCCCCTGCATTTAGAGCCATGTTTGGCATGCAGAAAGCTCTTAAAAATACTCTAGTTATGTTTATGATTAATACTGTGATGATAATTAATAATAAGATGATAATCGATAGTAAGAATACTAATAATGAGGAGAATGTAAAAACATAAAAGAATTTTATTTCCTTTATTTCTTGGATAAATCTTTCACTTTGAGTCATTGTGACATTTTTAAGGCATCATATGTACTTACATAATCAAAATTAAAATGTAAATGACAACAGTTATATCGAGAGTGCAGTCGGTAAGGAAGAATAAACTAAAATTACATTATAATTGCTTCTTCATTCATTCAATCTCATCTATTAAGGACTTACTGTGTGCAGAGCACTGTACTAAGCACTTGGGAGAGCACAATATAGCAATAAACAGACACAGTCCCTGCCATATAGTCTACCCTATATTACTGATGGATAGTTTGTTAGAATCCTAAAAATTAGATCAAATGAAATAGAAAATGCTAATAGGACATCTACTTCACTCTTTGGTTTTTCTCTAGAATATAAACTATTTTCCAGAACATAATCTAATTACTCATTCTGCAGGAGTGAGTGTCTTCACTACTGCACTTGGAAAATTTTTCCACAATTTAATAGGTTTTTCTGTCAGGAGTTAAACATCTACTTTGATATGCTTTGTAGTAAATGTCAGTGAAGTCTATATTTGAATAATAAGCAATCTACCAAGAAAGCATAGCATTAATATACACTGTTGGATGCTATATTCTTTGAAGGTAAAACATCATAAATTAATCATAATAATAATAAATGTCTCAAGAATGGCTGACATGAGATAGAGTTAGGAATGAATCTGCAGGATGTTCTGTTCTTATCTCTAGGGAGACCATTGCATCTGATTTATAGGATATGATGATACAAGTCATTCTCCAATGTAAGCATGATTCCAACAGTAATAATAATAATAATTGTGGTATTTTTTTAAACACTAACTGTGTGCCAGGTGGATAAAGCAAGTCGGATTGGACACGATCCCTGTCCCACATGGGGCTCACAATGTCAATCCCCATTTTACAGATGAGGGAACTGAGGCCCAGAGAAGTGAAATGACTTGCCCAAGTTCACACAGACAAGTGGCAGAGCTGAGATTAGAACCCACAACCTTCTGACTCCCAGGCCCATGTTCTATCTACTACACCATGTTGCTTCCCATTCACTTGGAAGCAATGTATGCTGAGTGCTCCTGCTGTGTGATAATCTCCTAAAGAGTTGTCCTGAAACACCTTATAGAACCATCAAAGGCCCCAAAACAGCATTAACAAGTAACTTGTTCCCTCCCATACTTTGTTCATTATACACTATCTATTTTGATTTAATGGTATTGTTATGTGCTTACTATGTGCCAGACACTGCACTAAACACTGGGGTAGATACAAGATAATCAGGTTGGGCATGGTCCTTGTTCATTCAATCGTATTTATTGAGCTCTTACTGTGTGTAGAGCACAGTACTAAGCACTTGGAAAGTACAATTTGGCAACAAATTGAGACAATCCCTATCCAACAATGGGCCCACAGTCTTAATTCCCATTTCACACTTAAAGTTACTGAGGCAGAGGGAAGTTAAGTGACTTTCTCAAGGTCACACAGCAGACAAGTAGTGGAGGTAGGATTAGAACCCAGGTCCTCTGACTCCTAGGCCTGTGCTCTTACCACTAGACCATACTGCTCCTCTCTATTATTTGTTTACTGTATCCCCATAATATTTTATTATTATTATTATTGTTATTATTATTATTGGGGTATTTGTTAAGGGCTTACTCTAGGCCAAACACTTATTATAGACCAATCACTGTACTAAGCCCTGGGATGGATATACTACAATCAGATCGGACACTGTCCCTTTCCTTGTCCACATGGAACTCAGAGTCTAAGTAACAATAATGATGGTATTTGTCAAGCGTTTACAATGTGCCAAGCACTGTATACTAAGTACTGGGGTAGATACAAGATAATCAGGTTGTAATGATAATTGTGGTATTGGTTAAGCACTTACTGTGGGTCAGGCACTGTACTAAGCACTGGGGTAGATACAAGCAAATCAGGTTGGACACAATCCCTGTCCCACATGGGGCTCACAGTCTGAATCCTCATTTTACAGAAGAGGTAACTGAGTCCCAGAGAAATGAAATGACTTGCCCAAGGTCACACATCAGACAAATGGCAGAGCTGGGATTAGAACCCAGGTCCTTTGGACTTCAGACCTGTGCTCTATCCACAAGGTCATACTGCTTCTCACTGTCCCCGGCCCACATGGGGCTCACAGTTAAAGTGGGAGGGAGAGATAACTATTTAATGGTATTTAATAAGCATTTACTGTGTGCTAAGCACTGTATTAAGGGCTTGAATCCCCCGAGGGAAGTTAAATGATTTGCCCACGGTCACATAGCAGGCTAGCAGCAGAGTTGGAATTAGAATCCAGGTCCTCTGAGTCCAAGGCCCGTGCTCTTTCCACTAGACCACATTCATTCTCATAATGCTTCTCTTCTGACCAAAGATGATGTATTTTAGCATCCAGACATTCTGGGCACCTCCTCAAAGTCCTTGAGTCAGAATGCCGTGCCCAGAACACTGATGTCGAAGTTCTGGAAAGTTCACCCAAAAAGATGAAGAAATAGATAGGTTTTCAGAACCGTCAGAGGACAATAGCTGCCTATCAACTTTAAGAAGACTGAGTTTATGAGATCCACTGCCATGAATACCTAATACACATTCTCTCTTTGTGCAGTTCCATCAGCACTCTATATAGACCATACTCATCATTCATCCCTTCATTCATATTAAGTGCTTACTGTGTGCAGAACACTGTACTAAGTGCTTGGGAAAGTACAATGCAACAATAAACAGTGACTTTCCCTGCCCACAACAAGCTCACAAATAAATAAAATGACAGATATATGCATAAGTGTTGTGGGGCTGGGAGCCATGCGAAGAGCAAAGGGGGAAAGTCAAGACAACCCGGAAGAGAGGGGGAGATGAGGAAAAGTAGAGCTTAGTCTGGGAAGGCCTCTAGAAGGAGATATGCCTTCAGTAAGGCTTTGAACATGAGGGAGAGTCATTGTCTGTCAGATTTGAGTAGGGAGGGCATTCCAGGCCAGGGGATGTGTCTGTAGATTCTCCCAAGTGTTTAGTACAGTGCTTTGCACAGAGTAAGCGCTCAATAAGTACCACTGATTGATTAATAGGTCGCTGACCCTGTCGCACATGAGACTCGCAATCTAGGTGAAAAGAACAGGTTTTTAATCCCCATTTTACAGATCAGGAAACTGAGACACAAAGAAGTTAAGTGACCTCCCCAAGGTCACATAGCACACAAATGGAGTTGGGATTAGAACCAAGGTCCTCTGGCTCCCGGGCCTATGCTCTTTCCATTAGACCACACTGCTTCTCATGATTTCAATGGAATACATACTTCTATTGATAGGTGTGTGTGTGTATATATAGGTATATATGTGTATATGTATTTATATGAGAATATAATGTCGCACAATTAGTATGTGATAATCATATAGTATAATCAATCAATCAATGGTTTTTATTGAGCATCTACTATGTGCAGAGCACTGCGCTAAGCGCTCGAGAGAGTACAGTAAACCCCAATTAGGGAATATGTTCCCTACACATAATGAGTTTCCAGTATAGAAGGGGAGACAGATACTGTTATATTCATTCATTCAATCGTATTTATTGAGCACTTACTGTGTGCAGAGCACTGTATTAAGCGCTTGGGAAGTACAAGTTGGCAACATATAGAGACGGTCCCTACCCAACAGTGGGCTCACAGTCTAGAAGGGAGAAACAGACAACAAAACAAAACATATTAACAAAATAAAATAAATAGAATAGTAAATATGTACAAGTAAAATAGAGTAATAAATCTGTACAAACATATATACAGGTGCTGTGGGGAGGGGAAGGAGGTAGGGCGGAGGGGATGGGGAGGGGGAGAGGAAGGAGGGGGGCTCATCTAAGTCGAGTCATTTGGCCTTCCAAAGACCACAATACCTTAATTTGTTCCCAAACCCGTTTCCTTGTTTTTCAGGTGGTCCATGGTATTCGGGAAGGCTAACACTACATTTCTGTGCGTTTCTGTAAATAGCACTCCCTCACTAAGTACCACTGGTGGTATCTACGACTTCCTGGAATTGTTTCCTGAAGATCTCCATCCAATAAACAATTGAAACTTACCTCAGTACAGACTATCCTCTTTTTCTCTGATTTCCTTCACGGTTCCTTCTAATGAGCATTCTCACTACCTAGTATCTTTTATATTACTTTGTACAACTTGGTGTGACTTTAGTAAAGTCAAGTCTTCTTTCCCTTCTATTTAGTTTTCTTATCTTGTCCTTCAACACATTCGATAATTCAGGAAGGCAAAGGGAAACTGTTAAAGCCTATTCTGAAGGAAAATGTAGTTTTAAGTAGCATATTACCTTCTGACAGAACTATTGATGTGTTTTCGGGTTTTTCCAAGGAAAACTGTACCGGATGATTGCAACCTAACAGGGCTTGGCATGTAAGTGCTTAGCAAGTCCCCCTCTAGACTGTAAACTTGTTGTGAGTGGGGAATGTGTGCAGTTATTGTTGTATTGTACTCTCTCAAAGTCCTAGTCCTAGCTCTGCCATTTGTCTGCTGTGTGGCCTTGGGCAGGTCACTTCACTTCTCTGTACCTCAGTTTCCTCATCTGCAGAGTGGGGATTGAGATTGCTAGCCCCACATGGAACAGGGATTGCAACCAACCAATTTGCTTGTATCCACCCCAGCACATACTGCAGTGCCTGGCACACAATAAGTGCCTAACAGATATCGTAATAATAATAATAATAATTATTATTATTACAGGGCTCTGCACATAGTAAGCGCTCCATAAATAAGATTGAATGAAGTGCCATAATTCATTCCCATAAATGGGAAGCAGTGTGGCTCAGTGGAAAGAGCACAGGCTTTGGAGTCAGGGTTTACGGGTTCAAATCCCAGCTCTGCCAATTGGCAGCTGTATGACATTGGGCAAGTTACTTAACTCCTCTGTGCCTCAGTTACCTCATCTGTAAAATGGGGATTAGGATTGTGAGTCCCCCGTGGGACAACCTGATCACCTTGTAACCTCCCTCAGTGCTTAGAACAGTGCTTTGCACATAGTAAGTGCTTAATAAATGCCATCATTATTATTATAATTATTATTATTATCCTCTGAAAAGGGCCCACAAAAACAAGGATGTTTCCTCTTAAAACAAAGAAAAAGTTTTAAGAGGAAGGATACCAGGAGTTCTGATTGATGCAAACTGTGAAATTCCCTTCTGATTCAGTACTTTAAATCATTTCCAAGGAATTTTGTGGCCTAATGGAAAGATCACAATAGATCTTCTAAACTGTGAGCCCATTGTTGGGTAGGGACCGTCTCTATATGTTGCCGACTTGTACTTCCCAAGAGCTTTGTACAGTGCTCTGCACACAGTAAGCGCTCAATAAATACGATTGAATGAATGAATCAGAGGCCTGGGAGTCAGAGGACCTAGGTTCTAATCCCATCTCCATCACTTGCCTGCTATGTGACTTGGGGCAACTGCAGTCTCATCCTAGCTTGGCCACTTTTCTGCTCTGGGATTTTGGCAAACCACTTAGCTTCTCTGTGCCTCAGTTTCCTCATCTGGAAAATGGGGATTCAACATTAATCAAATCTGATTTCTTCTTTGTATTAATAACAATAATAATAATAATAATAATAATGATATCATTTATTAAGTGCTTACTATGTGCAAAGCACCGTTCTAAGTGCTGGGGATGCTACAAGGTGATCAGGTTGTCCCACAGGGGGCTCACAGTCTTAACCCCCAATTTACAGATAAGGTAACTGAGGCACAGAGAAGTTAAGTGACTTGCCCAAAGTCACATAGCTGACAATTGGTGGAGCTGGGATTTGAACCCATGACCTCTGACTCCAAAGCCCATGCTCTTTCCACTGAGCCATGCTGCTTCTCTGAGACAAGCTGCTTCTCTATTGCCCTGGTGCTTAGTACAGTATTTGGCACATTTTAAGTCATTAACCAATCCCACAATCATTATTATTAAATTTGTTTAAAGATTTATGGTTTTTTTTTAATCAGGAGGAAACAGGGAAAAGACAGTGCATTGGGGGAAAAAATAAACACTGCTTTTCTTTTGCATATAGATAGGTATATAGGTAATTCTGGCTTTTATTAAGTGATTATTATGTACCAAGTACTATTGCTACGAGCTAGGGAGAGCATGAATTAATCAGAGCAGACACAGTTCCTTTCCCATAAGGGCTCACAGTCTAATGGAGACAATGATGGTGGCGATAATAATAACAATAACCCTTGTTAAGTACTTGCTATGTGTCAAGTACTGTACTAAGTGCTGGGGTAGATACAAATCATTAGGTTATACACAGTCCCTGGCCCACATGGGGCTCAAAATTGGATGTAGGCAGGAGTAGGATTTAATCCCTATTTTACAGATGAGAAAATTAAGGTACAGAGAAGTTAGGTGACTTGCCCAAGGTCACACAGTAGAGAAGTGCCAAAACCAGCTTTAGAACTGTGGAAGGATTATGGTCAAGGACTTGCATTTACCCCCTTCTCCTTGATCACCTCTTGTTGTCAAGGCAATCAACTTCATAACACATCTTCATTTTGTTCTCTAGGTCTTCTGCAAGGAGTAGATGAAAACAGGATGAAGCCACTCCTTTGGTGGGGTTGGGTGGGGCTGGAGAATCAGCTAGAGAACAAGGTGGGGGCTGGATGGAAAAATTCCATCCTGTGGCATTAATGCTGCCCATCCTGGTATGTTTATCCTGATTAAATTAGGATTTAATCTTTTATTAAATTAGATGCTGTACTGTATTAAAGAAGGTCCAGTTTACTCAGAGTGGGAGCTGACCTTGAATAGCAGAGAAGCTCTCATCCTCAACTGCCTCTCCATACTAGTGCTAGAAGCGTCACTACTAGAGAAACAGTGTGGCTTAGTGGATAGAACACGGGCCTGAGAGTCAGAAGGACCTGGGTTCTAATCCCAGCTTTGCCACTTGTCAACTATGTGACCTTGGGCAAGTCACTTCTCTACTCTGGGCCTCAGTTCCCTCATCTGTAAAATGGGGATGATGAGTGTGAGCCCCATGTGGGACAGAGACTGTGTCCAACCTGATTAACTTGTACCTACCCCAGTGCTTAGAACAGTGCTTGGCACAAAGTAAGCATTTAATAAGTACCATAATTATTATTAGTAGTAGTAATAAACTTGTCTTTGACACACCCACTCAGACATTACACTGAGCCCATGAAGTTTTTCTTCGACAGAACCCAGTTCATACAGTCATTCTTTCAACTATATTTATTAAGTGCTTACTGTGTGCAGAGCACTGTACTAAGCACTTGGGAGAGTACAGTACAACAATAAACAGATACATCCTCTGACTCCAAACTTGTGTTCTTTTCATTAGGCCACACTGCTTCCTAAACCTATATAAAAGCTAGTGATTGAATTTTGAACAATATATCACAAATTTAATTGCTCAAAATAACATTGTGACAGTAAGTGGGAAAACAATAATAATAATAATAATTGTGGTATTTGTTAAGCACTTACTATGTGCCAAGGACTGTACTAAGAACTGGTTGGATACAAGAAAATGAGGTTGGATGCAGTCCCTGTCCCACGTGGGGCTCACAGTCTCAATCCCCATTTTACAGATGAGGTCACTGAGGCCCAGAGGAGTGAAGTGACTTGCACAGCAGCAGTGGCACAACAGACAAGAGGCAGTGTCAGGATTAGAACCCATGACTTTCTGATTCCCAGGTCTTTGTTCTATCCACTACACCAAGATGGTAGAGTCCGGGGTTTTCGTTTCTCCAGGAGCAGACCTTAATATCCTTGTGTGCTCGTAACTGTTAATACATCACCTATATGTGCTCTTAAGTGTGTGTGTGTGTGCGTGTGTGTGTGTACTTCCACCATTAATATCCTACTCTTGCCTTCCTCTTTGTCTGAAACTCCTCCCCACTTCAAGTTAGAAAGGCCACAGCTCTCGGCATTTTCCAAGTCCTTTTGAAATGACAACACATTTAGGAGGTCTTCCCTGATTAATCTCCCCTGTTTAACTCTCTCTCCATTGCCTTTTCAGCATTTCTGTATAACCTAGGAGCTTAAATACTCACAATCCTTTACATAAGACTTGTGTGTTATTACTTAGTTATTTGGTGATGTACATATCCCCTTTTCCTTCTTCCTCCTATCTGTACTACATTTTAATGTCTGTCTCCCCAGCTAAATTGAAGCTCCTTGAGGGCAAGGATCATGTCTACAAATTCTATTGTAATACTATTACTAATAATGTGCCAGGCACTGTACTAAGCGCTGGGGTGGATACAAGTATATCGGGTTGGGCAGAGTGCCAAGTGAGGCTCACAATCTAAATCCCCATTTTACAGATGAGGTAACTGAGTCATAAGGACTTAGTAAAGTACTCTGCACACAGTAGGCACTCATTCATTCATTCATGCAATCGTATTTATTGAGCACTTGCTATGTGCAGAGCACTGTACTAAGTGCTTGGGAAGTACAGGCAATAAATAACAATCGATTGGGCACAATAGAGTCTAATTTTACACAATGCAAATTCACAGAAATGAGCCTGTGATTTTAATTTGTAATGCTTTTGTCACACGGGCCTGTTGTGGGCAGGGATTGTCTCAATTTGTTGCTGAATTGTACTTTCTAAGTGTTTAGTACAGTGCTCTGCAGACAGTAAATGCTTAATAAATGTGATTGAATTAATGAATGAATGAATATTTTTATTAAGTCAGTCTGGGACCGGTTCTGGCTTACATGCGACCATTAAATATTTCACAACTCTTCAGACCTAAAGATAAACTAAGTCTCTCCAGAATAACCTTCAGTAGCGATGCATGCTATCCACTGAATCAGCAGAATGTTTGGCTCAGTGCTCAGCTTCCGATTCCTACATTAGAAAGATATATGAGTTAGAGATGCTCAAGTGAGATTTCAGAGAACAGAAACAAGTCCTGGGTGGTGGCTAAAACCAGGCAATAACCCAGCAAAGTAAATATAAAAAGTCAATATTCAGAAAACTCTGATCTAAGTCAGGGAAAGTTAAACCAAACAAGCACCAGGGCACTCTGAGTCCAATTATCCTGGTTCCCTAAATTTATTCCTTAGTGATAAATTAAGAATTTAAGAAAAAACCTTCAGTTAGTTTGGTAGCCGATTAGTGCATTACAGCAGAGCAGGAAAAATGAATGTGACAAATAATTGCAGTATTTGTTAAACACTTACTCTGTCCTATGCGCTGTTCTAAGCATTGGGGTAGACACAAGGTAATTAGTTTGGACACAGTCCCTGTCCCACATGTGGCTCACAGTCTTAATACCCATTTTACAGATGAGGGAACTGAGGTTCTGAGAAGTGAAGTGACTCACAGAACCAGCATTAGAACTCACGTCCTCTGATTCCCAGGCCCATGCTCTTTCTGCTAGACCATACTGACAAGGAGTTACATAAACCCCTTTGGGGTATGAAAGAATTCAAGCGCCTCCCAAAGTGCCAAGAATCCTATGGCCTGAGAGAACTGAGCTCAATCCTTTCGGCATTTATGGCCTAGATGTTTTTTTCAGGAATAATGCAGTCTCATTATGTTTCATTTCCTTGTGTGTATAAAAATGACAAATTTTGACTTCAAACTCTTCAGAGGAGAGAGTTCAAATTAAAATGTCAGACTTGATTCAGTGAAGATACTTTACTCTCAGAAAACATTTTCATTAAAACCAAGACGATTGGACATTGGTGTATGGAAGTGCTGAGATCAGGTCCTTCCTTTGCTTAAAAAGATTTCAGATCTTATTATATTCTAGTCAAAGACTGGAGCATAAAGTGGATGAAAAGTTTATAGCTTAATTTTAAAGACTGATCCACTGCACGAACATACACATCATGTGTGACAAGTAGAGTCTGCCATGCTTTGTTAAGAACAGAAAGACAGACCATCTATTTAGTCCTCACAATGGCTCCTTGAAGTAGGGAAAAGCAAGTATTATTATCCCCACTTTACAGAGGATGAATACAAGGCTCAGAGAAGTTAAGTGGCTTGTCCTAAGTCACCCAGTAGGTCAGTGGCAGAGTTGGAACTAGGATCCAGGTATCCTGATTCCCAGTGCCATGCATTCTTTCCATTATATGAAGCAAGAAGTAGAGGCTAAGAAAAGGAGGAACAGTCAAAAGGATTGTCAGAATTTTTTCTATGGATTTCTAATCAAGTCCTAAAAGCTCACTCCCATTTTAAACAAGCTCCTAACTAGCCACTAATCCTAAACAGAGAATTTCCCAGAGCTGAAAAAAAAGTCCCAGTTTCATTTAGAATGGGTTCGTGTACGACCTTCAAAAATAAAACCTTTCATGTTTTAAAATATAAAGATGGCCGCTCCATATTTTTGGTATTATTCGATTTCTGCTGGAAGGTAATACTGCAATTTAAAATGTGTCTATTTCAGAACTCTGAATTCCATGAGCGTAATTATACGTTGGGAGAATGTGATTTGTTTGACTTTGCTGAAGTTTTATTTATAACATTTTCTAAAAGTATAAACATTTCTTTCCCACTTTGTCCAATATACATTCTGAAATATAAAGGCCTTATTCTCCCCGAGAACACAAGGGAAGAGGGCTGTCATAAAGGAGTGTTAGGCTCACAAGGTGTCTTGAAGCATCCTAAGAAAGTAGAAACGTACAGAAAAAAGAGGAGGGGAAACAGCGTGACCAGGTGGATAGAACACGGGCCTGGGTTCTAATTCTGGCCCCACAACTTGTCTGCTGTGTGACCTTGGGAAAGTCACGACACTTCTCTGGGCTTCATTTATCTCATCTGTAAAATGGGGATTAAGACTCTTCACCCCATGTGGGACATGGACTTCATCCAACCAATTAACTTGTATCTATCCCAGCACTTAGTACAGTGCCTGGACCATAGTAAGTGCTAAACAAGCAACATAAAAAAAAGAGTCGGGGAAATTAATGTTCACTTGCTTGGGCATAGCTGTTGTTGTGTGGTACTCTCCCAAGCACTAGTACAGCACTTTGCACACAGTAAGTGCTCAATAAATATGATTGATGGATTGACGAAGCACCCACTAAACCTTCACCGCTATATTCCTAGGCCCCTGGATCATCTGACACTTGACTGGAGTTCCAATTAGCTGTTTTTTGCCCTCCCCATGGGACCTGCTTTTTTCTTTGTCACTCATATTCCCTTCTCTCTTCTTCCACTCTCCCTCATTTCAACTTCAAAGCACTAAATGTGGCAATCTGAGCTCTTTGGAGACGAGGCATTACACAAAACTAATAAATAAGTATGTCACCCCCAGTATTTTTGGTGCAGTTTCCATCTCTATTTTATGACTCCATCTTGGCTGTATTACATTCATTCAATCATATTTATTGAGCACTTACTGTGTGCAGAGCACTGTACAAACCACTTGGGTGACTACTTGTCTTGGTTGGACACCCATCATTATTCCAAGGAACTTAAAGCACTTTTCTGATACTGGCTAAACAAATACCACCCTCAAAGTGAGAAAAATAAACACAGCTATTCTTGGGTAATATTGTATCATCATGTAATAATTTTGAAGCAAGTGTTACTCCCTAATGCAAAAGCCCTAGGAGGGAGAAAAAGGATTTTGACCAAAAAATGATATAAAACAATGATTAAGGATTTTGTATAATCTTCTTTTCTGGGACCCACCTCAGTCCAGGAGATATACTCATCTTCTTGGAAAGAGGAGGTGAGTCCAGTCGGATGTCTGGAAGTAAAACTTTGATCAAGTTTCCTCCTTGGTTTTTTGCAGCTTTGGTTCTGGGTCTCTGGACTGAGGGATGGAAGGAAATCTGGGTCAAAAAGCAAAAGGGGGGATAATGAGAAAAGGGGAAAAGAGGAATACTAGCAACAAACCCATTGATGGCTGGCTGGAGACTTATATTGCATATGTTGTTATACTGTACTCTCCCAAACACCTAGTGTATATTGTGTATATTTCTATATTGTGCTCTCCCAAGCGTTTAGTACAGCACGGGCTTGGGAGTCAGAGGATGTGGGTTGTAATCCCAGCTCCACCACTTGTCTGCTGTGTGACCTTAGGCAAATGACTTTACTTTTCTGGGCCTCAGTTACCTCATCTGTAAAATGGGAATTAAGACTGTAAGCCCCATGTAGGACAGGGACTGTGTCCAACCTGATTACCTCGTATCTACCCCAGTGCTTAAAACAGTGCTTGACACATAGTAAGCATTCAACAAATACCATTTTTATTATTGATCTGCACACAATAAGCACTCAATAAATACAAATGAATGAATGAATGAATGAATGAATGAATGAATGAATGAAACTGGGACTGAATATGCCATGGTTGGCAGCTCTGAATGGAAGGCTGGTAGCATCTTCCTCTGAATAATAATAACGATGATAATAATTCTGGTGTTTGTTAAGTGCTTACTATGTGCCAGGCACCATACTAAATGCTGGGGTGGATACAAGCAAATCAGGTAAGAAAGTGCCACACTGACAGGAAACATTCACAACATAACTCTTAGGTACTCACTGATCCATGCTTCACTGGAGATGCCAAACAGCACTTAGCTATTGCCTCATCATTCATTCATTCATTCAACCATATTTATTGAGCCCTTACTGTGTGCAGACCACTGTACTAAGCGATTGGGAAATACAAGTCGGCAACATATAGAGACGGTCCCTACCCAACAATGGGCACACAGTCTAGAAGTTGCCAACTTGTACTTTCCAAGCACTTAGTACAGTGCTCTGCACACAGTAAGCGCTCAATAAATATGATTGAATGAATGAATGAATAGAAGGAAGAAGCATGAAGCATGTCCAGAAGGGCAAGGGAAGGACATACAGAATGATATAGTGATATTTGTCAAGTGCTTACTATGTGCCAAGCATTGTACTAAGCGCTGGTGTAGAAACAAGATCAAAGGTCCCACATGGGGCTCACTGTCTAAGCAGGAGAAAGAACAGGTAGTGAATCCCCATTTTGCAGATTTAGGAACTGGGGTGCAGAGTAATTAAGGGACTTGCCCAAGGTCACACAGCAGACAAGTGGTAGAGCTGGGATTAGAACCCAGGTCCTCTAACTCCGAGGGCCGGGCACTTTCCACTAAATCACACTGCTTAGTGAACTCAGACAAATCAAACAACCAGATAATTCCGTTGCTGACATCCCTTAACTTTCATGAACCAGAAATGTCTATAAAGTACATCACAGTCTTTACATAACAGTTGCAGTGAAAATCACCGTTCACCTCATGCTTCAGACGAAGCTGGCCCAGCATGGAACGTAGCATGGCCTAATGGAAACAGCACAGACCTGGGAGTTAGAGGATCAGGGTTTTAATCCTGTCTCTGACACTGCCTGCTGGGTGACCTTGGGCAGGGCACTTAACCTCTCTGTGCCTCAGTTTTCTCATTTGTAAAATCAGGATGAAACATTTGTTCTCCCTCACTCTTAATCAATCAATCAGTGGTATTTATTAAGCACTTACTGGGTGAAGAGCATCATTGTAAGTGCTTGGGAGAGTACACTATCAAAGATGTGATACCTCTCCACAAGGAGCTAACAGTCTGCAGGGGACACTAAGACACTAAAATAAATTGCAGATAGGGGAAGTAGTACAGTAGATGATAGATAGATAGATAGATAGATAGACAGATAGATAGATAGATAGATAGATAGATAGATAGATAGATAGATAGATAGATAGATAGATAGATATAGATACAGAGAGAGAGATAGAGAGACTTTGATACATACAAGTGCTGAGAAGCTGGGGTGAGTATTAAACTGCTTATAGGTTATTATCCAGGTAAGTGCATAATTAACACAGAAGGGAGGGTGGTTTGGGGGAAATAAGGACTTTGTCAGGGAAGGCCTCTTGGGGGGAAACATGATTTTAGGAGGATTTTAAAGATGGAGAAAGTGGTGACTGTCAGATATGAAGAAGGAGGGAGTTCCAGGTCTGAGGGAAGATTCATTCATTCATTCAATCATATTTATTGAGCACTTACTGTGTGCAGAGCACTGTACTAAGCACTTGAAAAGTATAATACAACAATAAACTGAGACATTTCCTGTCCACAATGAGCTGGCAGTCTTGAGGAAGCTGTGGGCAAGGGGTTGGCAGCAGGACAGATGAAATCAAAATAGAGGAAGCTGTCATTAGCGACAGGATCTCTGTCTGATATGATTATCTCATATCTAATCCAGAGGTTGACACATAGTAACTGCTCTTATAAGCTCCTCCACTACAGTGTAAGCTCTCTGAGGGCAGGGATCGTGTCTACCAATTGTATTTACTGTATGGTCCTGAGGACTTAGTAAAGCACTTAATCCCATTTGTTGATTAATAAATGCCTTCTTAATTATTGTCATCATGTTACTTGTCCCCAAACTCCTTCCTCTCTCCAGAATTTTCCTCTCTCCACTTTCAGGCCCTACTCCGAGACCAGGAATTGGGCGAAGAGGGTCAGGACAGGAAAAGGGAGCTAGAAGATAAGACATAAGAGTGGGGCATCAGAGGAAGGAAGGTGGGAAGGATGAGCGTGAACACGGTGCACAAGGGGGAAGAGATGCCTCTAAAAACAGTCCTTCCCTTCTCCCTCCTTCTCTTTTTTTCCCCCTCCTTCTTTCTATTCTTTTACCTCTCTCCCCTACCCACACCCCAACATGAGTATTTTACTCCAGAGATTGATTTTTTACTCAAAATTGTTTTACTGCTAAATAGTTCTGGACCGAAATATTTTGATACAGTGCTTTAGACAGCACAGCCTAGTGGAAAGAACATAGAACTAGAATACAAAAAATATAAATTCTAGTCACACTTCTGCTACTGAGCTGCTGTGTAATATTGGGCAATTTACTTGACCTCTGTGTACTTCATTGTCCTTATCTGTATTATGGGAATAAGATGTCTGCTCTCTCTACCCCTCAGATTGTGATCTCAGTGAGGAACAAGGACCAGGCTGGTATCTACCTCAGTGCTTACCACAGTGCTTGAAGGAGTGCTTAATAAATACCATCAGTAGTAATAGTCCTTAGCAGCCCCAGAAAAGCACACAAAAGACAACACAGTTAGCAGTTAAAACTCATGCCAGTAATAATCACGTAACAAATAGCTATATTTACATTAGACCATATTCACGAGGAAAATATATCCCAACTACCATTCCCTTTTTCTACAATAATAATAATAATAATGATGATGGCATTTGTTAGGCACTTACTATGTGCAATGTACTGTTCTAAGTGTTGGGGAGGATACAAGGTGATCAGGTTGTCCCACCTGGGGCTCCCAGTCTTAATTCCCATTTTACAGATGAGGTAACTGAGGCACAGAGAAGTTAAAAGTGAGACTGTGAGCCCATTGTTGGGTAGGGACCGTCTCTATATGTTCCCAACTTGTATTTCCCAAGTGCTTAGTATAGTGCTTTGCACACAGTAACCGCTCAATAAATATGATTGAATAAATGAATGAATGATTCCAGTTAACTTCAGTGAAAGAGTGGTGTTTGTTTTGAAGGAACCAATGCCACCTGAACAGTCTGATAAATTATCCACAAAAAGTGCTAGGTATGTGTTCAGTTTCTATTCACACAGGAAAAGTTATGCTCAAAGCCGAGATAATAATACCTTTCTAATTTTAAAAAAAATTATACCGCAGTATTATGATGCATAAACTTAATTTCCAGAATCAGTCAATCAATCAATGGTACTTGAAGTGGCGTGGCTCAGTGGAAAGAGCATGGGCTTTGGAGTCAGAGGTCATGGGTTCAAATCCAAGGTCCACCAATTGTCAGCTGAGTGACTTTGGGCAAGTCACTTAACTTCTCTGTGCCTCAGTTACCTCATCTGTAAAATGGGGATTAAGACTGTGAGCCCCCCCTGGGACAACCTGATCACCATGTAACCTCCCCAGCACTTAGAACAGTGCTTTGCACATAGTAAGCACTTAATAAATGCCATCATTATTATTATTACTTGAGCATTTTCATTCATTCATTCAAATGTATTTACTGAGCACTTACTATGTGCATAGCACTGTACTAAGCGCTTAGGAAGTACAAGTCGGCAACATATAGAGACAGTCCCTACTCAACAACGGGCTCACAGTCCAGAAGGGGAAGACAGACAACAAAACAAAACGTGTAGACAGATGTCAAAATTGTCAGAACAAACAGACTTAAAGCTATATGCACATCATTAACAAAAGAAATAGAATAGTAAATATGTACAAGGTAAATATGTACAAAGGAAATATGTGCAGAGCACTGTACTAATCACTTAGGAGAGAACAATTAACAATTAACACAATTAACAGGCACGTTCCCTACCCATAAAGAGCTTACAGTCTAGAGGGGTGTGACAGACATAAATATGAATAAGTAATTTATAATATATAATTAAAAGATAAGTACATAAGAAACACCCATCGGGCATCTATGTATTCACTGAGGGCCGCATATTCTGATTTCAGCTTTAATACATTATCTGCTTTCTTCATTGATAAATAGTTTAAGGAAGCAGAAATGACAAAAATATCATAGCATCTACTGTCTTGGTTGTCCTTAATATTAGTCTTCTACTGTTAGAGTATGAATAAATTCTGTACCATTATAACATTCAAATTGTAATATAAACAGGGAAGTAATCTTGAAATCAGATCAGAAAGTGAGTTAAGATTGCTGGGCTGTTTTTCTTTTATTTGATTTTGGAGTTGCTCTTGCTGAGAATGATTTCCCCTGCATAATGTCTAGACAACTTGTATGCAATCCATTGCCCACAGACAATTCTTAAAATAGCAATTTATTTGAAAAACTGAAGAACTGAAGATGGGAATTTATCTGTTTGGGCCAATAACATTTCTTTAGTTCATCCTCCAAAATAGTCTCATTTCTGTTTAACACCTGATCTTCCTTTACAAGTGAAAGATACTTTTCAAATTTCCTAGTGAAAATCAGATGTAAATTTTATATCATTTAATTCATTAAATTTATTTTTGAGTCACATTTTCCATTGAAATTGAAGTCAAAAACAAGCCTCTCCAAAACTACGTGACTTCACCCCATGGTTCCTGGATATTTTAAGGGAAATTTGTAAAAATTTGAAGATGATCAATTGTTCACCAGAAAAAAAGGAATTAGTAAAGATGGACTGGAAAAAAGAGAGAAATGTATTGCCTTAAAAGCCACGGATAGTTGTTGCTATAAAGGAGGCAAACAAAACAACATTTTGTGAACACAAATCTACCCTTTAAATTCCACAATTATATTTACTTTTTAAGGGCTGTATTATAGGAGCTTGCAAAAAGAAATATCTTTTTGTGAAAAAAATAAGTACGGGGGAAAAATATCCTTCACAACCTTGAAAAGTTAATTCCCACCATATTTTACTTTATCACATCCAGTGGCCTGTCTGGCATTATCTCTATATACCTGCTAAGTTTAACACGTTTCAAACAACACATTGTATTTGTGACAGGTCAAAATAAACAGCAACTCTTACCCATGAGAAAAAGAAATCAGGGCCTGAATTATGGCTGGGTACTCCTATCAAGGAAGTAAAAATTCTCCCGGCAGGAATTCTTCCAAATCCTAAAACTTCAGGGCTATTTTTGTTTCTCATCCGAACAGAGCTGTGGCTGCTGAAGGAGGGGAAAAAACGGGAGGCAGAAGGAGAGAATGGAGAGAATGGTGTGGGTGTATGGTGTGTGTACTACACACACACACACACACACACAAAGTATTAATAGTATACAGAGTGAGGTAAATCAATATAGTTTGCAAACAATGTGAATTTCTTCTACCACCGCAAGGTATAATACAGTTAGATCCTGGCCGTAAACACATTTCCTGATTTCAAGTTTTCAGACTTTGAAAACAAACAGCCCAGCCTCCTGATTTTCACCTTCCCCTAAGGTGAGATGGCCTCCCTATTGGCCTGACTTCCCTACTGGCCTGTCCTCCATAATAATAATAATTTTAAAAATGGTACTTGTTAAGCACTTACTATGTGCCTAACACTGTTCTAAGCACTGGGGCAGATAGAAGTTAATCAGGTCAAATACAGTCCCTGTCCCACATGGGGCTCACACTCTCATCCCCATTTTACAGCTTAAATGGCTTGCCTTAGGTCACACAGCAGACATGCAGCAGAGCAAGGATTAGAACCCAGGTCCTTCTGACTCCCAGCCCGGTGCTCTTATCCACTAAGACACGGTGCTTCTCTGGCCTTCCTATTGGCCTGGATCACCTAGATGGTTTCACAATGTCTGATAATACTGTTATCCAGAGAGGCCCAGTCATTCAATCATATTTTTTAAGCACTTACTGTGTGCAAAGCACTGTACTAAACACTTACCCATGACTTCAGGCCCAGAATTTTGGATAACGGTGGCCCACTCTGCATGTGCATAGGTGGAGACACTCAGCTGTTCACAACACTTGTCATTGGGCAGAGGTTCGGGGTGCAATACCTGCTCCCCCAAATACCCCATCAGACTCAGGCCTGGGAAATCCAGACCATTTTCAGCTAGTCGGAGAAGAATCTGTCGGACTTGGAGATTCGCCCCCCTCTCTCGCTCCCTCCCTGTACCCTGCTGAATCAGTACCACTGGTTATATTAGTAGTTCTACTTGTAATAAGGACTTCCTATGTTCCAAGCATTGTGCTATGTGCTGGGGGTAGATTAAACACAATCAGATCAGACATACTGCCTGTACTTCATGGGACTCACAGTCTATGGGGGAGGGAGAACAGGTCCCACTTTAGACTGTAAGCTCCTTGTGAGCAGGAAATGTATCTGTTTATTATTATATTGTCCTCTCCCAAGCGCTTATTAGAGTGCTCTGCATACAGTAAGCATTCAATAAATTCGACTGAATGAATAAATGAAAGCATTTCATCCCCATTTCACAGATAAGGAAATGGTGGCACAGAGACATTAAAAAACTGGCCCAGGGTCACACAGCAGGCAAGCGGCAGAGCCGGGATGAGAACCTACATCTCCAGACACTCAATCTGTGCTCTTTCCACTATTCCACACAAAAAGCCCCCCTTTCCTCTTCTCCTACATCTTCCAGTGTCGCCCTGACTTGTTCCCTTTATTCATCCCCACTCCCAGCCCCACACCACTTATGTCCAGATCTGTCATTTATTCATTTCTATTTATGTCTGCCTCCCCCTCAAGACTGTAAGCTCATTGTGGGCCGGGAACCTGGTATTTGTTAAGAACTTACTATGTGCCAAGCACTGTTCTAAGCGCTGGGGTAGATACAAGGTAATCAGGTTGTCCCACGTGGGGCTCACAGGCTTCATCCCCATTTACAGATGAGGGAACTGAGGCCCAGAGCAGTTAGTGATCTGCC